>NC_058132.1:563650297-563701716 GCF_016433145.1 Gracilinanus agilis | reverse complement strand
AGAGAGAGAGAGAGAGACAGAGAGACAGAGAGAGAGACAGAGAGAGAGACAGAGAGAGAGAGACAGAGAGAGAGAGAGAACAAAACAGGAAATTGGAAGAATAATAGGACAATTTTGAAAGTTACATTTTTATTTTTTTCTTTTTAAAAAGAAAAGTAAGTTTAATAACATAGGTTAATATATGTTTCATCTAGAAATTTTTTCCTACTCTACTATGTATAGAAATTCCTATTTGGTTTCATGATTGTTACTGTGAGCATTATTAAAGGCTTTAGAAAAAGTAAACATATGAAAAAGAACTTCTGAAGGGGGAAAAAAGAAATTTCAAAACCAGATGAATGTAAAAGAAAAAGCTTTTAACAAGTCATTTGTCTAAAAAACTCTCATGAATATAAATAAAACTATTCATATTAATTTTTTTAAAACTAAGATGCATTCTTTTATATAATGAAGAAACACTAGAGACCTTTCTAGTAAAATCAGGGATAAAGCAAGGATATATTTTGTCACATTATTATTTGATACAGTTCTAGAAATTTATATAATATCCACAAGAAAAATAGAAATATTAAACTTTGGAAATAAGAAACATAATTATTGCTTTTTATAGATGAAATGATGATCTACAAAGAAAACCATATGGAGTAAACTAAAAATTATTTGACAAAATAACTTCATTGTGTTGTTGTTATTGTTATTGTTTACTTGTTTTGGGTCATGTCCAGCTCCTCATTATCGCATTTGAGATTTTCTCGACAAAGACACTGGAGTGATTTGCCATCTCCTTCCTCAGTTCATTTTATAGATGAGGAAACTGAAGGAAACAGTGTTAAGCAATTTGCCCAAGATCTCACAGTTACCAAGTATCTGAGGTCAGATCTGAACTCAGGAAGATTGAACTACCATATGCCATATGTTAGAATATGCGTATCTATTTTTCCTTCTTCCCTTCCTTTTTTCCTTCCTTCTTTTTTCCCTTCCTTCCTTTCTTCCTTCCTATATATGTATTTATATACACAAATATATTTAAATGCAGTACAAATGAATACATATGCCTTTACATAGGAGGCAGCTACGTGGCACAGTGGATAGAGTGCAGAGGCTGAAGTTAGAAAAACTTGTCTTCAGGAGTTCAAATCTGACCTCATTCACTTGCTACATATGTGACATTTCTTTGCCAAGAAAATATCAAATAAAATCACAAATAATCAAACATGACTGAAACAACTAAACAACAATAACAACATACCTAACCATAAAACAAAATTGTTTTAATATCAATAAATTATAATTGGGTAAGTTAAGGCATTAAGGTTTAACACATTAAGGTTTCCTCATCTATAAAATGAGGTTGAGAAAAGAAATGAAACCACTTCAGTATCTTTGTGAAGAAAACCCTAAATGGGGTCACAGAGAGTCAAATATAATGGAAAAATGACTAAAAATCAAACCAGGAATTTGTGGAAAACTCTGAGTTTTAGGAAATCTTAAATCAGCAGAGATCTGTTATTAGTGCATGTGCATATATGCTTCTACAAAGGATAAAACAATCCGAGGAAGAACTTTCTGATAATTGGAGCTGTTTGCATAGGAATAGGTGGTTTGGTTAAATAATAAGCTCCCTTATTATCATTAAAAGTAACAAAAGGGTGAAGTAGCAAAGTGAATAGTTAACATTAAAGCCAGGAAGACCTAGATGAAGTCCCATCTTTGACATGTGCTGTCTGAATGACACTGAGAAAAATCACCTAATCTCTTAGTGTCATCAGGCAATTTTCTAAGACTATCATTTTCAGAGATATAAAACAAAAAAGCAAACAAATAAATAAATTGCTCCTAAAATGGAGGATTAAAAAATTGACTACATTTCATTATCTACCTATTACCTACCGTCTTTGGCTTTATGATAAGGTATAATGGAAATCAGCATTGATTTAGACAGGAGTAGTAAATGTAATATAATATTTAGTCCATAAGAACTTAAGACTAGAAAAAGTAACAAATAAAATTTAAACATTTTCAAATAGGATGTTAATATCATTCATATGTGAAAGTAAACATGCTGTACTTCTTTTCCTGTTTCTTTGAAATTCAAAACATATGATTTATGTACATTATTTCAGTCCAGGAAGAAAAGTATATTTTCCATCTCACAAGTAGGTTTCTGCATTATCCCACCCATGTCTGCTACTAACTACCCCTTTGTTAGTGAGCAAGTCAGCTTTCTGATCTCTACAAAAAAGGGAGAGAGAGGAAATAACTATGTAGCTTTAAATGTATGAATCTATTACAAAACATTCTCATAAACTATATGAGTTAAGGCAAGTTTAGAGAGTTATTGAATGTCTAAGACAATGAAAGCATCTTTTCTTTTTTAATCTGTCTCATGGTTCACATTTATTGATCTTCTACACCAATAAAAGACTTAGTCTTGGTGTGGCATATCCTATCATTTCTGGTTAGGTTTCTCTTCTATGTCAAGGTTATATAAATTTAGGTTAATATACCTTGAAGCTTTATTAAAAATGGAGATATTTTTAGGAATCCAATATAAAAATAAATAGATTTTAGTGTAACTTTTTTCCTCACTGAATGGAAGGCTGAAATCAATGAAAAAAAATGTGCCACCTCTATAGAAATGATACACTATATTTTTATTGTTGAAAGCAGCCAGTCATAATTATCTTTGTCTAATCAGCCAGTATAATAAATTATTTATAGAGTCCTTTTCATCGTTTCTGTGAATCATATTCCCTCAAAATAATTCCCAAATTTTGATGAGTCTCTGGAATTTAAGTAAACTCAAACCAATATGTGGAATATTGTAATTTTCCAGAAATATCGAGGTTGTCATACAGATTCAAAAAAACAAAAGAGGATTTGTTCAAAAGCAGTTCCAATGTAATTTTAAAAAGTGATTGCCTTTAATTTAAATGTTTTCCATAGTATTAAATATAATTACAAATTTCAACAAGGTTTTAGGAAACCAACTTAGCCATACAACTCCATTTCATTTTCATTTTCTAAATTCATTTAAAGGGAAAACATTATAAGCAAACAGTAATAAAAAGGGCATAGAAAAATAAAAGTTTTAGTCCTTGAGAGAGTTTTGTTAAAATAATTATGTACCATTCCCTATTTCCCATGGATTAACTAACACATTGCAAATTCAAATACACACACATTTGTCAACTTTAATGTTCAAATTTGTCAAGAAGTCTGATATCCCTCTCCTCAGTTTTGGAATCATGGCCTATATAATCAAATCAATTCTGTCATTATTAATGAAAAGAATGTGTCAATCTACTCCCTTACTTGCCTACTCCCTATCCCAGCAACTTTCAGGATCAAAACATCCCACTGTTCTTGATGTTTCCTTTCTTCCAAATCAACTTTCTTGCTACTCTATAATCTGATTTTATTCAGTTTTCTGTGAGTTCATTCCTCTTGCCAGGTTGCTCTCCTTACTATCTCCTGAACAGAATACTAATTTATGTTTATAGCCCTACTTTATGCTATAGTCATCCTGCTTTGAATGCACCTTCCAGTACCCTCAGCTTATTTAATTCTATTCATCCTCCAAACCTAACAAAGCCTGTGTTCTCAAGGAAGCTTTTTCCAAGCACTGTCTGCCAAAGTGACTTCTTTTCTCATTCTAAGTTTCTATAGAACCTACTGTTTATAATAATGCTTTGTACAAATACAATCGCCCACTAGATAATTTATTAACCCATTTTACAGATCAGGAAGTAGAAGTCCAGGAGGATTAAATGACTAACCCAAGATCACACACTTATTAAGAAATAGAATAAGTCTAAAAAATGAATATTAATAAATGTTTAAAAAAAGAAATAGAATAGGGATGTTATCATGATTTTACATCTAGGGCTTTGGTAATCTATCTGATCTTAGTGTCTATGTCTTGTTTTCTTATTGAAATTATATGTCCTTAAGTGCAGACACCATGTATTATGGTGCGTTTATATACTTAAAAATCAGTTTCATATTATGTATTTAAGTGTCCAGTAAGTATTTACTGAATTGAAAGAGTAAACCAACCCAAAGATAAGTTCTTTATGAACTACTAAATATAATAAAAAGTTCTAAATTTAGATGATTGTGTAGCAGGATCAACATTAGCTGTAGATTTGTTTATCTCCAAAAATGTACATAATATCCATGGTACCTATCTCATTGGAATTGTTATGATAATCAATTAAATACTCAAAATAGAAAACACTTTGTAAATCTTAAAGTCTATATAAACCTAAGGTACTGATATCATTTTCTCTCTCTTTCTAAATTCTACCCTTTATCACTCTCAACTACTCTCAGAAGTTCTATTGCCTTTCTCCTTTTTTGGAGTTCAAGGGTGACTAATTAACTGGACATTCAATTTTAACATTAAGGGGAACTTCCAGTGAGTAAACACTTTTTACAAATGGAGATAAGCAATTATTCTATATTTGTTTGGTCCTATAGGTATAATTGAATCTTGCTAGGATGAGCCTTCTGACCCTTATCCCATGGCCATTCATCCCTTAAAAAGCTCCAACTTTGGGTTCTCACTACCATTCAAGGATGCATAAAGAAAAAAGCATTGGCTCTGGGTTCAAAAGTCCTGAGTTTAAATCCTGCAAGTCAACTAACTTCCCTAAGCTTTAGTTGCTTCATCTGTAAAATGAAAGGTTCTACTTTATAGTGTATTGAGGTCTCTTCTAGCTCTAGACCTCTTTTCTCTTCTTTTGTAGTAAGCTGCTTAATGCTGCTAGAGGACCTTCTCCTTGCTTCTTTTGAATACCAAATCTGAACTATTTTATCTTGGAATTTCAGTTCCATCCTATCTTAACTCATCTAGGAATTTATTTGATCAGTCTTCCCCACTCTCTACCATGTTTAATCTCTTCTTATCTACTACCATTTTCCACACTTCCTACAAACATACTCAGGAATAATGGTCCTTGAGGGAAAAAAGACCTCTAATTGACCCTGATGCCCTACAAGTTATCATCATATATTTCTCCCATTTCACAACCAAACATCTGAGCCAGGAGGAAATTATCTATATCCATTGCCTCCATCATCTCACCACTTATTCTTCAACCCTTTATAATCTGGCTTCTTATCCATTAGACTACTAAAATCGCCTTCTTCCAAGAGTTCAATGATCTTTAAATTGCTAGATTTAATGTTTTTTTCTGTTATTTTTTTCTTCCCTTTAGTTTCTGAAAGTGCTGAGTGAATCCTTCTGTTGAATACTTTCTTCCCTCAGCCTTCATGATGCTTCTTTTTCTTAGCTGTCCTCCCTGTCATACTCCACAGTTTTCTTTGCTGAATCATTATCTATGTAACAGTACTCTAAAAGTAGATGTCCCCAAGGGCTATCCTGAGGTCTCTCACATTTTCTCTTTACACCTTCTCTCTTGGTGACCTAATCAGCTCTCATAGGTACAATTAACATGTTAGTGCAATTGATTCCCAAATTTATATTTTTCTATCCCAAATCTCTCACATGACCACATCATTAGCTATTTATTAGATATATCTATCTGGCTGTCTGAAGGTCTCATCAATATCAGTATGACTGAAATAAAACATGTGATCTTGCTGTAACCCCCATAGCCCCGGACAAAAAAAAAAAAGACCTCACCTCTCCTCAATACTGCCCTAATTCTTTTGAAAGTAACATTATTTTAAAGTCACCTAAATTCCCAATAGGAGAGTCATCTTTGACTGTGCCCTCTTCCTATCCCCATATTCAATCTATTGTTACATCCTGTTGATTCTACCTATCAATTTCTGTCAAATCCATCCCTTCACTTCACATTCACCCTAGTCAATGCCTTAATCACTCCTTGCTTTGATTACTGTAGAAGGTTCCTAGTTGGTCTCCTGGTTTCCAGTCTCTCCCCTGTCCTATCCATTCCCCACTGGCCTATTAAAAGTATGCTCCTAAAAGGCAGATCTAACACTAGAATAAAACACAAACTCCTCAATTTATATTTTAAAGTCCTGAGCTACTGTTCTGCTTTTCTGGATATTTCATGTTACTTCCTTAAAACACTCAATATTTCATCAAAGCTGGCCTGCTTGCTTTTACCTGATCTTGGCATGTCATCTTCTACTACTTTGCCCTTGCACAGGCTATCCTCAAAGTATGGAATCTCCTCCCCCCCACATCTGCAGTCAAGAATGTTTGGCTTCTTTCAGTCCTTAGCTAAGGTGTCGCATACTTTGTAAAGCCTTCCTTTGCCTCTTCTCTCCTGAATCAAATAATTTTATATTTACTTGTCTTCTTTTTTAAATTTCCTAGTAGTTTCCTGAGGATAGTGACTATTTCATTTTTGTCATTGTACCCTAGGGCAGGTTCTTACCCATGATGGTTTTTTGTTGTTATTCAGTCAGTTTCAGTCATATCCAGCTCTTTACAATCTATTTGGGGTTTTCTTGACAAAGATACTGAAGCGGTTTGACACTTATTCCTCCAGCTCATTTTACAGATGAAGAAACTGAGTCAAACAGAGTTAAGTCACTTGCCCATAATCACATAAGTGTCTGAGGCCAAATTTGAACTCAAGAAGATGATGCTTACTGATCTGGAACTTTATCTACTATGCCACCTACCTGCCTTGCAATGGTGTTGAGTAATGCTTATAAATTTGAAGTAAAATATCCTATTGGCCCTTAGAAGTACACAACTGATATTCAAGTGATATATCTAATTTAAAGATGTAGATTTGATAAGTGATAGCAAAGAATAGAGGTCAAATAATTAATATATCCAGTTCTACAAAATAGATTTCCAAATATTTAAAAAGTTTGGTGCATTGTTGACTTGAAATGGCCCTCTCCTTTATCTATGTGCTTTTGTTGTTCAGTCATCTCCAACTCTTCATGAAGGCTTTAGCAAATAAACTGGAGTGGTTTGCTAGTCTATCTCTAATTCATTTTACAGATAAGAAAATGGAGGCAAACATGGTTAAGTGACTTGCCCATGGTTACACAGCTAGTAAGTATCTGAGGCCAGATATGAACTCAAGAATATGATTCTTCCTGACTCTGGGCCTCACACTCCACCCACTGTGCCACTTAGCTCCCCCCTGTTTATTTTTGCAAGTTAATCTATTCCCATAGTTTCAAATATCCCTTTTTTATAGACCAAAATCCAAATCTCTACCTTTAGATCTATTTTCCTCCCCGAAATTCTGTTCCAAATGAATTCCACTGTCTGTTGAACACCAGAATATTACAGTGATTTGTTTATTGCCAGAATAAAATTCAACATTTATACACAGCCAATAAGGAGAATATATTCGTTTCTTCTCTTGACTTCTATTTTAACTAAACATGTAACTAGTCTTCTAGTCAAATAGAGTAATGAGCCAATGACTTCTTCTCCCTCATCTCCTATATTCAAATTCTTTGTAGACAAGAACTGAACAGTATCATAAGTCTAGTAGATAAAGGGTTGGCATTGGAATAAGGAAGACCTGGTTCAAATCCTGCCTCTGGTAATTATTAGCAGAGTGCATCACAGAGTCTTAATCCATAAAATGAAGATAATGCCTACTAGGTCTTCCTGATTCAAATATGACACTATATGTAAAGATTTTACTTAGCAATCATGTAGAAATGTTGGTTTTAGTATAGTCTCTACCTAAAAATGGTCTTGCATAGCCTTTATATCCACAAGACCATTTCTACTATCCTGTCACAATCATAGTTTAGTTCCCAGTCACCAAAAGTATTGAAATTGTGCTCATACTCTTACTTTTCTAGTGAAGCTCTTCTGTTATTTATGTTCAGTTACGCAGTTATGTCTGACTTTTCCTGACCCCTTGGATTGTAACTATCCATGAATTTTCTTGGCAAGGATACTGGAGTGGTTTGTCATTTCCTTCTCCAAAGGATCCAGTGGATCCTTTTATCAAGCAATCATAGGTTAGGTGACACACATATGTTAGGGTCACACAGCTAGAAATGTCTGAAGTCACATTTGAACTCAGGTCTTCCTGACGCTGGGCCAGTGAGCCACAGATACCTCATGTATAAACCATTGTAGCAGCTGTTCTCTGTTCTCCATCTCATCTATTTTTCTTTCTACATATTACCTTGTGCTCAGAGAATTTTTTTCTTTAAGTATTACTTGGAATCTTTAGCTTTGCCTCAATTCAAATGATACTCACATTTTTCTCATTTATCATAGGTAGATAGCTAGATGCCAATGTATACAGATGAATGTGGATAAAATATACATATATAAGCTTGTATCTTTCTTGTCTGTACATGACTTCTCGCTATGAGATTGTGTCCTCTCAGAGACTACTTGTTTTTGTCTCCCAGATGCTTAGAACAGTGCCTGGCATATAATCACACTTGCTACATGTTTATTGCCTGACTGCCTGATTGTCTTTCCATGTCTAGCAGTTAGTATAGTACCTTGGACAAAGTAGGTACTTACACATTTTTTTCTTATTTCTTATGTCATTTCTATATCTCTCTACCTAAACTCTCTCCCACCTTCAGGCTATTTGATGAATCCTCCTCAGGTAACCATTAAATCACATCTCTGATTACATTGCCCCTTCCTACTCTAAATAAGAGGCTCTCTTCTGTTTCTGAATTTCAGACTGTTTTTAAAGGTATTATATTTAATTAAGGGTAAAGAAAAGATTGAAATTCATTAAATTTGTGAATTGGAGAACTCTTTAAAGAAAAGCTGCTCTTATTACATTAAACAAAATAGAATTACTGTTAAGGAAGTATTTCCAAGTCTAGGTTCTACTGGGCCTGTCTCAATAATTAGATAAGATTCATCTGTGATTCATGATGCCATTTGTATTCAACAAATGTGCTAAAGTTCTTTAAAAGTGTGTTCTCTAAGTGGGTTAAACATACCTGCTATAATCTTGTTTACTCTATTAATTGGTTTGGCTAATCTTTTCCTCATACCTAGCATAAAAGGTAAACCGGCCCAGCCCAAGCTGTATTATCATAGATCCTAAACTAGCAAGACCAAATTAATAAGGTTTAATTGTACCAAGAAAAATCACTCATCTCATATGTTTCATCTGATCTGTTCTGTGTATTAACACAAAGCCAAGCATCTTTTCATTGTAAGGTATGGGTACTAAAATATTTCCAGAAGCACGGGAAGAACAAGTCAACTTTTAGAAACCACATTTTAACATTATATGTATTCCTTCAGGTTTGCCATTTCATATAGTGTAAAATATATTAATGCACCATACTATTATGGAACAGATGTTGAAAAGCAATGTAAAAATGTCAGTGGTAAATGATTGATGATAGTCTTTTCCATTTCAAAATAAACCTTGATTACTTATATAGGGCTGGACACTGCTAGAAAGCATCATATTAAATCTAAACAATTGATCCATTTTCAAGGGTTTTTTAATGCCATGTATTATTTATGTGTTTTTATTCTTTTGTATAAATGCCCCAGGATAAAGAGGTATTAGAGTGCTCCACCCAGTCCATATGGTGGGTTTGTTCTGTATGTAATACTTACCTTTTCCCACTAGGTCCATATGGCAGCCCAAGTCCATAGGCTGTCCTGGGCCCTCTATCCTCCACAGGGGCCATATGGCAAGGAGAGTTCAGTGAACACTCATTTACCTAGTATTAATATTTTATCTGACTCAGACAGAAGAGATCGGGTTCAGTAAAGAACAGTCAGCCCTTGAAAATGGTTTAGCCACATAATCAATACTTAGTGACAATGTGATATGAGATGTGGATTCTGTTATTTCATTTTTATTAAAAATAGCAAACTCGTGTGAATAATTTATCAAATTATTTGATAAGCTCTTTTGATCTCTTCATACACACTGTCAGAATATTATTTAATTATGCTAATAAGCTACTAGATGGTAATACAAGATAGTATAAGTTTATTAAGTTTAGTACCAGCTTTAACATATAGGCTTTGAGACAGCTAAAGAGATAATACTGAATCTAAATTATAATCTATATTACCATGGTAATTGCTCAAAAATTAATTCATTGCTTTAATATTTGCAACTATAATATAAGTATTGCTGCCATTTAAAAATAATTTAGGCATCAAGTATGCTTTATTTACTGTGAGATATATTAATATTTGGAGACAAACCACAATAGGGCATTAATGTAACTTCCACTGTGATGGCCCTGGGACAGCAAATCCATAGGAAAAAAGTTATGAGATAAACGTATTTCATTTATTCATTCATAATACTTCAAATTCATATAGGTATAATTATTATTTACTTTAAATTGATGAAATAATCTATGTGTTCTGTTTAGTACCCAATGGTGCCTATTATATGTACAATTGTAATTATATATTTTATTATCAAATTCATCTTCAAAACTATTCACTTTTCAGAATATACCATGCCAAATTGTACTTCTGTGCTTATGATAATAGTATTAGAAAGCCATTCCTTTTACATTCATCAATATAAAACTCTTGATACTCTTTGTTTTAAAAATGGGGCCCATTTAAAAGCATAATTGAATTATTAATAAGAAAAAAACTTAGAATCCAATTACTTTCTTGTTTAATTTTTTAAAATATGTTTTGTGAATTTTTGAATTATTTTTAGACATGGACAGCTTATGGTAGACCTCTTTATCTTTCGCTTGTACTTTTTTCTCTTCCATACCCTGTCCCACTGCTAAGAAGCAAAAAGAGAATCATTTCTTCATTTCTTTTCTTTAACCCAGAGCTTCCATGGTCCTATTACCCTTTGTTATGGCCAGATTTCTTCCTCATTCCCTATTCTATAATTGTATGTACTATAATTCCTTGTCTGAGAAGGAACACCACTTAGACTCCTTAGCAAAATGATACTTTTCATGCAAATGTATAATTGCTATATTCTATTGCCCAAGTAATGTTAAATAGATATTTAAGTCATTTGAAATTTTTAAATGATAACACTGAAATAAAAATGTAAATGTGTTTAGGTTTGTCACCGAGGTAAGTGCAAGTAAAGTAATAATTAAAATATAAAGACAACATTATGATCACTGACAGCTTATTTTAGCCTTGTATATATTTGAACATATTCTAATGAAAATATAAAAGTTTAATTTTATGCACTGAATATTTTCATGAAGTCAGCAGTTTGCTATTTTGTGATAACATGTTAAAATTAATGGGATGTCTTAACTAAGTTCTTTCTGCATATATACATATAAAAAAGGCAAAGATCTGAACCTGACTTCATAAATAACATTCACTGTGATTTTGTTAAAGTTTAGATATGTGGATTTGTATTTGAAATCCACTGAAGGTTACAGGGTGAAACCCTCCAACAATATCTCTCAGTCTTCAGGGACCAAATCCCATTATGTGGAGTTCAGTGAAGGGGGTAAACACTACCATAAAGAAATACAAATTGCACATATTTCCCATTTAGCCAGTGTCACCAAGGTTCACCATTTAGAATTCTAACCAGTTAGGACTTATTCTTGGAGGTCAAGTACCTTGTGAACCTTGTCATCTCACTGATGACATCATATCCCATCCATCAATTCTTTCAGGAACACACTTGCCATCTGCTCAGCACACGTTATAATAACTTATTAGACATATTCACAGGGTAACAATCTGTACAATGACACTGTTATCTTAATGCTGGCACACATTGAGATAACCACCACTGCTTCTCTGTCAGAGCACAATTTTCTGCCCTCCAACTTTAAAGTAGAAGTTATGTGGCTATTTAAACTTATTGAAAAAAAAAACAGCATAATAATCAGAAGCACATTCCCATCAAAGGAATAACAAATAAAATCTTCCCCATAATGAAATAGTTAAATTCCATCTATTCTAATAGAATATACTCACCTAGATTTAGGGATATGCTGTGTTTTTATTCATGAAGAATACTGATACTTTTTCAAGACCTAGAAGGGGTCTTTGAATGCAGAACCATGCATGATTGACCCATCCTTTATGAATAGATCATATGCCCCTATTAATAAACAATGTTATACTAAAAAAAAGCCAAGCCCTGAAAGGGAGCCTAGATATTCTGCATCTATCATTTTATAGAAGAAAGAGAGATCAAGTGACTTACTTCACAAAAAAGAATAAAGCTAGACCTCTTAAAACTATTATTTGATACATTTGAACCCCAAACATCTAATTTACTATACCTGTTAAAAATAACACAATCTTCATTATATTCTTATCCATTCTAAATAACAATAGCCCCTTTTCTTTCTAATAGCATTTAATTTACAGGAAAAGAAAAGAGAAAAAAAAGAAAAGAAAAACATCTAGCTGACACTGTATGCACTGAATTCCATTAGGTTCTTTGAGTATGTTGAAAACCAAGATGGTTCAGGATCATGTGTATGCATTTCCCTAACCTTTCACTGCCATATTACTATTGTGCTGGTTTAACCCAGTTGCCATCAAAGGGTTTATGACTTAATGAAGTCCAGAGAGAGTAACACTTCTCTTCCCTAGGCTCCCAATAACGAAAAACATTATATATTTTTTTTCAGAGAGAAAGATGATATTTATTTTGCATTACATGGATTCATCCTCTGTTCCTTCCTTTGGCTTGTCATTTATTCCAGCTTACACTGTGATCAACATTGTACTAAAATAAAGTCAAGTACAACAGCCGCTCTCTGCCCATCAAAACGCACAGACGTCTGCCAAGCACTTGTAACAGCTGGTGTTACATTAATTAGTTTAAACTATTTATTTCATCCATCTCCAGAGCAGATTGAGCAAAAACATTAGAGATTATTCTAGCATCTGTAAGTGCCCTGCAAACATTAACCAAGCAAAGTTGGAATATTCATCGTTACCTTATACTATATGTGATTTAAGGCTCTGAATACTCATTATAAATAAAACAAAAAATTCCATTGCCTACCTTGGCCAGGGTATATTTTATTAACTGTCTTTTTACAAACATAAGTTTTAAACTTGTATTCATCTTTTGTGTCCACAAAGTTTCTCTTTTTAAAAATTATTACTAGAAAGCTATAATAATTCCTGGCAGCATGGGCCATTAAACAAAATATGACAGGGACTGGGTGACTCAGTGGATTAGTCACAGATTTTATGGCCACTGTTGGAATCCTGCCCTAACTACAGTGATCAAAACACTGTTATCAAATGGTTGTAAAAATCTCAATTAAAATTACTTCTATGGCATCCACTAAGTTTTTAGCAGACTACATCTCATAACATGAATCTACATACTATTGACAAAATGATCACAACTGCCTCTTTTTTGGCTAAGGAGTTTAAAATTACCAACTCCACCCCACCCTACACAAAGTTGTAGGACCACAAGGGTTTGCTTGTGTTTGTGCCTCCATTAAGCACCTGTTATTTTACTGATTTCTGCAGGACCTCTTAGTTTGTGAGATTATATACTAACACACTAGGCCTTTTCTAGAAATTACTCTGTATGTTTAGATTACAATGTCATTTAATGCATCTTTTTCTAAAAGGGAGAAACATTCTAAAAGTCAGAAGAATGATTCATGGGCAGGGAAAGCAGTCATCCAAGTTATTTTTTTTTCAACTGTGTACTATCTAAAGAAGACTACTTAGATTCTCTCAAGCTTTATTGCCAATAATATAGTTGGTTAAGTTATATATATCAAAGGGAAATGCAGCAGTATATACAAAATACTGGTAATGGGAGTTGGCATTCAATTTAATATACTCAAGGGAATCAGAAAAAAAAAAAGAAGAAGAAGAAGTAGAACTCAGATAAAGGATCACTTTGGCCAGGAACAGTTTAGTGAGTGGCAGAATCTTTATGGTAAAATTAGTGTCACTCTTCTTGCATGTTTTTATGGGGTTTTTTCTTCTTTTTTTCAAAGCAGGTATGCCATAAGCAAAAAAAATCCAAGTAGATTTCATCAAGGAGGTATGGCAGTAGCCACTTATTTCAGAATATAAATAAGACTCAAAGAGGTTAAAAACTAAAGAATAATATATCTTAATGGACTGGTTGATAACCACTCCTGATCATAAATATTTATTATTTTTAAGTTTATTTTCTTTAAATAAATAAAAGTTCATAAAATGTCATTTTAACTTTACTTGTGGCTATGAGAAAATATAATAAAAGTACCCTTAAATCAGGTGAAATAAAATAAGAAATTTTCATATTAATTATGGGCCCTTTGGAGGGAGCTGGGTAGGGTAGCACAGTGGAGATGGCACTGAATTTGGACTTCAAGAAGTTTAAATCTGGCCTCAAATATTTACTAGTTGTGTGATCCAAGGCAATCACTTAACTCTGCTTAGCCCTGGCAGGTATATTTAGAAACAGTGGGCTCCAGAAGGACAAGTATAGATGTCATGTAAGAGGGAAATTACCTTTCAGTTAGAGATGTTCCAAAGTATAGTGGCTCCTCTTAAGAGTTACAAAGATCCCCTACAGAGAATATCTTCAAAAGTAATCTGGACGGTCACTTGTCAGAATTGTTGAATAAGGGGTTCTTATTAAGGTAAAGGATGGATTAAGGTAAAGGACGAGGTCTTTTCCAACTCCAAGACGCTGAGATATTGCTATTGCTTACCTTCTCTACTATTCAACCACCATTCTTGCCCTTCCACTTCACTAATCCTACCTTTATTCTCACTATCTCCCATGCAGGGAATGAACCATTTAAATACTTTCATACTTCATGTTCTACTGAAATGGTAGTTCTACATGATGAACCCTCCTAACTCAATTAATTGAAATTAGGACTTATACTGAATACATTAAAAAGTATTTTTGAACCTTTCATTGATCATAGCACTTTGTATGCTGTTGGCACATCATAAAATTTTAGATTATTTGAAGATTGGAGGAAAAAGGATAATTTCAAATTATTATAGGCAATCTCAACTCACAACGGCCAACTACAAATAACCTGGACAAAAAGAATAGACAGTAGAAGAATCAGTCAACAGCTTCCAGCATCTGTCCCTTCCAGTCAGCAAAACCATTTACCTTTGTCCATCAGTTCTGGACAAAAGACATTTATATCCATTCCACTTAAATAATTTACAAAGAAAGCTCACTGTTTTTTTTAAAGACTGTTATTGTTTAAGTTTTAAGGGTACAGAATATTGTTTCATGGAGCTGAGTTGACTGCTTTAATTTAAAATGGAAATAGACCATTGTATTCATTTAGGGCCACTTTAGTGCCATAAAATTGGAGACTATGCAATTGTAAAAGAAAGACTGACAGAGACAGAAACATAGGTCGATGGAAAAACAGAGTGAGAAAATGAAAAATGATTTTTTAAGGTAAGATTAAGAAAGTTAAATGAATATTGCCAGGCTTATTGACA
This sequence comes from Gracilinanus agilis, assembly GCF_016433145.1. Classification (NCBI taxonomy): domain Eukaryota; kingdom Metazoa; phylum Chordata; class Mammalia; order Didelphimorphia; family Didelphidae; genus Gracilinanus; species Gracilinanus agilis. The sequence continues at coordinate 563,686,379 of NC_058132.1, read as the reverse complement.
GATAAAAGGGGACAAGGTGTCAATTTGTGGAACCAAAACAATCCAAAACTAAGCAGGAAATTAAGTAGAAGCAATTTAGGTATAATAGGTTACAATGAAAAAAATTAGACTAAATATATATGAAAGTGAATGATCTAAAAATAAATTATGGAATTATAGAATAATTTCAGAAGAAAAGTATTTGAGAAAATAGGCTAGATGGGTTAAATTTAGTCCCTCGTACCAGAAAGGATTGATAATCTACAACATAGTGAATTTATTGCCAAACACTTTTTAGAGTGATTCCCTTAGTGCTATAGCAAATACTTCACAAACAAGCACAAGTATCTTTATTTTGTTGTTGAGTTGTTTCAGTCATAATCAACTGTGTGACCCCTTTTGTTGTTTTCTTGGTAAAACTGTGGTTTGGCATTTCCTTTTCCAGCTCATTTTATCAATAAGGAAATGAGGCAAATGGTTAAATTACTTGCCCAGAGTCACAAAGGTAGTGTCTTAGATTGGATCCAAACTCAGGTCTTTCTGACTCCATGCTCAGCACTCTAATCTTCTATGCCATCTAGATTCCTAGTATCTTCACTAAATATCACATTAGTTAAATAGGTGTGTGTATACACACACACACACATTCCTATTTGGGGGTTAATTAAGGAAAAAATATCCATTTAAAATATAAATTGTTTCAGTTTAAAAATATAAACATTTTTACTTCTTATTAGAAAAACATTTCAGCATAATAAAAAGTTTATGCACTATTTATTACACATACATTAAGGTCTATAAATATCAAAAGTTGCATTGCTGTTGTCTCCCAGTAACTATTTGGATATCTCTGTACCTAACTGGCAATAGAGGAACATGGAAATCATATTGACCGAAATACAAGTTGGCTTGTGTGAAACTTCTCTGTGTATGTGTGTGTGTTTTTGTGTATGTAAGTATTTATATAAAAAATATACAATAATTATGGTTTTGGAGGAAAGTACAACCTATATTCAAGCCTTTGGCATAGTATACATTTTCATTCAAAAGTGTGGCTTCCCCATAGCAGTAAACTCAGAATTAAGAAACTCCTTTACTTATAGAGATGGAAAAATTTCTCTCTATTATAATTTAAGGCTTGTTGGGAACACTAGTAGGGTAAGTGATTTGTCCCATATCCCACAGCAAGTATGTGTCAGAGACAAAGCTTGAATCTAGTTTATTATGACTTGGGGGATAATTCTACCCATTATTTTCTTTCTCTGTCTCTCTTTGTCTTCATCTCTCTCACTCTAACAAAATCTCTGTCATTTTTAACATAAAGATAGCTGTATATGGTCTATATCAATATGTAGACATAGGCATATACCCTGAAATATTGATTAATAGATAGACATAATATCTGCCCAACAGATGGAATATTATATAAAGCACATGGAAACCATGGATTCATAAGAGGTCAACAGGGAATATCTGGACAAAATGGGATGAGCTAATGCTCCAGCTATTTGGGTAAGGAAAAGGTGAGGACAGAATCACTGATTCTAATGTTTGAAGGTCTTGTTCTATATCTTGGAATTCTAATATACTCTAATATCCAGTGAACACACACTACATATAGATGTTATATTCCTGAGGACACAGAGAGTGTTTTACACACCATACATCCCTAGTTTAGTGTTTTCCATAAAAAGTGCCAAATTTTATTGATATTACCAAATTCAACTCTGTTTTCAGTTGTCTGTTCTGTACTACTTTTCCATGGAACTGAACAATTCTACAGTCTATCCTATTATGGTATGGGCTATCTCCCAACTCAAAAAAGAGAGTAATTCTATACAATCTATTTTGCTTTCATATAAGATCTCTCTCAAAGTATCCAGTCAATATATATTGACAATATAAAGTCATTATCCATTATTTTCATCTCTTCATAGTTGACTCTTCATGTCTCTCCTTCATCCAGAAAGCCTAACAATCACCTGATGCCAATGTAGCAGATAGAAAATGCTAGATCCCACATGTGTCTTGCCTTTCCAAATAGGGCTAACAGCTCTTGTACTTGTTCACTGTCCAATTGCCTAAGGAATAAGAGTTTGGCATTCATAAGCACAGCTTCATCTAGTTAGTTTTTTTTTTATTTGTTTGTTTGCTTCTACTAAAAGTGGAATCTTTTAAAAATAGAAATGTAGGGGCAGGAAAGTGGTTCAATAGGTAGAGAAGCAGGCCTGAAGATGAGAAGTCCTGGGTTCTCTGGCCTCAGATACTTCTTAGATTGTGTGACCCTGGCCAATTCACAACCTCCTTTGCCTAGCCTTAACTACTCTTCTGCCTTGGAACCAATACACACTATTGATTCTACGATGGAAAGTAAGGGCTAAAAAATACTAGAAATCTCCAAAATTCTTTTCTTGTGATTATTCCTAGGAAGTCAGGATTCTAAATGGAAGGTAAGGGTTTAAAAAACACACATATGTTACATAATGTATTATTCTGGTGAAATTATGATATTTAAATGTTCAAACAGAATTGCCTGAACTATAGCAAATTTAACATTCAAAAGTAGAATTTTTCTGAAGTTAGACAAATTTATTTCTGTTCAGTTGAAGCCTACATGCATTTACTATGCTCCTTATAAATGACAAACTCTTGGTTTGCTGATAGGGAAAATCCAAAATGAGATAAAATGTTGTCTTTATGTTTCTTAAAGTTCAACAGGGAGATAAAACACATAAAACAGTGGCCAAAATACTCAATGATAGTTAAGAACTACACCAGAAAAATACAAAAATAAGTACTATGTTACATTGAAGGAAGAAAGCTATCACCAATATGTATTATCAGAGAAGACTTCATGAAGGAAATGGTATTTAATTTAAGCTTTACTTGATTATAGGTATTAAAGAGCTGATGAAGGGGAACGCTGACATATTAGGCATAGAAAACAGTGTATTAAAGACTCAAGGGTAGGAAAATTAAAAAAAATTCAGCAATGCTGTAATAAAGTTTAGCTGGATTACAGAGTGCTTGGGAATAAGTGATATAATGCTAGAAAAGAAAGGAGTTGTCAAATTATGCAAGGTCTTAAATGTTATTAAAGAAATGTGAATTGACCTAGGCAACAGAGAAACCCTATGGTGGCAAAAATGTGAAAGCTTTGGGCTGAAGTGGAGAGAGATTGGAGATAAGAAGATCTTCAGATACCTGTTGCAAAGGTCTAGGTAAATTCCATGCATAATCCACTTGAATCAATCAGGAGAAGATATATTCTAAGAAATTTATGGATAAAGTCTGAGGAGTTATCTGCATTTGCATAGTTATTAGTTGTATCATGGTAATGAATGAAAATTTTGAGAAAGAGAAGAAAGAACAAGAACAAGAAGAGCAAGAAAAAGAAAAAGAGGAAAATAACAGGGAAGAGGACAATGATGATGACAAAGAGGATGACAATGAGGATGAGGAGGACAAGAAGAAAAACAAGAAGAGCAAGAAGAAAAATAGCAAAACAAGAACAAGAAGAACAAGAGGAGAAGGACAAGAAGAGCAAGTACAAGAAGAAAACCAAAAACAAGAACAAGAAGAAGGAGAACAACAAGAGGAGGATGGGGAGAGGGAGAAGGAGGTAGCCAAGGATGTAAAACTGAGAAATGTGTACTGAAAAGTTAGAAAGATAGTAGGGTAATCAAGAGGATTGAGTACATACTGATAATATCTCTGCCCTATACCCCATGAATCTTATAACATAGTGGGGAGATTGTTCAGGAGTTTCTGTTGTGTCTGACTCCACATGATCCCATTTGGAGTTTTTTGGACAAACATACTGGAATGGTTTACCATTTCCTTCTCCAGTTCATTTTACAGATGAGGAAATTGAGACAGAATTGATTAAGTTTATTAGAAATTAGAATAATACAAATTACTATTTTTTAAAAAATTATCATCAATTCTATTAATTTAGGAAAGTATTGTTGAGTGAATACTATCAATAAAAATTGACTTCAACTTTAAAGATTTAAAAGTTTTCAAGGGTACTTAGATTTTATGGGACTTGCTGAGGGTCTTACACCCACTATTTGTTAGAGGTGCAAGTTACAAGATTTTTTGACTCCAAGGACTAATCTAATAGGCCATGCTACTTCTGCAAACTACTTAAAAATACTTCATGAGTTTGTAATAAATAGATTCAAATATGATGCACATGGTTTAAGGGAGAAAACTTTATTAGGGAAGATAATGGTATTTAAGCTAAGTACTAAAGTAAATTAGTATTAGGGATCAGGTCAAGTGTGTTCAAGATTCTGACAACAGCTTGGGTAAAGAGCCACAAGAAGGAAAATGTAGGGTAAATAATGGGCCAATAATAGCCAAGTTTGAATCAAAAAGAATCTTCATGGAAGAGAGCAGCATGAGACAAGCGTGTAAAGTTATAGGGACCCTGTAATAGAGAAGATCTTAGATGCCCAGCATGGCAATATCAGCTTTCCTTGGTAGACAACGGTCTAGGTGCACAAAATCATCAGGGCTCAAAATACATAAACTATATATCAATTAACCTAAGCATACCATGGGGAAGAGTGCATAGTTTTATAATCTTCTTCCAGGAATACCACTACTTAGTTATGGTGTTGATAGGCAGTCTGTAAACAATGAAGAGTTTTAACAAAAGGAATCGCGTTTTCATATCTTTGCCAAGGAATTGTTTAGCTTGATGTGTAGGTATGTTTGCAAGGAATAATGGAAAGAGGTTGAAATGAAACATTAGTACCCATTGTCAGAGGGCTTAGGCATCGTTATTTAGAACTAAGACCCAAATATGTGCCTTTGCCTTAAAACCAAAGCCTTCAGTTATACGTTGTTTAGTATCCCACAAAATACCACCTGAACTTTGTGTGTCAAATACTTTTCAATATGGTATCTACTGGATCTTCTTATTATCATAAATAAAACTACTTACCATAATTACTAACAATGGCATCCATTGTTTCAAGGTAGCCACATACCTACAGCTGAAGTATGGTTATCTCTGTATCTCAGGTACTACAATCTCCCTGGTTAATCTGGTTATAATCTGGTGCACAGGCTAACCAAACTCTGTTTTTCAATCTCTGATCAAATGATTTTCTCTCTTATGAAATTCCTTTTACTTCTAGAGGAAAGTTAATTGTTAAACTTCTCTACAGAACCCTTTGTTCTTATTGAAGTCACTTTGCTTGTCTCTCCTACTGTAAGGACACCAAATCCTAAAAGCTGGCAAGAATGCATATGTTTATTTCACCATTGCTCTGCAATTACTGAATGCCACTTAATTATAGCAACAGATGCTCGAGTGTAGGAACCAGAAAAATCAAACGCCTCATTTCCAGGTTATTTTTTTCCATTGCTTCTGCCAACAGCAGATGTGTGAGCCCCTTGTGCTCTGGCGTAAATACTTATCAAATCCTAACAGGTCACCTATGTCACAAACAACATTTCAGATGCAACTGTTTCACCTGATAATAGGCTCTGAAAATAAAACTGTGAGCTGTAAATACAATGTATTCAGAATGAAATGCCATAATATGAAATTGCTTTTTCTCCAGCTACAACTGAAGTCCTTGACAGTTTTTGGCAGTGATAAATCACCCTCCCATTAATTGTCTCCTCTCTCATTGTGAGGTGAGCTGCTAAAAGGGGCAGTCAACAAAACTGACTTAAAGGACAAATTTTGGCAAAAAGACAATGAAGAAATCTGTCACTGCTCAGCCTCCAGTAAAGTGTCATGAAACAATCAAAATATATGTAGCTCAAGTGTTTATGTCTTTGTTAGGAAGATTATAGGATGATAAGTTTACTGTTAAAAGAGAAGGCCCAGAAAAACCAAAGGTGTAGGCCTTGAAACCCTCTTTAGGTTAATTCCCCCTAAAATTCTTTTTACTAGATTTGAACATGTTATTTATTCACTGTACATTTTGACACAGAATAAAAGAAAAGGTCACTGATAGATGTTGTTATATGTTGTAAAAACTAATTAAGCACAGTTTCAAATTGTAATTTTTAAAGTCAGTTTGGAAAAATGGTTTTGGAAAATTCTATCATTTTCTTGCCTCTGAAATCAAAGAAAGAGCACACACTATTCCATTTTATAAGACATTTGTAATATGAATTATGTTATGAATAATATGCATAGACATGTGTACATATATGTTCTTGGAGCAACTATTAAATATACCATTTCTTTTTTAGTTTCTAGTCAGAATTAGTATGTAAAATCATATTAGACTTACCTACACTGATATATGGTGCCTTAATTAAAGATATTTAATGTTCATTGCAGGTAATTAATATGTTCCTGAAAACTGTTGAATCTCTGGTATAATTAAGTCAGAGGCTAAAATCTAAGCAATGCCATTTGTTGGTATGTATCAGGTCAAAATAGAACAAAACTTAAGCAGTCTAATTGGAAGCTATAACAGGAAGGAGGGATCTGGGACATCGTTACCAAATCCAAAGAAGATTCCAAATGCACTCTGCAGTCAGTGAAAATTTTCTTCCCTTCATACTGAATGAACAAAGACTAACATCCTGAAACATTATCAGCAAGGTATCTTGTCAAGAATTATTTTTCAAGTTACAGAAAGTGGATTATGCATCCCATCAATAATCATTTCTGGGGAATCTCAGAGACCCAAACTTTAAAAGTGGTGTTTTGCATTAATAAAACGCAAATGTGATCCTGGGATTTGTGAACAGGTGCAATTATATTACATTCAAAAGTATGATGGTGGTGGTGGTGGTGGGGAGGAGAAATACTATTTCATTCTACCTGGAACATTTTTAGAGAGGTCTATGATGAAGAGAAAGTTGAGAATTTTATAACTTCCCCCAAATTAAGTGTGATTTAAATGTGGATAAGATATTGTGCTGCCAATATTGCCTCTTTTTTTTTTTTGTCTCTTGAATGACAGAAATGCAAAAGAAATAAAGGGATTGATTTTTTTTTTTATTTTGGTGATGAGCCAGTTTGAGAGCTTACTGTGAGCATATGGAGATAGCATATTTGCAAGTCCATCTCTGGAGGATTGCAAAAGGCCCTTAGCTTGTGAAAAACAGCAATGTTATTTTTTTTTAACGTTCCCTATATTTAGAGATTAAATCGCTCACTGCACAAACCCATTTGGAACAGGCGAGAAGGTGAAAAGGATAATCAGTACAGTCACTGGTCCGTGTTTCCTAAACGCTTTTGAAAACATTACTGTGCGCAGGCATAAAATTAGCGGCAGGACCTTAAAAAGGCTGGCATTTAGCATGACTTTTTGGAAAGTGACACCCTCATTTTTTTCTTGTAGGATATCATTAAATTTCAATCGCCCTATGGCAGTGCCTTTCCATTAATAACCAATTCACTGTGTCACTTTGGCTCTCCTTTGAAATAATGAGCCTTTGCTTCGCTTTAATAAATTTAAACATATTCTCAAGGCCAGGGAAGATAGGAAACCGCAGATGGGCTGAGAAAAACACGATTCATAAATCCTTAACTGCCTGAGATCGTTGAGAGCAAAACAAAGTAACACTCGTAAAATATTAAACAATCCCAGCTGTATGAGTGAAGCTTCATTAACAAAAATGGACTATTTACTGCCTTCCATAGAGCCTGTGGGTGGAAAGATTCAAAGAAATCTTAAAAAACAACAACACTGTCATTCTTGTTTTGATTCCTTAACCAACTAATGGCACAGTAGAAACACTTATTTGGAAAGTCCATTTTTGCAGAGAAACAGTGACTGACTGCTTATTTTTCTTACCAATGCAAGTTTGGGTAATAATGAAAAAAGAGAAGCAAAGTTTTACTGGTATTTCATCTTTGAAATGTGTCTTTGCCAATGGATAGCAAACTTCATTAAAGTAGCAAGGGACCACCTTGGCAACATAAAGTAAACATCACAATAGAAATGAGATTGGAAAGTGCATTCACTGCCAGTAGCTTTTGCAGACTATACTGGATAAGTACTCATTAGTTAAAATGCTTTGCTGTTTGAGGACTGGTTAGTCTATATTATCATTATGTACCTAATTAAGTCTCTTCTATCTTAAGGCAGTTTATAACACTGACTTGTTTAAATGTTTTAGGACACGAAAACCTTTCCTGAAGTGAAAGCTTTAAAAGTTGGGCAACGGATGCTAGCAAAATACATGAATGTTATGATATGTCATCAGCAAGGGCAACATGTTGTAATGCAGTGCTTTAAAATCAAGAATGGTTTCCAAAATGGTATACAAGTTTGAAGAACTGGGAGATCAATGTCAGTCTGTTAAATGCTAAGAACCCAGAAGCTCTAACCTTAAAGACAAGCTGACAATTTAGTGGACAGAATGTCAATACTTCTAAACATTTCAAGGGCAAAAATATTGCTTTATAAAATCTGTGTCACATTTATTGCAAGAAAAGAATTTAGATTTTTCTTTTGTTTGCTGTCAGCACTTTTCCCTTTATCATTCTGAAATGCATAATTAAAGAGTTCAGTATGGAATAATGCAGAGTTTGACCCTTATAACAAACCATGGAAAGAAAGTCTGGTGTTGATTACATGCTAAAAATCACACACACTCACCAACTGTAATCTATCTTTACTCACTTCATATTTCATCAAACATTCTGGAAAATGAATGAATATATAAGAAAGAGATGAAAAATCTGAATAAATTCAGAAGGCTTCTCAGTCAACAAATAGATTTAACTTTTATCATAATCATTCTAAATATGGAAAAATGAAGGAAAGTTCATTCTGTAATTTATAGCCTAACAGGAACTTGGGAGATAGAGGTTTCTAAAATGAAAATTTATGGGCTATTTGGAAAAGAAAACATGAAATCCATATTTAATCAGGAAATTTCTAATTCCACTAGTTACCTCCAACTCAATATAAGTCAAACACCTACCTCCTCTGAGAAGTTCTTGGACTATTCCTTATCTTTCTGAGTTACTCAAAATACTTCAAAATTTTACTTTTGATGTTTTTCTTCTTCCCGTTGGCATACCCAAATTTCTTATTTTTTTTCTTATATGTTTGTGTTTATAGAAATTGTAAATGCCACCTTCTAGACACAATTTCCCAGTGATCTCTCCACTAAATAAAAACCGTCCAGGTCTTACACTTCCCAAAGAATTTTGCTTACATTCATCTCTCATCATTTTCATGTCCAATTCTGAATTGTTATTTCCTAGACTGTATTTTCATGAATATATGGGCCATCCTTATTAAACATTTATCTCCCTCAGGACATAACAGTGCTTTGCACACAGCAGGACTTTAATAAATATCTGTTTACTTGACTATACTTATCAATCCTATTTACCTTTTTTAAGGTTACTAACTACTTTAGTATAATGCTTCTACTTTTGTCAAATAAAACTTTTAATTTAGATCAATGAAGGGTCAACCCCAAAAGATTTTTCATTTGCTTTGAAATGCAAGTTACTCAACTTTAAGTCTGTTTTTCTATAAGTCTAAAATATTCATTATATTTATGTCACATTGATGCTTTAAGGAACAGTCATTTACGAATTTCTACTAGACACAATGAAAAAGTAAAATATCTTTTTAAACTTCTGTATCTCTCAAATTTGGATTATTTTAAAAATAAATGGCATGTGTTGCTACTTTATAGCACATAAAAAATACAAATATGTTTTTTTTTACTTTTGTAGCACAAGCCTTGAAATAGTCCCAAAATAGTCCCAGTAACTGAAGTTGGCATGAGAATTAGAGTAATTCAGTCATTAAATAGCTCTTTGAGGATATTTCTAATGCAAAAAGGAGGAGGGGAGCCTTCCTACTCTTTGGATCTCATGGACTTTTTTCTCTGAAAAGTTGCATGTTTTTTTTTTCTTTAACAGTCTTTTATCAGCAAATATGTGAAACAATTGTAATGTGAGGCATGTCAGCACAGAGTCTTTGCCACTGGGCCCTCATAAATCTTGCCAGTTCCCAGTGAACAACACCAAATATTTGCAGCTGAGGAACATTTGGTCTGGCTTAAATTAACATATCTCAGCAGTCAGAAGTCATTAAGCTTTGCCAATGATTTGAAACATTTTTTTTTCTTCATTTCAAAAGCAACACTGGTTGTTACTTATTTTTCTGGATGAAGAAGGTAGTACAGAACAAAAGCAATGAAATGAAAATAGGATAAACTAATGAATATTATTTTTGGAGACTTTAAATTACTTTTGCTAGATTTGTTATTAGGACTTTCTACATTGTTAAGCACTTATGTATATAATGCAATTCAAGATGGTATTAATTTTGATAGAAAATTCAGTGATTTAATAGCTGTGAAAATATATATTTATTTTTCATTTAATCCTTTGTGAATTTGGGCAGTATCAAATTTAAAAGCTGATCAAATCTTTAAATGAAAAACAATAATCCAATCCCTTTTTATTATAAAAGCTACCAACTACAGAGAGAATAAAGAAATGTGTTGATGTGTTTTGCAAAGATCATAACTGATCTTAGTCTGCTAAGATAGAGATGAATAGATGACTAGTTGAGAACAATTTAGAATATTCTGAATAACAGATTTAAAATTGTAGCAAAAATAACCTCACAAGTAGAGCAAGTCTTCTATGCCTATTTAAATTGTTGAAAAAAGGTTTACAAACAACTTTGAATGAATTTATTTCTTTACTTAGATTAGGCATCTAATGTAACTTCAGATGGACAGGTTATATTAAGGCAAGTTGAGCCTATAACCATGAATTAAATATATTATTATTTATGACACAGATTCAAGAAATTTGCATGGGAAGATAATGTGTTTACTTCCATTACAATTTGGGAACTCAGAACAAAAAAAAAAAACCTCTCATAATAGAGGTATTGTTACTAAGTTTAGGCCTATTTTCTAGATTTTTAGTACCAAAAACACAAAATTCTAAATTAAATTTGCATATTTCATTTAAATTTGTGAGATTTCATTTTTTTAACTTTCAAAGGGAAAAACTTGACTACATAATAGATTTTTGGTTTGGGTTATCATTTTATTTTTCTGGTTTAGTTATATTCTGCTATATTCCTTTTACTAGCCTTTTAATCTTGGTTCATTTAGTTGATTTTTTTCTTTCTATATTTATTTCTTGATTATATGTAGAGCTCTATATGATAAGTTATCAGATTTGAATCTTTTTGAGGGCAACAGAGGTTTCATATTCCTCTCTTTCTACCCTAGCACTTATCTTGGCATTTTCATATTGGAAATTCTTGATAAATGTATGGTGAATGTATGAAGGAATGGGAAACAACTGCAATCAAACATTTTTGTCACAGAAATAGTAAACTAATAACATGTAAGATTAAATCGTCAAAAAATTTTGGACTTTTATTTGGATTCATGGGCTTAAATGGTTAAGGTTTTTTTGTTTTTGTTTTCTTGTTTTTAAACCCTTACCTTCCATCTTGGAGTCAATATTGTGTATTGGCTCCAAGGCAGAAGAGTGGTAAGGGCTAGGCAATGGGGGACAAGTGACTTGCCCAGGATCACACAGCTGAGAAGTGGCTGAGTCCAGATTTGAACCTAGGACCTCCAGTCTCTAGGCCTGGCTTTCAATCCACTGAGCTACCCAGCTGCCCACTATGGTTAAGATTTTAAAAAAGTTTTGTTATCTTTTTCTTTTGATAAGACAGTACAACTAAGATAATGTCCTTTTTATTCTTTACAAACCAGTTGTTGTCATGCTAGCAGAATAGCAAAGAAAAATGTTTATGTTTTCTTTCATTATGTAATCTTGTTAATTTTCTAAGCACTTTTGGAACAACTTTTTAAAAAACACGTGTGCATATTTCTTTTTAAAAAAGAACTATTAGAATTAGCCAAATGTATCATTTGTTTTGGGGGTACATTTTAATGGAAAAACATAAAAAGAGCCAACATGCAAAACCAAAAATAAATATGATCTAAGCTTGGGAAAGAGATAAAAAGGAGAAAGAGGAGGGAACATGTGTATGTATGTGTTATCTGTACTGAAAAGAAAGTGCATACACACAAAACTATTTGGACTGCTTTTTCAATTTTTTTTGTGAAGTTTAAGAAATCTGTAATCATCATCACAGAAAAGATAAGAATAAATGAAAATTAGTCTTAGAAACAAACATTGTCCCCTATCTTTATACATTCTTAAATAATTACCAAAGCAATATGAGGCCTCTGACAGTGGCAGTTCCAGCAATATAGTCAACATAGTGCCCTCCATCTGGTAGACACTCATTAATGTTGAGTTCAATGAACAGAGCTATTTAGAGGTCTGAAAACAGAACTTTGTTATCACTTGAGTTTTTCCTATTCATTTATTTTTCCCCCTCCCTTATTTCCTTTCCTCCATCTATATCTTCCAGTAAATAATGAATAACAGGAATCATTCCTAAAGACTGAAGCTGGTTACATATTTTCCTATTGGTTTTTTGATGAGTAATATTTATACTGAGTAAAAAATAATTTCAAAGTTATAGAATGGATTATTAAATGCACAGCCCATGAACATGGAAAAGAAGTTATGATGATATTAGCAGAATATTTTTCTTTAAAAAAAAGTGAGACCCGGGGCAGCTGGGTAGCTCAGTGGAGTGAGAGTCAGGCCTAGAGACAGGAGGTCCTAGGTTCAAACCCGGCCTCAGCTACTTCCCAGCTGTGTGACCCTGGGCAAGTCACTTGACCCCCATTGCCCACCCTTACCAATCTTCCACCCATGAGACAATATACCGAAGTACAAGGGTTAAAAAAAAAAAAAGAAAAAAAAATATTAAAAAAAAAAAAAGTGAGACCCATACGAACTCAGATGAGTTGCAATGACTACTTGGTTCCAAATGAAGAAAATCCTCCTCTCTCTGTGGTAGAGAAGCATGGAACTACATAGAGGACAGATGTACAGTTTATACACTGTCAGACATGGTTGTTTTTATTGGTCAATTTGTTTAGTTGATTTTCTTCATTATAAGTTATATTTAATGGATATAGTGACATCATAAGAAATACAATAAAAATCTAAGGTATCAATAAAACTTTACAAAAGATGTAAACTAAAAGAAAACGCAAATATATGGGCATATGCATCTGCTCAAATACAAGACATAAATAGCTGTAAGTTATACAAACACAGAATCTTAAGAGTTGAACGAAAACTCAGTGACCATCTAACTGAACTCATACAGAAAAGAAATTCTCACTATGAAAAATCCCCATAATATAAGGGATTTGGTTTCTGGAATATTAGATGAAAGAAAATGTGTACTCTAAGTGTGTATGTGTGTGTGTGTGTGTGTGTGTGTGTGTGTGTGTGTGTGTGTGTATCTCAACAAGGCATATGATAAATTTTTCATGATATCCTCATGGACAAGATGGAAATGAGAGGAAGCCAAAATAAAATTTTGCCCTGGGAAGTCATCTCTAGTGATGAAGAATAGCATTCTGTGTTGATATCTTGTTTATTCAACCTTTTCATTAATGATCTGGATACATGTGCAGGGATATTTATCAGTTTTGTGGATGGCATAAAACTGGAGGGGACAGCAATAGTTAAATATTAAAAGGGAGAGCAGATATCCCAAATTATTTCAGCATAAAAAATAGGACAATGGCACCAAGACCACAGCATTTATGAGAATATTTCTAATCTAATTACATTAAATTCATTTCATTTTAATAAAAGCATATATCTAATATATTCAAATTATTGCACTAGCTACCAGGAATGTGGCAAAACAGGATTTAAGATTTAGACAACCTCAATTTTAATTGTTTCACTTACTGCACAGTGTAAACTGGCCAGATTACAGAACCCCTCTGGGTCTCAGTCTTCTCAGATGTAAAATGAGAGAAATGGACTGGAGGACTTGTATGGACTTGTTAAAAAGTCATTTCCTTCATATAGCTTAAATTCTATTAAAGTGGGAGTTCTTAAGCTGGGAGTTTTGACTCTGTAAAATATTTAATAATTATATCCCAATATAATTGGTTTCCTTTGTAATCCCACATATTTTATTTTAAAACATTATTTTGCAAAGGGGTTACTAGGTAACACCCACAAAAATGACAAAGAATCTTTAGACTAGAGGGATACCTATGTTTACTTATTAGTACAAGGAAAATTAAAGAGGAATCAAAAATGAATAACTCAGGAAAACCAGGAAAGACTTTAAGGAGTTAGAAGCTGAATTGAGCCTTGAAAGAAGACTTGGATTATATGTGTTAGACCCCAAAAGGATCACCATCCAGGCATGCTGCTAATGAAATGAACTTTCTATGAAATGAAAGAAGAAATGAAAGAAGAAAGAAATGAAAGAAGGAAAGGTATCAAGTTTGAGGAATTGCTACTAACCAGGTTAGCTAGAATATAGTCATGAAAGAGAGCATTATGTTGATGCTTTTGTGTGATTTCATTAATATAGGGGTACTCTGAATGTGACAACTCCCTCCAGTGATTCTTAGAGAGTTATTTGGAATATTAAGAGATAAAATGACTTGGCATGGTCACACAGTTAATATGTATCAGAGGAAGGATAGGAACCCAAGACTTTCTGACTCTAGAACTGGTACTCTATCCATTTCACAATAATGCTTCAGGAAGATTGCTATGAAAGTTATGTGGAAGGAAATTTGGAGAGGTCAGAGAAGCAAGAAAAGAAATTCTTGTGCTATTAGAGCAGCTTTACATATATTTATAGTATTCACATCTTATCAAAATAGGAAGGAAGAGAACTTCTAAACAACTTTTACTATTGTACTTCTATGTTTCAGATTTCCTTTTATCTGTAATATCTGTATCACTTCATCTTGTAAATGGAATCTAGCAGTTTGAGAACACTTAAAAAAGTGAACCCAAGGGTTAGCCAGATAGCACAATAGAGTGCCAGGCCAAGAGTCAAGAGGATCTTGGTTCCTCAGACACGTCCTGGCCATGTGGGCCCAGGCAAGCCACTTCACTCCAATTTTCTATACATACCATCAAAAGTAATAATTGATGTCTATATGTAGTTTTATAGTTAATAAAGGATTTTTCTTGAAAGGTATAGATAAAGTACTTAAGGAAAGCATTATTACCCACAATTTTACAAAATAAAATTCCCTGTCACTAAGAGAGGTTCATAGATGGACATAACTTGTGATTTGGAAGGGACCCTAGTGGCCATCAAATCCAACCCACATTTATAGAACAGTCTTCTCTGCAACATATTCAGTCAATGCTCCTGCTGCTTTTGCTTGAAGAACGTCAATAACAAGACACTCAGGATTTCTAAAGGCAGTCCATTGCACTTCTAAGTAACTCTAATTGTTAGGAAATTTTAAAGTTTTCTGCTTCAACCCAACTTAAATTTTCACTTTTATATTGAGTAAAGGATTATTCCCTAATGACAGCATTTGCAATGTTTATTTAAACATGCCCTTTTTGAGGAACTTGGAAGTAAATGGGATAAAAAGGATTAGTACTCAAGTTTCCTGGTATTAAATAAGGAATTTCCTAATGTGCCACACTGTCAGACATCTACTTAAGAAAATTTAATCATCAAACTGGGTAGATTACTATTTTTTGGAAAGGAGAAGCTAGACAACAAGTATTAACCTATTGATAAAAATGAAATGTTTTGCATACAAACAAATACCTACTTTTTTTGTAAGCTTTAATCATGGATATCCATGTTCTTCTTTTAGACTTCTATTTTATTAAATATGTTATATCTTAAGAATATTTGATTAAATATTTCTGAAAGAAATCATAATATTAGCACTATTTTGAAATATCTATTGCACTCCAGAAAAATAAAACTAGTATATTTTCCTTAGGGCACAGAGTTTCAAAATGTTTATGGACATAATAAGACTTTAAAAAATAAGAATATATATATGAAGAAATGAGGTGTATACATTACCCTTATCACTCTTCTGCCTTGGAACCAATACATAGTATTGAGTCCAAGATGGAAGGTAAGGGTTTAAAAAAAAAATATATATATATATATATGATAGAGGAAGTCAAAGTGGGGGGGATGGAAGGGGAACATATAAGATATGAGTGCTTGAGCTCCATTGCATTTTAGGCTAAATATTTATAACAAAGGTGAATTTTTAGAAGACAAGGTGTGGTAGAGTGAAAAGTGTGTTTAACAATGATTCTTACTTCCCTCATGTGTAAAATGGGAATAATAAAAACACAAAATGGAAAAGTTGCTGTTTGAAAAACAAATTTAATTGGTATTTAGGAAAACTTTAGTTTTGTTTTCTTTCCTATTTCATGAAATAGTTTGTTTAGAAACTTTGGAAGAAGAAAAATGACTGTTGAAAGTTGCATTCATCAAGAAAATGCTGATATTAGTATGTTTTAATAACTATTGTTTATGTTTTTAGCCATTCCATTAAAAACAATTTAGAAATATTTGCTTCCATGCAACATGAAACTAATTAGAAAACATTTACAAAAATAGAAATCAATAAGTTCAGTTTTCATTCCAACTAATTATGAATATTTCATGTTTTTGATAGAAGAAATAAAAAGAGAAAATAAAAAGAACTGAATAGAAAATAAAATATCAAATTTGTTCAAAGACTCTAACTTTGTTCCTTGTAAAGAAAAAGTTCCCAATCACTCAATAACTCTTGATCAGTTGATTCAGATTAAGAGAAAAAACAAAGATTCATGAAAAATTATATAGCCAAATAAACAATATCAGAAGTCCTAGTGATCTACAAACGTTGATACTCGGTACTCGAGTTGTATAAACATTCTTAACTACTCACATCACTATATATTTAGTTCAATTCTTTTATCAAACTTGCAAAGGAATTAACAGAAACTCTAGTTACCTAAGATAAGATTTTCACATATCCTTTGATAATTTCAATGATTTTTCCCCAAGTCAAATACTGTTCATTGAAAGAAAGGCAAAAACAAAAGTAGATTCAAATAAAATAAATGGAAAGCATCATATCTACTCTACAGAGAAAACACATTTCATGTTTTCTAGTTCTGTCATTAAAATGATTTTATTTTTTTTCATTCATGTTTGTTGTCTTATGTACTCTTATCCAGGGGGCAGTTCAAAAGTAAGTAGTTAAGAGGAATATAGTGGGGTTTGCAAATCATAGGCAGAGCATCCAAATCATCTTTTATATGTTTTTAGAATTTTCCTTTAATTCCTTATTAACATTACATATATATATATATATATATATATATATATATATATATATATATATATATATATATATGCCTCTCCTATTCTCAGGGTACCATCATTATATCTAAACATGTGGGTGAGAGGAGGAAATATTAGAAATGTTTTTCCTTTTTTTCTTTATAGCTAAAAATATATCTTAAAAGTGCTAAAGAATGGTGGCAAACACAATATTTCCTTCTAAATAAAAAGGAATAGCCCATGTCACTGACTATTAATTTATTTGCTTTTTTTTGGCAGAATATATAATTCTAGACATGAAAAATTGTTGAGCTTTTAAACATTATGAAAAGTTGACTTTTATTCCTGCTAACTATAAATACAATTGTCACTTCTTCATGTGAAATGCATGTTGATAATTTAAATAACACATAACTTAAATCTTTTTTAATTTGACATTATTTTAATATACTATATAAGAACAACAAATTGCATTTTCTAAACACATAGTAACAAATTTCATAAACATTAGGGTTTTTGTGGGTTTTGTTGTTTTGCTTTGTTTTTGACATAGTACATAAGATAAAATAATTTTGAACAAGAGTAGATACTTTCTACTATTATTGAATATATTTCAGTAAGGCCACCCCCACTCACAACACACACACACACACACACACACACACACACACACACACACACACACACACAAACACACCNACACACACACACACACACACACACACACACACACACACACACACACAGACAAACACACCAAAAGCTTGGTCAGGAAATTAGACATCTTATCTATGGGCCTGCTAAATAAGGACCAATAACCTAGCCCTGCAGCACTCTTCGTGATAACTGCCTTTACAAAATGAAATTTTGACTTTTTCACAGCTTAGCTACTAGTAGACACTATCAGTAGAACTACATTTCTTTGCAATATAAGGGGAGTAAAAGATTTCAACATCTGACAGGGAAAAATGAACAACTGATAAACCATCTTTTGAAATGTTCTCTCAATGCTAGGCAACCTTTTGATGGTGATTTACATTTTTATTATTGTTGACTTTTGTGATGGTAAGCTAAACACATTATTTACAAATTGAAGAAGAATATAAAGTATATCAATGATGATAATGGAAACCCAAAAGATTTATTTTAAAGTCTAATCATTTTATTACCTATGACTTATTCTTTTAAATGTAAGTGAGACTGTGCTTTGTTAACTATTTGGGAATGCCAATTGCCATTAGTTTAAATTTAAAAAAACAAAACAAGATTATTATTATAGTTTATAATTAGCATTTTGGGGTATGAATTTCATTTGCCAGGATAGAGGTCAATCACAAATTGCTTTTATGAAGAAGAATAATATGAATAGAATAAAAAAAATAAAATGCTATATGTGACTTCTCCTTAACATAATGTGTTTAAATGGACATTCTTAGGGGGAAGAAAAAAAGTTTTAAGGCGATCCCTAAATGCACTCATTCAAGCCAAACAGATGGTGCCTTGGGTTCTGTTCCTACTGTTGTTAAGAGGGACTTTCAATACAAATAATGCTATTTGGATTTTAGACAAATGTATGTCCTTTTCCAAAATAGGGGGTGGATCTGAAGTGAAGGATGAAAGGGAATTGAGGCAAAGATCACTTAGGGGAAGGAGCCCAGATTGCTATTGAAATTGTAAATACCATGACAATGACTTCAACCAGCTGACCCATTCTCTATAGCTTAGGACATATAGATTCAAAGACAACAAATTCTGCATGTGCTAATTAAATATAAAATTCATATGCAAAAACAAAATGGAGATTATGTTTTGTTGTGGGGATAAAGGGTTTTTTGTTGTTGCTGTTTTGTTTTGCTTTTAAAATACCTACATCTTTCATCAAGAGATGAAAATAACACATCAGTTCAATTATCAGTATAGGAAAAGACTAATTAATTAAGACTGCCACTTTCTATTATGTGTATTATTTGGTTGTATTTCTAGAATGGATCAGCACCTAAGTCAGCACCATTTGCTTTGACCATAATTCAAGACCATAAGATAGTTTCTAATATGAGCAATAACTTCAAATGAGATTAAGAACTCAGTTTTCTGTAGCCATATTCTGAATGATGCCAACAAAAACATCACAAACATTTATGTGAAAGATGCAACTATAAAGTAATGAGATTGATTGCCTCCATTCATTCCACAAGGTCAAAGAGTCAGTAAGTCTTGTTATGTAGACATTTGGAAGCATTTGAGAGATTTGGTGCCCCACAAAAGAAGGGAACTATAGCCAAATGCTCGACTTCTTTGCCCTTGTAAGGTTCCAGCTCATAGTTTCTATCTGTGAAACAGTTTTTGGTTAAAAAAAATGTATACTCATTTTAACCATTGTCCTTATTCCTCAGCATTTATTCTAAATGACTTTTGGTCATTTCCAAAAATAAAATAAGCTCTCCTAGGATGATAATTTTCTATTTCTGACATTAAAAACTAGTGGGACAATGGGATACAATGGAAAGAGTACTTGGTCTACATTCAAAGAACCTAGGTCTAAATCACACTCTGAGCCTTATTCAATTCATGAGATTGTAGAATTTGCTTAAACTCCATGCATCTCCCTTTCCTTTTCAGTCAAATAAGTTGATAGAACTGGATGGATTCTAAGACTTGAAGATCATTCCAAAAGAAGAATAATCATCAGAATTCCATTGCCTATTTAAAGATTTTAAATGCCAGAGCCCTCCCTTGCATGTAAAATTTTGTCCTGTTAATTTAAAAATTGGTCACATTGCTTTATTAAAATATCTTTTAAAAGTGACCAACTAACAATTATTTATGCAAATAAGTGCAAGTAAAGGAAGCATAATAACATAGAAATTAAGTGTTGTTTGTATTTATAGTGTGTATACTTTAAAATATGTATATACCCAATATATTATATGTAACACTATAAAAGTAAAATATTTATTTGTTAGTACCTCTTCATATTGGTAGATAATGGCTATAGGCAAAGTTTGACAATTTCAAATCTTTATAAAGTTACTCTCTTAGTTTGAGGATGGTTCCTTTTAAAATGTAATTTTCCCAGTGAACCTAATCAGAAAAATGAACATTCAAGAATTTAAACATTTGTATGTAAAAGAACACCTGCTCATACCTACAGGGTAACCAAGGTTTACTGATTGATGGTTTTGCTGTATCACCAAGACACTTTTTTGTCACCAATATGGCAGATAATATCCCTTTGGCAACTATAGCATAGAGTCAGGGTAACAGGAAAGTGTTCTCTATCCTTATTGAATATATGTGCAAAAATGGATAGTGGCTAAAGTCAATATTTTAAAATTATTCATTGGTAAGGTTATTCAAATCAATCTGTAGGTAGCTAATTTTAAGTTCAGAAAGTTACCATTCCAGTTGAGGAAGTATTAAAGGACTTGCTAAATGGAAAAGCCAGGAATGAGGTGGAAAGTTAATTCTACAGATGAAAAAAATCTTACCTCCATCCAATTTCACAGAATTCTGATAATCTTCATCTGTTTATCTGATTCTGTACAAAGGGCATCTTTAATGCTATTTATATTTATGGGAAGTAGAAGAACAGAATGAATCTAGGTCTAGCATTAAAGCCCAAAGGAGTAGCTATGAAGTCCTTTCTTTGACATGTTGTTTATATAATCCTAAACAAGTGATTTAATTTCACAGTGCCATTGGCAACTCTCTAAATGTATAAATTTCAGAGAAAAGCCTACCTATATTGGAAGACTGTGTTTCTTCAACTAAGGACTTTACTATATGAGTGAAACCATAGGTCCACTCCATATTATCTAACGAGTTAGCTTTGTATATATGTATTTAGGTAAGACGATAGAAGGTATTATGTAGGTAGGCATAAAAGACATGGTCTGAGAATGAGGAGACCTGAGTTCAAGTGTTATACTAAGTGGTGTAAAGTGATCTACTTAATTTGCTGGGCTTCACTACCTTATGTGAAAAATGGAGGGTAAATAAAGGTGTTTACTAGATCATCTCTGGGGACTATTTAAGCACTATAATTCTATATATCATACTTGGTTAGGTACAATTATTTTTCTTCTATTTAATTCTCAGTCTCTTACACTGGTAAGTACAGAAGTTTTTCTGGCTAATGTCCATATTAGTCAGCTGTAGACTTTAACTAGGACTCTCTCTCTCTCTCTCTCTCTTTCTCACACACACACACACACACACACACACACACACACACTCTTATACATATCCACACACTCATGCACCACAGCTAAAGAACAGATGCCAGGCAATGATCCAAATCCAAGAGAAAAAAAACCCAACAACAATTATCTAATTCATGAATTGTGCACAACTTTAGACTTCTCTTTCTAAAGTTGATTGTTTAAAGAAAAACCTTTTGTTCCTAATTATATCCCAATTAGTAAATACATTTCCTTGGATTGTTTTAATTTCCCTATGATTTTATTTTACACTAGGGACCAAAGGTCAGTCAGAAAATTCATTTTTAAAGATAGGAAATCTCCACTAAAGTACTTCTTTGATTCTTCATATTGGCACGGAGGTGGTCCTGAGATTTCAAAAGCTATGCTGAAAAACACTGAATATGAGAGGTCCTAGGAAGCTGGAAACGTTTTAAGAATGAGCCTGGCAATGAACTATATCATCCAAGAATACATTAATTATGAAATAAAAACACAAATATAAACATATGTGCTATTTGAATTATACATACACATGCAATGTAATATGTATATATGTACAGTATGCATATGTGTACATACTTGTGCATATACTTACATTTGTGTATATAAACCTATATGTCTATTGAAATATCACGGACTCTATCTCTTTTGCGGACAAAATGCCTATGCTGTTTAAATCACTAATTTTTTGAAGTGTGGAAATAAGGAAACATAAAGATATATTCCTATAATAGCTATTAATATTTTCCCAAATATAGGTATTATCCAGATTTGTCTAATTTGGAGCTTTAACCCTATTCTCAATCTCTACAAAGCAGAACATGACATCTCTCTACAAATCTCTACAAATCATGACATGAGCCAATAGAGTTTTGGGGGTTTTATATCACTAACAGGCAGATTTTGTTTTACTTAAAATTCTATTCTGCAATATAACAGCACATAGTATTAAAGAGATGTCCCAACATACACACATATTCACCACTGATACCACGTTTTTCTTTTGGGCTTAATGAAGGGAGCTGTTTAGAAACATATCAGAGGCGATAATAGAAAATAAAGGAATAGATATTATACAAGATATGGGCAAAATTTCAAGTAAAAGTGACTTCAAGGTGAGCTCTTGGGAAGCTCTGCCCTTGTTCTAACAATGGTACTATTGTCCAAAGCAATTCTGGAACTTCTCATTTTGGAATAGCTTCAGGACTAATCTATGAGCCATTCAATAAAATCAGTCTTATTCCTTTAGAGACACATCATCTTTGATAGAAAAGATATAAATATCCATTTTGATTATCTACCCTTTGTACTAGTCGTTGCAGTAAAGGACTTTTGGCTATTTGAACAAATGTAAAATATACCAAAGAGCTGATTTGTCACCTTTGGCATATATGGCATGGACTCTGACAGCAATTCCAAAAATGAGTTCCAAAAATATCCTAAGGAATGGAATAAGACTTAGAACCTCCCAAGGTGATTACTTTGTCAGGGACTAACTGGAATTGGTACATTGACTTGTACTATTCTATTACAAGAGTGAAACTGTGACGTGTATCCTGAAAATCAAAACTTTCCCAAGGGTAGACAATTGCAGTACTCTGTTAGGTAAGGCCTGTTTTTGTTGGCAAAATCTTAGAGAGCAAAAAAGTAGGAGAGAGAAAAAAATCAGCTGAGTACAACTGACCAGCTAAAAGGCCAGAGCAAGCAAAAAGTCTGGAAATAGTATTAAGAGCTCTAGAAATGGGTGCAAAAGAAGGGAGAAAAATAACACACATTTACTTGTATTTTCATTGTTATTTGTTCCTTTATCAATTCCTGTGCTTGCGGGAGAAAATATTAGTTTCACATGCTACTCCAGTATTTAGTGGTGTAATATGAATGGCATAAATTGTTTTTCATTTACAACTGCTACTATTTCTTATTCTACATTTCTGAAAAGGAAAATTGACATCCGTGTGCACGTACCTCAATTATTACCACCAGATATGTTAAATGACAATGCTGATTGCCAGAAAGAGTTAATGTGGCTCTTGTTTAAAATTTAGAGAACATTGATGGAAAGGGAAGTAGGAAGAAGCCTATAGAACATTAAGGATTGAGGCTCATCATTTTGACTCACTGGAACTCAAATAAATATAAGTTTAAACCATATACTTTACCCTTTAAGTATCACCTAATTTTTTTAAAGGATGAATTAATGCTGAACTTCAATAATTAAGTACCAGTTTAAATATCATCACATCTTTATATTTGGTTCCAGGGGTTAATCACTGACCCTTCACGCAACAAACATCTTATTTTGCCATTCTCCTTTTGTATCATGACAAGGTCATGGTCAAATAGCAAACTGACTATTTCCGCTTTGCAATCTGTGATTTCTGAAGTTTTGAGGAAATACAGGAAATACTCCAGGACCTGTTAAAAAGCAAGTCATTTATGTACCAGAGGCAACAGTATCAAGTGTTATGCACCTGCTTTGAACTGGAGCACAGGAATTTCTGAGGAGTAAACAGTAAATTCGAGAGGTCATGTTACAAGCCTTGTTTGTTGAATGTTGTTTGGTTTAACCTTTACACTTTCACTTAAGAAGGAAAAGTATTATTGTCACACCAAAGAGGACAGTTAAAGAGTTTTAATTAACTGAGGAGGTAATTAGAAATCTAGGTTTGACAATCATAAGAACATTCTTTTCTCATTTCTTAAAGTTACACAGTTTGATTATGATTTACTTTACAATCCAATATTTAGGAGCAATTTTTTTAAAGCAGAAATGTAGTTAAAACAGATTGAATACTGATATCCTACTATGTTCATTTCTCAGTGGGGGAAAAAAACTGGTTTAAGGCTTTATTTTTGTTGTTAAGAGGAATGGTAAAACTCAGAATAAATACCTTAACAGGCATTGTAAAATTTATTCCCATTCACCATTCTACGAATGAAAGCTTAGAATCAAAAAGAGCTGATTTTATATCCCATTTCTTATACATAAATCTGTGTAATCTCACACAGGTCACAACATCTCAAATATTCTAGGCAACTCTGAGATTATATATTCTTCAGAGGGTAACAAAGTCCATTGGCAGGAGTTTCCTAGATCCAAGAGTTCCCCATATCAATAAAATTACAAGTTCCTTACTTATCTTTATTCTATGAAAACTAAATGCAATCATCCCACCACTTATGCATTTTCTTTATGTCATTCTTTGTTGTGTTTATTTCTTATTTTGTTTTCTTTTAAATGAATCTAGTGTCTCTTTAAAGTTGAAGCTCCCATGTTCTATGGCTCATAGTGATATTCATCAGTAGATGCCCCTGATAGTCTAAAAAAATGCATTTCAAAGCCTCCTTAAGATAAAGTTCAGTAGTGACATTCACAGATTAGATGGAATGTGCCCTTTCAGTCTGGGATTCCTTTGAATCTCTGCCCCAGTAGCTCACTCAGATGCAGAGATCTCATTTGAGAACTTGCTGAAAAGGAAACACCATTTTGTTTTCCAACCTCATATTGAGAAAACAAGATAAGAGGTAAAAATTCCTATTGACTAAACACCCTAAGCAATACACTAAAGGCAGAAATCCCAGGCCATTCCTCTAAATAGGAATTAGTAGTCCCTGGGGGAAAAGTCCAAGATTAAATTTGTCATATTTTTTTCTATTACTAAAGTTTACTTTCCTTTGCTAACTTCCTCAAAATAGGTTTATATGAACTATTCTCTTTGAAGTTTTCTGATGAACTGGATCTAGGCAGAATGTAGTAAAAAATAGGCAAATCTGTTCTCACTTCTCCTCTGAGTACAATTTCAAGCAATTTTTGGTTGAAAATGTGTCAGTACTCAAACTGAATGAATGTGTTCGCCATTATAAATGATTAAAAGTATAAGGGGGGAGTGGGAAAGAGAAGGGCATGAAAACAAAAGTAGTCATGACAAAACTTGAAAGGTGCCCTCCTTTATTTCCCTTTTAAATTTTGATCTGCATTAAAGTCCTATCCTGCAAAGCAAAAATAGAAAAATTGATCAATCCTAAATTGCCTCATGAGACATTTGATATTTGTTCCCGTGGTATCACCAGAAAAGCCAGGTTGTATTTATAAGCTTTGTGAATTTGTAATTACTTATCATTTATTCTTTCTCCTTTAGAATAAATGGCTATTTGTAAAAATGCATGTATGTGACACTGCAGTGGCAAATATTCCAATTAGCTTTAGTGTTCCAGTCTTCAAAAATGGATGCATTTATGTTAAAAGTGTACCTGGTACATTTTATCATGCATTAGAGATTTTAATCAGGTAATCTACCCAGCATCTGGAAATTCAAGCAGAGGCAAAGTCTGCTATAACAAAGGCACTGTAACAGTTCACCTTCAGTGAAGAACAATAATGCATTATTAAATTCACTTTCCTGCTCAGTGGTTACACTTAGCTGACCACAGCAAATTTGCTCTCTGCCTGGTCCTCACAAGTTGGCAGAAAAATAGATTCTGTCACATTTAACGGGTTTGGAAAATGACAGGATGCCTCTCTTGTTTTAACTATAAACCATAATCTTTCAGAAGTAAATATAATTACAAATGTCTTTGGTCATGTCATTCTTAGGAAGGATATTATGTGTGGATTATCATAGAAATATATATCATTGTAGCCATTATTAATAAATGGACCTTATAATACAAAAAAAATCTGAATTTAATGCGGTTCTTATCTTTTATGACATTATAATTCTTATACTAAAATTAGAAATCAGTAATATTAGTTTTTGATGTTATAGAAAAAGCATTTTATCATGGAAATTATCAATAACATACATGGAAGAAAGTTCTTGATTTCCTTTTTGTTTTAAATTTCATCTCATTTTTCATTTCTTAATCATTTGAATTATTTGAATTTTTGACTTAGCAGAAGGGTATCATATTTAGTAAATCCCCAGTGCAACTTCTGGCATTAATATTTCATGAGTTAAAATTACAACTGTTGAAAAATGTCATTGATTAAATGATCACAAATGTAATCTTAAAATCTTTGGGTCAGGTCATCTTGTAATCCCTAATACACACACACACACACACACACACACACACACACACACACACGCACACATACGCACACACACACACCCTCTTTTTTACATACACTTGGAAGGAAATGCTATATTTTAGACATTTGTGAGGGAATATTTTATATTAGTATTTGAGATTTCATAATTTATAGTGAAAATTATCATATGTAAGGGTTTTATTAAAATATCCAATAGTTTAGATTCTCAACCTTATAAATAGATTAAAAGTTTGTCATCATACTTCATTTTAACAGTACAACCCACAGTAACAACAAAGGGCTCCTTCTTTGGGTGACTTTGAATAGCATTTACCTAAGAGAATATAGTTACTACTGCCCTTTGACGTATTTCCATTTTTTATTAAAATTCCCATTTTCCCATAACATTTCTTTTAGAACTGGTATAATTTCTTTTGGGGACTATGAATTTCTCTTAAGTGGAATGACTGACCTGAGTATTTCATTATGTAAATGAAGTATAGAATGCTTTAATAAAATTAAATTATAGCAAATAAGTAAAAGAAATTAATTGCATTAATTGATTATGGATATTTAGAATAAAGTCATTTAGGAGAAAGTTAGTATGCATTATAATTAGTGTATTATGATACAGATTCAATCTTAACATATATATGCATTTTATAGCATTCATTTGTGATTGTGTTAGCAGGATGCAAACACTATTCTGCAAGCCAAAGCTATTTGCTGTCCTCGAAACCTTGTCCTGTAATTAATCCAAAAGAATGCAAAGGTATGTGTTGTTTCTAATGATGGTCAAAGTGAAATACTTCTTTTAAGCAGATTATTTCAGTCATCATAAAAGGGATGTGGGTTTTCTTTTTAATATGCTACATAACTTCCTTTGTGATTGATTTTAATTGTTGATATCATCAGTTCTAAAAATAAGTGATGCTAGTACAAAGTCACATATTTTTAATATTTACTACCCTTTAATTTGATGTCATTTTAAAAACTTATTGACATCAGGGTAAAATCCCTGAGGTTTATCCATCCCTTTCTTTTAATATTAAAAAGTGAGAAAGAAAGAAAAAAAACTTCAAATGCTGCCAAATATAAGTTGTTAAAATAGTAAAAAGAACAAACTTATGTGTTAGACAGGTGCTCTACATCTAACTAAAATAATATTCATTGTTATTCTTAGAGTTACATATATTCAGCCTTTCCATGGACAGAAATAATAAGGTCATTACATTATTGTGGGTGATTTAGGAATAATATTTTCTCAAGATGCCTATATATTTGGTTTTTTTGTTTCACATTAACTCCTCCACCTACATTAGAATTATTAATTATAGAAAGATAGTCATTCTATATGATGGTAATTATCACATACTTTTTATTAATTTGATATTCATTAATATTCTTCATTTAATTATTAAGAGTTTTATATTATAGTCCTTAAACATTTTAGAGCTTAGAAAAGATTACCTTAAAATATTAAATACTTAACAAATGTATAATTTTCATATGTAAAATCTCATTTTGGAATATAGATATATATTCTTCTATAAATTAAAATCGTCTTTCTTTGTAAACAGTGGCATTTCATTAAATGTGCCTTGAAAACTGGTTATTTCCTTAGGACAAGTTAGGCCATTAGAATGTAGTCTCCTTGAAGACAAGGATTAATTTTTTCTGGACTTAATAAATGTTGGTAGATTGGCTGACTTATTGGACATAGCTTTTGGGCTAATTTAGTAGTCAAATTTATTAAAAATATCTAGTCTGCTAGAAATCAATTCTGCTTTTGTGTATGGTACAAAGTTAAACATGCTCAGTGTATGATTAGAGATGTTGAGTTTGACTCCTTGTTTTTCTTGTCATAAACTGTGTGATCTTATTAAAAAAAAAAAGCTAGCTTGCTTCAGTTTTCTTACCTCTCTTGTTGGATGACATAATCTCCCATACTTCCTTCAGTTCTACATTCATGGTCCTATATAACAGTATATTGATCCCAAGGCAGAAGGGCAGTAAGAGCTAGGCAATGGGGGTTAAGTGACTTGTCCAGCTAGGAAGTGTGTCTGAAATCACATTTGAACCTAAGACCTCCCATCTCTAGACCACCATGGTTCTCAATCCACTGAGTCATCTAGCTGCCCCCTATACAGCACTTTGTATACGCATTTTGTCATTCAAGCCAAATAACCATCCTGTGGGATAGGGATCACAGGTACAATTATTCCCATTTTGCAGAAGAGGAAACTGAGCCCGAGATAGGTTGAGTGATAGAATAGGTACATGGCTGTTAAATATCAGGGCAAGACTTAAACTTGGGTCTTCCTACAGCCCCAATTTTAGCAGACTTTTCAATAACATTTTGCCTCAAAATTTTAGCTAAAATAGTAAGTGGTTTGGAAATATATTTATAGGTTTTTCGGAATTATATGAGGTAGCTAGGTGACTCAGTAAACAGAAGGCTGGATTTAGAACTCAGGAAGACCTGAGTTCAAATCTTACCATAGACATGTCATAATTATCTTGGACAAGTCACTGAACTGCTTTCTTTCAGTTCCCTTAATTATAAAAGGGGTATAAATTTAGCACCTACCACACAAGGATGCTATGAAGATAAAATGAGATATTTGTAAAGTCTTTAGGACAGTTATTGGCATATAATGTGCACTTCATAAATGCTTGTTTTTATATATTTAAGTGTGTCTTTATATCTATGTATATATGTATGAAATATGTTAGATCTATTTATTAGCTGCAACAGGCATGTAATAAATACCTATTTACATGGACATACATGTGTATGTGCTAATAAACATTCAAATATATGAATTTGTATAATAACATTAATGAGTGTAATTCCATTTGGCACAAAGGACTGTTTATATCCCTATTACTAAAAATAAAAGTGTAACAAAAGGACACTGTGTGTGCACAATTCCCTGTTCTCCCTTTGAGATACTAAGAGCCCCCATAATCCAGGTATAATGATATAATGCTCATACAAACCACTGATTGATTCATTAAGCAATGAATATGTGTAGACACTGGAGTAAATATAATGCTAAGGTCACCTCTGCCCCTACTGAGAATACAGTATTGAAGATATTCCACAAATCACTACTATAGCTGAACAGATCTACTTCTAGTTCCTCCAAACTCTCATTTCCTTCAATCTCCTGTATCCCTGGAAATCCTTTCCTTCTTCCTTCTGCTTTTTCATATTTCCTCCCTTTCTTTAAGGCTCAGCACATGATCTATATGCCTTTTTCATAGCATTGGAATGGCATGTTGCCCTGTGTATGTGTGTGATAGAGAGGAGAGAGAACGAGTCTCAGAGACAAGAAGGTAAGGTCCAGGCCACTGTCCAAGAAGAAGAGAAGTTGAAGAATCAGTGCTGTTCTTTCTGGATAGGGGGAAGATGCCTCACTAGGAATTCCTTAAATCAATCCATCATGAATCATTTATTAGGGTTTAATATGTTCTAGGTTCTGTGCTAAGCACTGGAGATACAAAGAAAGTTGGGTTTTTGTTGTCGTTTGTTTGTTTTTAAATCCTTGCTTTCAATGAACTAACATTTTAATGGGATTCATACACTGTAAATGAAAGGTAATTCCAGAGGGAAGGCCCTAGGAGCTGCACTGGGAAAGGGTTCTTGCAGAAAGAGGGATTTTAGCTGAGTCTTGAGGGAAGCCCAGAAAGTCAGAAGGAAGAGAAGAGGAAGGAGAGAATTTCAAGCTAAGAAGATATCCAGTGAAAAGGTAAAACGTTAGGAGGTGAGGGGTTGTGTTCAAGAATCAATAAGAAGGTCAGTATTCCTACATTTTACAATGTATCAATGAATATGAAGTATAAGAAGATGGAAAGGTAAGAATTGGCCAGAGATACATTCCAAAATATACATATATTTATATATACACATGTGCACATAAATATACACATACATATACCTATGAAGAATAGAATAGTCTCTTTTACACTTTGCTTGCAGCTCTACTTTTCTCTTGGTCAGAGAGTACTCAGATGGTCCTTCTTCAGGATCATTCAATACAGAGACATATTAGTATGTAATTATTGATATGGTATGGTAGAAATATTTGTATTCAGAAGACAGTTTCAATCTCAGTTCTCTAATTTAATATCTCATGATTTTGTCTAAGTCATTTTTCATTTTACAAACCATCTAAGTAGAATAGCTCTCTTGAGTAACTAATAATTTCTTAATTGCCAAATCTAATGTACTTTTTCTTATCTATATTTTTGATGGCTCTGAAGCATTTGTCTATGTTGACCACTTTCTTCTGGATATTCCTTATTTTCTTATTTTTTTATTTTGGTTCTCATACTTGTCTTCCACCCTTTCTTTGTCCCCTTTGCCGGATCACTATATATATATAGCACAACTCACACTATGCATGTACCCTATTATTCTATACCGAGTTCTCTTCATTTCTCTTTTTATGCTCTCTCGCTTGGTGACCTCAATAGCTCTTATGGGTTTAGTGATCACATCTGTATAGATTATTCTCACATCTTTATGACTAGTTCCATTTTATTTCCAGAACTCTGATCCTCCATTGCAAAATACCTGTTTGACATTGCAAAATGGAAGTTCTATAGATTTCAAAATCAAGTTGCTCATAATATAACATTATCTTTCCCTAAAAATCCATCTTTCTTCTGAACTTTCTTTCTGAACTCTTTCTCTGTCAAGAATACAACCAACAAATTATTTTATTGAATTAGAAAAAAATAATAAAATTCATAATAAAGAATAAAAGATCAAGAATATCAAGGAATTAATGAAAAAATGTAATGGAAGGTGGCCTAGAAGTACCAGATTTCAATCGTACTATAAAACAGTAAACATCAAAACAATATGGTGCTGGCTATGAAACAGAATGATTGAATAATGGAATAGACTAGATGCATAATATATAGTGTTAAATTACTATAGCCATGTAGTCTTTAATAAACTCAAAGATCCCAGCTTTAAGGACAGGAACTTGCTATCTGAGAAAAAATGTTGGGAAAACTGGAAAGCAGTATGGCAGAAACCAAATAAAGACCACTCTCTCGTACTCTATACCAGTGATGTTGAATCTATGGTATGGGTGCCTGTAAGATTGATTCGGATTGGTAATGGTTGATAACAGAGTCAGTGCAAAGGATTAAGCAGGCTATCCTAGCAAGGGGAGGCGTGAGAGTCAATAGAATTCTTTCTCCTCCCCCTCCTGAGGCAGGTAAAGCTGAAGGGGTAACAGTTTTTTAACTGAATCCCCTTTAGATCCAGAAATGGAGGCTGTTTAGGCTTGGCTAATACAGGGCTAAATTGGTAGACAGATAAGCAATAATCCCACTGAGATTAGCAATTTCCACAGTTAAAGATTATTTCCCTGAATCCTAAGATAGACAAAGGTTCATTATGCCTTCTAAATACACCAGACTTGCTGTCTGAATAACAACTGTTTCAGTGCTTGCTTGGATGAAGATTTTGCTGAGGTAATGTATGCTATAGGTGGGTATAACCCAAATATAACTTCACACAGGCTTTCAAATTTAACAAGGGAAGGGGTTTATTAATTTCAGGAAAACAGGGATAGGGGAAGTAAATTTTAGGGTTGAGGGTGAAGCAAGCTACCTAGTATCTCCAGGAAACTTGTTAGATGCACATTCTCCATGCGGGAATGTGTTTTGTATAACTTCTATCTCCCTCACAAACTAATTTTTCTCTTAATCCAATATTACTAATTTTAAGATGGTGAAGGTAATCTTGACTCAAGATCTACTGAAAGTAGAGAGAAGTAGAGATATTGCAAGTGAGGTATTATCCCTGTGCACACAGCCTGGTATAGTCTGTATGGAGTAAACTTCAAAGTAACTCCCTTCTCCCTGAGGTCAGAGATGAGCTAACAAAAAGAGCAATCCTACACTTTTTCCCAGCCTCCTTTAAACCCCAAAAGAGTGAGCTTGCAAACTGGGAGTCCTTTTATAGTCATATTCTTAACTGCCCCAACTTCCCCCCTCTCCTGGAGTTCTAGGGGTCCTGTGAAATTCTGTGAGGCAGTTTCACCCCACTTAAGATCATGGATGTTACAGTGCCAAACCCAGAGCACTCTCTATGGGTATGTGGCCACCTTTCCTTCCAGAGTTCATTAGTATCAAAGTAAAGTATCTCCAATGTTCCTGATGACATTTTTTAAACTTCACCTGCCCCTTTGCCCAGCAGTTCAATGGGAGCAAACAGGGGGTAAGATAAAGTGGGTAGCTCACAGGTGGTAAAGCTGGAAGGGAGAAGAATGCTTGGGCCACTCCCTTCCCCCCCTCTACACTCATTGAGGACTTTCCTCACTTCACCCACCCTCTACCCCAGGGGTCGGCAATGTATGGCTCTTGAGCCATATCTGACTCTTTTGAGGGCTAGATATGGCTCTGTCTGCAGGAGCCATAAAGTCAATTTTTTTTCAGGCGCTGCTACAGGAGCACACACTGTGAGCACTGTACAGCTCTCACAAAATTACATTTTAAAAAATGTGGGGTTTATGGCTCTCGTGGCCAACAAGGTTGCCGACCCCTGCATCTACCCAGTAGCCCAGTGGGATATCCTGGTGGGGGGAGGTCGGGAAGGGACATGGCCTGGGGGTGGTTGGCCAGCACTCCATTTCTAAAAGGTTCACCATTACTGCTTTATACTGAGATAAGGTCAAAATGGGTTGACAATTTAAACATAAAAAGTGATATCATGGAATAGTTCTATGGATAAAGGAAAATTTATGAACAGATAAAAGAGAGGGAACATTATAAGATATAAAATGAACAATTTTGATTATACTAAATTTAAAAGGTTTTGTACCAATAAAACCAATGCAACCAAGATTAGAAGAGAAACAACAAACTAGTAAATGTTTTTACAGTAAACTTTTCTGATAAAGGACTCATTTCTCAAATATAGACAACTAAGTCAAATTTATAAGAACACAAGTCATTCTCAGATTGACAAGTTGTCAAAGCATATGAACTGGCAGTTTTCAGGTGAAGAAATCAAAGCTATAGATAATCATATAAAATGTTGTAAATCATTATTGATTAAATAAATGTAAATTAAAGCAATTCTGATGTACTACTTCATATGTATCAGACTGGTGAATATGACAAGGAAAATTATAAATGTTGGAGGGGATGGAGCAAATTTGGGACACTAATGCATTATTGGTGGAGTTGTGAACTGATCCAGCAATTCCAGAGGGTAATTTAGAACTATACCCAAAGGACTACAAAACTGCTCATATCCTTTGATCCAGTACTATCACTACAGGTCTGTATCCCAAAGACATAAGTAGGAACAAATGAACCATTTATACAAAGATATTTATAGCAGTTTCTTTTGTTGTAGCAAAAATTTAGAAATTGGGAAGATAGCCATCAATTGTGGATGCTTGTATAGATACAATTGGGAAATGATACTGAGTGAAATAAGCAGAACCAGGAAAATACTGCAATATTGTATAATGATCAGCTGTGAAAGACTATTTTCAGCATTACTATGACCCAGGACAATTCTGAAGGACTTTTGACAAAAAAAAGCTGTCCACCTCCAGAGAAAGAACTGTTGGAGAATATTACTTTTCATTTTAGTTTATTTGTTTGTTTGTTTTTTATTTTGGGGTTCTGGTTTTATATGAATATTTTCTGATGACAAATATGGAAATCTATTTTGCATGATTATATATGTATAACTCAGATGAAATTATTTACCAAATCTGGGATGAGAGAGGAAAAGAAGAAAGGAAGACAACTTGGATCTTATAATTTGGGAAAATGTATGTTGAAAATTGTTATTATGTGTAATTGGTGAAATACAATAGGAAAAGATATGTGTCACCACACTTCCTTTCACCCAGGTTAGTAACTTCAGTATCAGCTTTGTCTTCTCGCAATTCCTCATCCCAAATATCCAGTCACTTGTCTAATCTTATAGTTTTCCAGTGTCTCTTGTATTTGTCTCCTTCTCTGTCTTCACATAGTCACCACCCTAATTCAACCTTTCATCACCCCTTGCCTAAAACTATTGTAATTTTCTCTAAATTAATTTTTTTCTGCCTCATCTCTCCATTTTGCCTCATCTTGCGACAGGTAGATAGCTTCATGACCATGTGTGAGTTACTTGACCTCTTTGCTTAAGATTCCTCAACGATATAATGGGGATTTTAATAGTGCCTACCTTACAAGTTTGGTGTTGGGAACTAATGAGATGATATTTGAAATATACTCATGTATTTGGCACTTCCTACAGGATATCACTAACCCCAAGTTCCCTAGTGCCCTTACTCAAAATATTGCTTTGTATATATTTTATATTTAATTTTAATATAAATCAATGATCTCCACATATAAAGTTAAATGATAAATAAGTTTACAAGTAGCTATGTTTCTGTCATACTCATGATGCTTTCTCTTTTTTATCCTTTTAATCATTGCTGCATTTTGAATTGATAATTAGCCTCTAAGAATGTGTGGGAATTGTAAAATGCTGCTTTCTTTTCTCATTTCTATTATTCATCCATATTCTCTCTCTAGAAGAAAGGTGGGTTTTTTTCTATTTCATTTCGTCCCTTATAAGTTATTAAAAAGTAAACTTTTTTGTTTTTTTAAAAAATAAGCAAAATAAACACAATCCCTTCAGAATATGCTTTCTATTCCTTCAACAAATATGTATTAAGCTTTTATTATGTGCTAGATAGTGTGTTGGCCTTTGGGGATACAAAGATAAAAATGAAAGTCCTTACCTGCAAAGAACTTTTAGTCAATTTGGAGAGGAAAATGATGTTGAAAATACTTTGGGGAGGGAAAAGAAGTACTAAAAACTGGAGCACTAAAATAGGCTTCCTGATGGAAGTGACACTTGATTCACAATGGTCTATTCAGTAATTTTCAGATCTTTTATATACATATTTAGTAATATTCAGATCATCATTCTGATAGTGCTGCATTTAATTTTCCTTCTAGAACCATTGCTTGGATAGCTTAATATGGCTTATTTTTCATAGCAACTGAACTTGTCAGCCATTATTGCTTTTTAACTATTCACACCATTTCTTGAATTCAGGGATGCTTTTAACACAACTTTGAGGTACTTCATGAATGTCAATGTGACAACACTTGTATACTACGAGTACATGTGTGCCCTCAAAGAGTATGATTTCAGGTACTATCGGTTCTACATATGAAATTTAATACCTTAGTGTCCTAATAATGTTTAATCATTTTCCTGGATTTTTTTAAAATTTTACACACATAGAGTAACATACACCAGTAGAATCTGACTGCCTAAGTATATTTGGGAATAGATATCTGCTAGTTTGGATTTCTTTTTTTGTTTCTTTTTTTTTTTTTTTGTATCTGAGATAATATGTGGGAGAAGAAACAATGAAATGACTATCAAATATTGGAATCAAGTTTTGCTAAAGAGAAATATTATACAATGTATGTAATTAAAGAGTTATTTCTGATCTCATTCTGCTACCCCAATACCTATAAACAAAAGGGTAAACTCTGTGAAGTTCTTTGTTAGAAAATATAAATATTTTTAAATTGTTCTATAACAGCATTAAAAAGCTGTAATGAGTAAATAAAAATAAAGACAAACAAAAAATGGGCTGTGACAAAACACTTTGCAACCTATGGGGAACAAAAGATCACTTTGCTATGTAAAG
>NC_058132.1:563570297-563645297 GCF_016433145.1 Gracilinanus agilis | reverse complement strand
ATTTTTATTTCTGATAATATTAAATAGAATTTATTGGAGATGAAATCCTTTCAGATAGTGTTGGGCTATGGGATGTCTTTCTACAGGTATATACATATATCTGTATGTATGCATATGACACAACTTATTGAGAATGGATTGGCAATTGCAGAATAGAAAAGATCAACTAGGATTAACTAGTGGCAACTCATATTGTAATCTAAGTTATTAAGGATTTTGACATTAGTGTATTTGGAGAACTAAATTGAAATTACAACAGTCTTATGATCAAATAAGTTGATGAAATATAAATGATCCTCAAAAATAAAGGAGAAAAGGAAATTACAATTATTCCCAAATACTTAGGAAAATTGATTGAATGATTTTACAAAATATAGATAAATTCACCATCCATCACCATTAAGAATATGCTTCCAAATATTCAGTGCCAAGAAACAACTTTTAAATACAAAAATCATATCATGAATCTCAGAGTAATAATTGTCTATTCATTGAGAATAGACAAAATGGAGCCAAAAAATTGTCATAGCTATTCCATCCTGAGTCATATCACTAAAACTTTATATACTTGTACAGAGATTTCAAATACATGACCACAGGCTGCAAAAAACTCTCAAGTCTAGTTTGAACAAGATTAAAATGTAATTGGGAAATAAAGAACAGAGTAAAAAATATAAAATAAAACAAAGATAATATATTTTAAAACTAAAATAAATTTTGGTCTGCAGCCATTTCTGTTTGTGTTTGACATCACTATGCTAATGGCATAGAAACACACAAAGAAAAATCATTCCTTCCTACCAGGTAAAACTCTGCGGATTTATCCTCCACTGGTGGCAGATATAATCTCTTAGAAACAAAATCAAACTTTTAGTAAACATCTATTTATCAACAAGCATCTTGTATGTGCCAAGTGCAGTGGGATTCAAATCCAAAAACTTGAAGCAATTCCTATTATCAAGAACCTTATGTCTGTACAATTCAAACACATAGCAGTTATGGTTGCTTCTACAGAACAGTATCTTCTAAATGCCTGAAAAGTGCCTTCATACTAATAATATCAACTAAAAATGTGAGTAGTCTTAGGATCAATGATGAAGAAGCAGAAGAGATTTCAGAGACCATTTAGTTCAATCCTCTGGGACTTAAAAAAAAGGAAAGTGAGGCTTTTAAATGACACTCCAAACAGAAAATGACAATAGAGATTATGCCATCCTCCAAAAAAATAAATGTTAAATCATTAATGTCATTGACCTTCTAAGAGGTAGTTGGGTAGAACAATGGCTAGACCACTAGACTTGGTGTAAGAAAGACATGAGTTCAAATCATCCATCAGACATTTACTAGCAGAGTGACCATTTAACCTCTGGAAGTCTCAATTTTCTCATCTGTAAAATGAGGATAATAACATCTCCTACCTCACAGAGTTGTTGGAAAGGTCAGATGATGTAACATGTAAAGTACTTAGTAAGCTTATTTAAATACATTTTAATAAATTATTTTTTATTATTTAATAAATACATTTAAATATCAGGATAAAATTATTTGGTTTTTAAATTTTATTTGTAGGAAAACAAAATCAATAGATAACCCTCAAGCGTGATAATTAGTTAGGTTAGAAAGTAAAAATGAAATCTACCTTGGGATGAACCAAACAGAGAAAAAAATTCAGAATCTGTTTAAAGTAAACAAAGAAGGGGCTGCTGGGTAGCTCAGTGGATTGAGAGTCAGGCTTAGAAACGGGAGGTCTTAGGTTCAAATCCAGCCTCAGACACTTCCCAGCTGTGTGACCCTGGGCAAGTCACTTGACCCCATTGCCTACCCTTACCACTCTTCCATCTATAAGCCAATACACAGAAGTTAAGGGTTTAAAAAAATTAAAAAAAAAATAAAGTAAACAAAGAAAAGTTGGGTAAGAATAAAAGAAAGAAAAGTATGCAAAAGTATACTTTGATTTTTTCTAAGCACCAATATTTTCTCAAAAAATATTGCCTTTTAAATGATCTTGGATGACAAGTAGACAAATGCAGATTTGAAGTTCAAACCCAGAATGGCATATAAAAAAAATTTCTCTACTAATGTCATTTGTTTTTATATAGATGTGTTTAGAAAGAAAGTTACTAGGCTGATATGAAGAAATATGGTATCATAAAATTATTTTTAACTTAGTGTACTTCATCAGTTTAGATATACCTTTTAATGCTATATTTAATACATATCATTATTATATATTACCATATATAATATGCATATTATCATAGTTAATGTATAATTACTATATACTATTAATTAAGTATGGCAAAATATCTAAAGTACTAAATGGTAATGGTCAGGAGGAAAAGGAAGAAGAAAGACCATTGACCTGAAGAATTGCCTTCATGGGACTGAAATTTTTAATAATCTTATTAATTTCATAATCATTTTATTTCCTAAATCCTACCAGATTATAAACTCATCAAGGGCAGGAATAGGATCTTATTTACTTTTATATATTCCTTTTTTTTTAAAAAATAATCGTGTGTGTACACTGTATTCATTGAATAAATCATTCATGGATTTCAGGAGTGGAACATTGTGTGGAAACTGAGGTGCAGAGAGTTCAATTGATTTTCCCAAAAGCAATGCAAGTAATAAATGGCAAAGCTGGTATATGAATGCAAGTTCTGAAACTATAAATTCAAGAGCAATTCAAGCTGGTTTGGGTCTCACATGATCATAGAATAGATACTGGTCGAAACAAGTATATCATCCTTGTATTATAGCAAAATACCAAATCATCATAAAAGCTTACCCATTTGTCCTTTCTAAATAGTCCAGAACTACGTTCAGTTTGGTTCAATAGACTAATGAGAAGAGCCCACAGAACTATTTGAGTTTTATGGAGAGCAATATTGGCAATTCAGCAAAACTGCATAAATACTTGAATGCCAAAATCATTTAAAAACTGTTCTGATTGTATCTTTTAGTAAGAGGATCAGCTGAGGGCTATCTAAATGACAGGCAGCATAATTTGATCAAAGCCAAGGAATACCTTAGATCTCTGCTGATGGCAGAATTGATGACTTAGACTAAACTTTCTTTTCTACTTTTTCCTTCAGTTTTAATTAGTCTTAAGTTGGTCTGTAAAACTATCTATTCCATCACTGATGGAAACTTGTCTTATACAACTGCTCCCAAAGAGGAAATGGAGTAGGTGTGGGAGGAGGGAGAATAATTCCACAAAACAGCTAGTGTCTGATGAATCTATAGTTGTCATCATTAAGTACCCATAAAATTATACCATCGTGAGGGTATCTATTCTATTTGGCTTATTTCTGACAGTTTGGAGATTTTATTTTGCCCTAAATTAGTAACTTGTTTTCCTCCTTTTCCTTGTTTTCTTTCTTTCTTTAAAGGAATTCATCCTTATTGATTGGATGGGGTTGGGGTGGGGCAATGGATCACTCAGTATACTTTCTTGGGAGAGCTAGACACCTCCTGAATAGGTTTCTTGAAGGTCTGGGAGGGAACTAAATGCAAATCAGGGTATCTATGCTTATCATTTTCTTTTATTTTGAATCAATAAATTAAAGTTCATTTCTTAAGCATGAAGTGTGTGTGTCTTTCTTTTACAGACATATTGCCCTGTTGTAAGCCTGTTCTCAGAATACTGCAAGAACTTCTTTCTTAAGGTATCTAACACATATGTTCTAGAGTTTTAGAGATCTTTGACTCAATTATCTACAAATTGTGGATAATAAGTTTTTCCATGCCATAATTGCAGTTATATCCTTTTTCCTCTTTGTCATATCCTACTTTTATGCTCAGACTTTAGTGCCAACCATCTTGCCAAATCAGAACAGCCTGTGCCATGCACAAAATCTATTCCCCATCTTCTTTTATACATTTCTACTAAAAACTGACCTCTTTTGTGCAGCTTGCCATGATTATGCAAAGTTTAATCCCAATACAATAGTAAATTCAAATTCCATCAACCTGCCACCTCTAATAACTATAATTTTATGACTTTGTGAATATGTATGCACATAGTGGGTATATGTATATCATCTGTTAGAAAACAGAACATTGAAATTTAGATTTAGAGGGCCATGTAGCCAAATCTCACATTTGTCATTCCATTTTTAGATTGTTATCAAATGTTTGATTCGATTTTTTATCATCTCAGGGAATTCAGAAAGTTTTGATGTAATTTTCCTATATTGCTTCAAAAGAAGATGGAACTAACTTCTATTTTCAAAAAAATGTTTTATACCTATGCAGCATGGATTATGATGGCTAAAAAATTAAAATTGAGTGCTACACAGATGGTAATTGGGCAGCTAGATGGCACAATGGATAGAATGCTGGGCCTGAAGTCAGGAACTTATCTTCCCAGGTTCAAATTTGGCTTAAGATATTTACTAGCTGTGTGATCTTGGGCAAGTCACTTAACCCTATTTGCTACAGTTCCCTTATCTGTAAAATGAGGTAGAGAAAGAAATGGAAAATCATTCCAGTATCTCAGCCAAGAAAACACCCTAGCAGATAATGAAAAGTTGGAAATGACTGAAAAACTACTGAACAATAGCAATGGGAATAGGGATGTACATAGTGCACTTTATGCAAGAAAAGCATAATGAAGACCTTGAGTAAAGAACAGTATTATATATAATTCAGTAATAATATAAACTGACCAAATGCTCAGAATGAGGGGTAATTGATAGATAAACTATGTGTTTCCCTATTATGCTTGTGTTACCAAGAGAAAGAAGGAAAGGTAACTCCTTTGGAGAAATTCTGACAACACATTGCCAAGGGTCAAAAAAAGATAAGAAGTTATAAATGGGTTATAATCTGCATTATTAGAGAAACATCCACATTAAGAAGATCAAAGATATATTTTAATATTTGAGTATTTCTTCACTCCAAGTATTTTCAAAAAAATATTTGTTTATAGTTTTTTGCAACTGGTGCTCATCCTCTGACCACTGCCCAAAATTTTGACATACTTAAGCTGTTTTTAAAGAATTAAGCAATTTGTTTTTGACACCAATGACAGATATTTTCATTTCAAAACTGATTAATAATGAGTAAATTATAAAGCTTGCCAAAGATGTTTAGCCTTGCCACAAAAGATGTATAGTGCAGAATCCAAATGGAAAGTAGATCTCAGAGATTGTAAACCACTAATTCAAAGGTTTTTAGCCTGTGACTTGTACTAAAAAACAAAACAAAAAAAAACTTTTGATAACTATATTTCACTGTAGTTGGTTTCCTTGGTAATCATATGTATTTTATTTTATTAATTAAAATCATTTAAAAAATAAGTCCATTAGCTCCACTTTTAAAAGGGGTCTATGACACAAACACATGTATTTACCTCTCTTGTAAATGGTATTCTTTGCTGATGAATTTGTGCTGATTTTATTGAGGTCTGGAACAACATTTAAGAGCAACTCAAATACTATCCAGAATCCTATGAAAGTTTAACCTGACTGACCTTACCAAAAAAGGGGATGTTGGTAGATATGGGATGAAAAATGCCTATTTTTTAGATTTATAAAAAAAGTTACATAAGCAATGTATTCCATCAATACATATTTTTTAAACAGAGATCAAAGATGAACAAAAAATGGGTCCCTGAATCACAAGAAGAGAGCACACTGGATTGTATTTGGGATATTATACAGTACTTTGAATGACCCCAAACTTCCCCCATGAAGCAAAAGCCCATAATTTCACTTTTCCAGTGATGCTTTATGGGTTCATATTGTTGAATACTAGTCTTTAAATAATTAAAAATGCAAGACACTCAAACAGAATTGGAGAGAAAGATATTGAAGTAGAGAAAAGTTGTAGCATGTTACTAGCAAAAAAAAAATATGCACTGGGAGAAACATGAAACATATTAAGGAAATGACAATCACAGAAGGAGGTGAGCCATCATGAGGCAAGGATGAAGTGTCAGGAGATTTAAAGGAAGTCTTTATCATGTGGAGTGATCCCCTCATTGAGTATTTAGAGAAGAAAATATATGAATTACCTGGTATGAAAAAAGCATGGAAGGAACTACAGAGAAGTTTTACACATGAACTGGTTACTTATTTCTAGTTCCTCACTGGCCAACTAACTGGGCTTTTGTTTCAAAGATACTTCTAAATATTTATATAACACCTAAATTTTCTGACATTCAATGTAATGATAATTGATTATGAGAGCAGAGGAAAAAAGGAAATAGACTTTTCCCTTAATATTAATATATTCAGAAAATAAGTTGTAATAAACAGAGAAAAATAAATCTACTCTCATAATTCTCATAAAGATTATCTTAGATTAGATATTCTACCATGAAATTGTAGTATTTTTAATATCTACATGGCTTTTCATTAAAATATTTAATTTGAAAAATGTTTACTCCATGTTATGTGTGAAGCTACTTTCTAGAGTCTAAAATATAGGAACAAGAATGACAATGCTTGGCTTCCATGAATGTAAGACATTTAATAATACATGAATGTAAATAGGTATAATAAAAATAGAATAATCTAACTGCATGAGAATTTTGAAAAGTAACATGAAATTTCTGAAGAGAAACATTGCTTCTAAGAGAGACCACATAGAGAAGGTGGCCCCTAAACTGGTCTACCATTTGAAGATGATTATTTTTTTACCACTATACTCCCAATTTTGTATTATGTGATTTGTTGAACTATGAGTCGTGAACTAAATTTTTGTGACTGAGGATTATGAGTGCAGTATTACTATTACCTTTTTCAATGTGTATCCTTTTGGATTCATGTCCAAGATCATGGCCAGCCAGATCACCCTCTTTTGGACCAGGTAATACATTTGGTGACAAACCCATCAGCATCTGGTTCATGGATAGCCCATTCTGATGGACAGCTGCTGGTACAAAACAAAACACATACACACATACACACACCATGATACTATTACTAACAGTGTTCCATTTGTATTTAAACTTCCTTTATATAAAAAGGAAATCCTATCTTCTCAACATCATTTAAGTTCTTTTCATTTTCTAGTCTATTTTAATACCTTTATATTTTTGCAAATGAGGTATTCAAGTTTTAATTTTCATTAACACCCTTTTAACTCCTGGCCATTATTTAATATTTTAGAGTCCTATTTAGCTCAATGAGTTGGTAATTTAATACAAAGTGTTTTTAAAAAACCCTAACTAAATACAGCTTTCAATGATGCTTGATGAACAATGAAAAAAATCCTTTCTTTGACAAGAAATTTTATCCAAATCTTTTTTTCCAAATTGATCCTGGGATAAAAAAAAGACTAATTATTCACTAAATATTTTTTGAATGAAAAGCAAGTGTTCCTTCATCATATAATCATCAGAAAGTAAGCTTGAATTATTAAGTTAATGAATCAAATTATCTAAATATACATATAACTTATATTATCTCATCAGTGAAGATACTTAACAAAGTATCTAACCTGAAGACTTCATAGAATGACTCCAACTTTTGTTGGTTATTCGTGTTATATTAATTTACTTCCTTCAAATGTCATAGTTTTTCTTTGTTTATCAATATTGTATTCTACTTTTTCCTCAGTTGTCCTTAGAGCATGAAGGACAAATGAACAATGAATTAATGCAACCCTTATTTCTTATATGAAAATGCTATTTATAGCTTTAGAATAATTTTATAATTTCAGGAAAATTC
Source organism: Gracilinanus agilis (assembly GCF_016433145.1). Classification (NCBI taxonomy): domain Eukaryota; kingdom Metazoa; phylum Chordata; class Mammalia; order Didelphimorphia; family Didelphidae; genus Gracilinanus; species Gracilinanus agilis. The sequence continues at coordinate 563,637,615 of NC_058132.1, read as the reverse complement.
TTTTTTTTTCATGGAATAGATTGGTAATGAGTTCCTTCTATAGAGAACTGTCAATGTAAAACAGGGAAATAGGTAATGTGTATAGTTTCATTTGAAAGAAAGTTGCTTTTGAATAATTGTGGCAAATGAGATATAATAATACAAAATATTTTTTGCCTTCTTAAGAGTATGGGTGGATGAAAATCTCCCCAAAGATTATATGAAGTTTAAAAAATTTGATTCTACTACATTTTCTTTACATATATTTGGCATTTCTATCGAAGTGATATGAAGTAAAAATGAAATGTTTTGGTCTTCAGGATTTGCTTATAGCAACCTTTTGACCTTGGTGTGTCAAAATTTGCCAAAAAATGAGCATAACTCGAATGGTGTGTCACTTCGAGAAAAAAACCACAATTTCATGATATTTATAGTTTAAATAACAAAAATGTATAATTGTAATATATAACTATATTTGATAAACCAAAATAGGAAAATTAATATAGGTAGAATTGTCATCTATTGTGCACAGAGTATGTACACTACAGCAAATGTTTCATCCTCGGCATGCAGCCCCATGCTTCTCTGTATGCGGCCACATGCGACCACGTGTCATCAAAAATGGCTACGTGTCAGTGCTGACACGCGTGCCATAGGTTTGCCATCACCAGCTTATATTCCTTTTCCTATAAGGACATTTAAAAGTCAACATTAGAGGCACCACTATTTCTATTTTTCTACATAAGCTGCTTTTGGTAGCAGCATCATGAGGTCATGGATCTAGAATAGAAGAACAGAATCCAATGAGTCGAAAACACTTATTTTATAGATGAGGAAGCTGAGTCCAGGGAGTTTTAAGAGACACTCATGATCACACAACTAACACCCAAGGTAGGGTTTGGAAATAGCAGCTTGAAATATTTTATAATGCCAGTGAATCCTAAATTTAAGGAAACTAAAAGTGGATTTACATCTACCTATAATTTAAAATTTAAAAACCAGCTATAATCTTTTCTACTAAATTTAAAAATGAAGTTGAAAAGATTCCATTGCAAATAATGAATTTTATAATACTTAACTATATAGACAAAAATATGAGGTTCAACTTTAAAAATGCATGGGTGCATATATATGTAGATATGTAGATACATTAATATTCACATATGTATCAGCAGGAAGGTGATGGAAAATATTTAACAACCAGATCTACTCCCTGAAAATAATAACAACCTCATTGCAACTCTGTAGGACACAAGTTTAAGTATAATCTGCATTATTGACATTTTCTTCATTATTTTCTTAAACCTAGACAATCCATAAGACCATAAATCAAGACCTTGTTTATATCTTTTGCTGATTGCCAACAGGTAAATGTTCACACTGAAAATTCAAGATAGCACTAGTTGGCTCCAAGATATCAGTGTGTGTGTGTGTGTGTGTGTGTGTGTGTGTGTGTGTGTGTGTGTGTGTGTATGTGTGTGCGTGTGTGTGTATGAGAGAGAGAGAGAGAGTGAGAGAGAGAGAGAACTTCATATGATTATTTCTTGACTTTTTGTTTGTTGAGGAATCATCTTAAAGAAAAAATTGTATAACAAAAAGTAGTTTGCAGAAATAATTATGGTAATCAAATGAGGTTTCAATTTGGAGTCAGAATCTCTTGAATTCCAACTGTGTCTGATTGAACAAATCACTTAAACTTTTCTAAAACTCAGTTTCCTAAACCATAAAATGAGGAGGTTAGGTGAAATGAATGTTTAAGATTCCCTTCTATCTCAAAATCCATGACCCTACCCATCTCTAAGTAAAAAATAATGATATACTCTATTCAAATAGAGTATATTTTTTAGTATCTTTGGACTACTCAGGATATTATTTTGGGAAAAAGGTCAGTGAAGTTAATCAGAGATAAAGTCTGAAGATAAGTTAGTACTCCTTAATAATAGCAAAAGCATTCAATTTTTGGTTAAAATTTTTTACTTTTGAACGACTTTGTTCAGGTCTTTCATCTTGAAAGATATTTTGGGTACACTGAATAAATTGTGCCATTTACCTGTTACAGGACTGGGTTTCTGGAGGCTGGCATGGTCATACATCAGTGTAACCCAAGAGTTCATGTTATAGAATTAAGGCAATATCTTAAAATGCAGCTCTGTCTTCATAGAATGAATCATTGAAACCCATAGTTAATAAATTCCAAGTTCTTCAACCTAATAAAATTTTTCTTTAATAACTAACAAAAAGCAGAATTCATCATTTTGAATTCTATCACTTCCTTTTCCCTCTTTTGAAGAACTTAATGAAGAATTTGAAGTAGCCCCAATGCCTGGCTATTGGTTAGGTGAGAGATCAAAATAATGGGTTGTACTATGCTCAACTTGGACAGTCAGATACTGAATAACGGAGAGCTGCATTCACTTCAGAAACTAATCTAGAAGGTTACTTTCCTTCTCAAGCACTGTTTCATAGCTCAGAACTTTATGTGTGGTATTACGGAGTGGGAGTTTATATCAAAAACTGTTAATGTAGCATCATACCTTAGGATATTGCAAACTGGGAAACATAATGTTGAGAGATGGCTCTTGCTACAGAGCTTCAGAACATGATACATCTGAGATCTATTTGGAATGAGGGCATTTTGATTAGAAAAGCCAGCTGAACCAAATAAAGTTTAAAATGGTGACAAGGAAAAGTAGGTGACCTACGGATTCTATCAGAAGAACTCTCGGTCCGTGCAGGGGAGCTAGATACGCTGCTGCTTCGGTGAGATGATGGATGACTGCCAGGTCTTCGACCCTCTTCAAGGGAGGGGGCTGGTGAAGGACTGTCTGGAACACGTTCCTATACCCCCACAGGAAGAAAAAATATATTTATATATGTAAGTTAAATACAATGGCTCTCTTGTCTAGTGAATGCTGTTTTTTTTTCTTCCTAATACAGTAGAAGCATAATGTTATGGCAAAGAAAAGGATTATTTTCGTTTACATTCAGCTGCATTAAAAACATCCCAACTTATCTTGAGCTTTTCTCAGGATATAAACAATGAACCCACAAAAGCCACACAAAGGAGGGAGAGCAGAGAAGAATAGTCAGATAACATACATCCGGGGAAAATTGCATAGGTATACATTACTACAGCAATGGCAAAAGTCAGATATAGCCTATATCCCCTATTTGGAGAAAACGGGGCCCAAACAAGAGGAGCCAAAATATCTAAAGTGTAAGCTAGCAGACCACAAAGAATGAATAGACTAAAGTGGGCTTCAGTACTAAGGAATTATCCTTGCTAAAGAAGTCTATGAATGGAGCTATTATAGTCTGCTGTGTCAATGAGTATCTGAGGACTATTTAGTACATAGATTATTAATGTGATAGACCAAAATAATGCCAGAAGAGTTGTTAACATTTATTCCATCACTGCTCTACTCTCCAAGCATTAGAAAGCCACATTTTTAGTAACCTGCAGAGCCTACAATAACAATCAATACACATTTTTTTTCCCATAGAATTTCAGGGTGAGAAGGGTTTTCAGTAGACAATTAGTGCAACTTATAAGGAAACAAAATCCACAAAGTATAGGAAGAATAGCTATACAGACAACTGAAATATATATGTCAAATGCATAATATGCTTAGGAAAAAAAGGTAAAAATTTCAAAATGGAGGTTAACAATGTTATGGGTACAATGCTACCCTTCTATTCCTCTAACTATGAAAATTGTCAGGTTAATTGGGCTTTGTAAAGCTCTGAATAAAAATGAAATGAAATTTTAAAAAATAAGAAAAATAAAGAATTTTCAGTCTACTCCATTTGCTGTACTAGACAAGCCTGAAAATCTCCAGTGGAGAGGACCCCACTGCTTTCTAAAGAAGCTCACTTCACTTTTGGGTATCCCTAATTATTAGGAAGTTTTCTTTCTATCAAGCCTAACTTTGCCTCTCCGAAACCTCTGCCCATGGCTATTAGCTCTGCTCTATGGAACTAAACAGAACAAGTCTAATTACCCTTTCATATGATAGCTTTTCAAGTACTTGAAGATAGCTCTTATGTCCTCCTTGAGTCTTCTATTGTCCATGCAAGCTAAAAATACCCAGTTTCATTAAACCAATCTTTTGTCTGGCTAGTTAGTTCTTAACAAATGCTGAGAGTAGCCAATTTTTTTTTAATTTTTAATTTTTTTAATTTTAATTTTTAATTTTGTTTATTTAAAAGGGTGATTATTATAAAGACATATAAAACTCGTATATGAACTAGAAGGAAAACAAAATTCAGGTTAATGAAGGAAAACAAAATTCAGGTTAATAAGGGAAAAGAGGTAAAATGAGAGAAGGGAAAATTATGTGAATAGAGCCCATACATTTGAAAGGATTAAGAATTTTGTCCCAGTGTCAACGTTGTTGCTGTTGTTCAGCTGTTCTTCAATCAGTCTAATCCTTTCTGATTTCATTTTTTGGCAAAGAAACTGGAGTGGTTTGCCATTTCCTTCTTCAGCTTATTTTACAGATGAGGAAAATGAGGCAAAAATAATTGTCTTGTCCAGTGTCATATTTGCTCTCAAGTGCCTGAGGTCGTATTTGAATTCAGGAAGATGAGTTTTCCTAACTTCTGGCCTGGGACTCTACCATGCCACCTACCTGCCTCAAAGTCAGCAGTGACTTGATTTTTTGACTATTTTGGTTACCACCAGTAACTTTGAATTGGAAAAAAAGAAAACTGTTACTCCTTTCCACTTTCTGTCTCCTAATATTGTCATCAAGTCCCTTCTCCCCTTTCTGTAATACATAATATGACTGGGCCCTTAAAATACTGAAGTAGAGAAAAGTTCTATAGCCATGTGCATTTTCTGAGCTACAACAAACATCTCATCAGGTTTATAAGCTAGATGACAATTATATTCCCTTCTTGAAGTAAAGACATGATTTTTAGATGTAAATGCTATCCAAGAAGCCCCTCTCTTTTAAGAGTAAAGACTTAAGGGAGGGTTCTTTCTCTTTAGTAAAGAACTATTTTTTAAACTAATAAAAGGTAAGGAAACCTTTATGAATTTTGACTTGTAAATCTACAGTTTTTAAAATGGTCAAGTTAAGTGGGATTAAGTGGGTTTAAGATTAAAAAAAGAAAAGCTAATTAGAGTGGGGCAGACATATTCAGTCATCAGCACTAGACAATGAATGGCCAAAATAATTCCTGAAACACACACACACACACACATACACAAACACACACACACACACACACACACACACACACGCACACACAGAGAGACAATGGCTACTCAAAAATTTTTGGAAAAGAAAAATGGGAACTAAAATTGGTACATGGGGGCAGCTGGGTGGCTCAGTGGATTGAGAATCAGGCCCAGAGATGGGAGGTCCTGGGTTCAAATATGACCTCAGACACTTCTTAGCTGTGTCACCCTGGGCAAATTGTTTGACCCCCATTGCCTAGCCCTTTCGACTCTTCTGCCTTAGAACCAATACACAGTATTGATTCGAAGACGGAAGGTAAGGGTTGTTGTTTTTTTTTTTAATTGGTACATAGCACTTATTACTAAAATGACAACTAATAATTTCAAAAACCAAATGTAGAAATTAAATGCCAGACCTGATTCTTCTCTTGGTAATTGGTAAGTAAGCATAAGCAATGTGCCTGCTGGGTAAAGAGGGAAGATAATTTCTTTCCTGTCTAGCTTACTCTTTTCAGTTTTCAGTGATGCACTACAGTGGCTTTTACCTTAGAATCAGAGGATTGAGTCCAAATTCCAGCTCAAATCCAAAGTACCTGTGTGACAATGGGTACTTTATTTCCCTGCGCCTCAGTGTCCTCATCAAGTTTTTTTGAGTCATTTTTTGGTTTTGTCCAACTCTTTCTGACTCCATTTGAATTTTCTTGGCAAAGATACTAGAGGGATTTATCATTTCCTTCTCCAGCTCATTTTACAGATGAGGAAATGGAGGCAAGTAGGGTTAAGTGACTTGCCCATGGTCATACAACTCTTAAGTGTCTTAGGCCAGATTTTAACTCAGGAAGAGGAGCCTTCCTGACTTCAGGCCCAGCACTCTATCCACTGAGCCACCCATCTTTAAGACAAAGTGGTTTAATTAGATCGCCCCTGAGGTTTATCTAGCTATAGATCAGCAAACTTATGTGAGCAGCTTTTAGGGCAACTTGGTTCCCTATTACTTCTAGGCTCAAAAGTAAACTGGTATTTAAAACTTCTCACCATCTGACCCTTCTTACCTTTTTGTTCATCTATTTAGTCCCCTCTTTGCCCTGGTAACGCAGGATTTATGTAAGATCTCTTGCATTTGCAAAATTACCCTAGGCAATCCTGTCAGTTAGGAGAATTGTGCCAGTCCCAGAATTGGCCCAGCAGGTGCCAGTCCCAGGAGCTGACAGTTTGAGCTGGGACTATAAAAACCCCTGCAGAACCAACCTGGGGGTTCTGATTTCCTTGACCTCACCCAGACACCCAGCTACCCCTGACTTCCCCTTGGGGACCTCGGGAGGTTAAAGGGAGGTTGAGGGGAGGTTTAGGTTGTGGAAAGTGGGCAGGATTTAGTTTAGAATAGCCTAGCAACAGGGACACCCCTAAACCAATTCATCAACTATTCTGTTAAGCTGGTGGATTATTAATATCAGGGCAGTGCCAAATTATCTCTGGTTGAGGGCTGGTTCCCTCAGCCTGGCCTTACCTTCTAGGTCCATAGCTGACACATGCCAGTCAACCCTAGCAACAGCCTCTCAAGAGCCCTAAACCCTCTTACCTCAGTTTTCCCTTCCGTGTTAAAATAAACCCTTAGCCTGAAACTGTGAGTTTTTGTAGTTATTATAACATCATCTTGGGCTAAGGGGCTGAGGAGAGGGGAGAATAGCAACCAGTTGACTTTAAAGGAAGTACTGGGCAAGCCTTCATTGTATCCAGGAAGTGTTCAAGCTTCACTCCCTGCTTTCACTCCAGCAGGGAGGGGCCCCTCACTCTCCACCTTAAAGGAGCCTATAGGTAGCAGGGAGACTGACTGGGCATCTCAGCTCAGGCTACACATCCCTGACAGTCTGAAATCACCTGCTGCTGTAGTTTCAGGCTCCCAGGCCCAGGTGACTCACTTGTACCACCAGCTCCATTTATTAGCCAGTTATCTCCTTATTACACCCTTTGTGATTTCTCACACAAGAAACCCTATCTCTCATTTCAATGATTTTGGAGTAGCTACCTCTCCAGTCTCAAATGCTCTCCCTTCTCCCTTCTCCCTTCTACTTTTCTTTGCTTTCTTAAAGATTTAGGTCAAATGCCATTTCTAGGAGTCTTTTCGTGGTACCTCCAGCTGCTAATCCCTTCTCTTTTATATTACCTTCCATTTATTCTATATATACCATCCATAGGAGGCATATACCAAATACTTAATAAATCCTTGTTGACTGACTGATTGACTACATTGACAACTAGCACCAAAAATAACATGAAATTCTTGCTGTGGACTTAACCTCTGGATAATAAGCAGCTTTCATAATTCTTAGGGGTTTTATTCTTTCTTTCTTTTTTCTTTTAAAGCATTGAACTTGGAGTTAGGAGAACTAAATATGAACCCAAGGTATCTTCTTAAATAGTAACAATAAAAAATAAGCATTTTTCACATACCTAAAGTGTAAACTGTAAGTGCTTCAGATAATAAAAAGTTATATATACATGTTCTCTGCCCTCTAAGAGCCCTCTAAAGTTATGATAATCTGGGAGATAATTTGTCTTGTACCTCTTTGAGCCCAAGTTTCTTCACCTACAAAAAGGGGATGATAATAATTTTATTACCTACTTTAAATGGTGGTAAAAAAAGCGTCCTGTAAGTATTATTGCTTAGAATCATAGATTTTTTGAGATAGAAAAGACCTCGAGTTACCTAGCTAAAGGGGCACTTGATTCTCCTTTATAAAGCCTCTTTTAAGTCTCATTTAGCCTTTGTTCAAAACCTCCAAAGATAGGGTACAACTATTTCCAGAAGCAAGACAATCTACTTTTAGGCTTTTGTAATGAGGAAAAATATCTCCTCAAATTCAGTCTAGATCAGCTTTTCTGAAATATCCACTCAATGCTGCTGGTCTTGACCTTCATAACTAAAAAAAACCCAAACTAATTCTTTTTCTACAAGACAGCCTTTCCCATAATATGGAAAGCAACAATATTCACAGTCCCCTCCTTCCTTTTTTTTCCAAACTAAAAATCCTCTGCTCCTTTAAATGATACTTAAATGACATTGGAGGTAAAGTGCTACAACTGACAAACATGTTGGAATTGGAGTCAAGAAACTTTGGTTAGACTCCTGCCTGTGAATAGATTCATAAACCTGCACTCATCTCTTCACCTCTTATAGACTCAAGTTCTTCATTTATGGAATGAGGACAATCATGATAATAGCTGTACTTCTTGTGTCATAATGTTGAGTGGAAGGAGCTTTGTAAACTTTAAATCTTTTTTTTTTTTAATTCCTCTCAGCATTCTGTGGAACTTTCTTTGAACTTAATGATGGCCCCAAAATGTTTGTTCAGAAATAAACAGCATACTCCAGATGTAATTTGACCAAATACTTTATCTTTTACTGCATCATTTAACTAAATGGGACATAAGAAAGGAATAGAAAACATATATGCAATTTTATTGGTAATGGGAACTCCTTGATGAGGAAATTCCTTCTATGAATGCACATTAGCATCTTCTGTATAATCTTCTGTGCATGATTAGTAAGTTGCCTATAGTATTAAGAAGTTAAATGACTCCCTATACATTATATAGCAAGCATATGTAAGAGGCAAGATTTGAATTCAGGTCTCCTTGGCTTCAAGACTTTTTCTTCCCTGTGCCATATAAGATAGTGTTTTAACCTAAAATATCTAAAATTATTTTACCATCATCATTATCACCACAATCTTATGTAATTAAAAAAACTGCTACCTTCTGTCTTAGAACTGATAGTAAGTATAGGTTTCCACACAGAGGAGCAGTAAGGGCTAGACAACTGTGGATAGGTGTCTTGCCCAGGGTCACAGAGCTAGGCAGTATCTGAGGCCAGAGTTGAACCCAGGACCTTACACATCTCTGAGCCTGGCTTTCTATTCACTGAGCCACCTAGCTGCCCTACCATATATAATTTTAATAAAGAGACCTTTAATAATTGGAAGAAACTTTTTAGGAAAGATTACTTACAAAGTCATAGAATCTAAACTATATGTCTTAAAAGAAGCTAGGGATTTCAAGAGACAGAGGTGATGGAAAAATGCGCCCACATACACACACACAAATAAATAAATAAATAACCATCTGTGCAAATAGACAAAGATGGAAGATGAAATACTGTGTACAGGGAAGGAAGTTCTCATTGTTAGAGCTTTTCAAAAATGGAATGGCCTATCTCTGAAGAAGAAAAGGTCCTCAAGCAGAGAGAAATAACTATTTAGATATAGATATTGTCACTGGATTAAATGGATTAGGTAGGCTCTTCTCAGAGATCTTTTTATACCTTTCTCTGTATTGTGAATTCTTTAATCCAGTGACATGGTCCTCATTCTTTCACAAACTAGACATACTCTTAGCTCTTGTCATTTTCTCTAATTGCCTGCAATGCCTGGATATTCTCTTCCCTCATCTCTACCTTTTAGGCTCCCTGATTTCCTTCAAGTATTGTCTCAAATTTTTTCTTCTACATGAAGCCTTTCCCAATTCCATTTAATTCTATGTCTTCCCTTTCAAAACTATTCAAAAAACATTAATTAAGTGCCTACTATGTGCTCCACTTTATGATTTCTTCTCTTATTTTCTTCTTATCCTATATATAACTTATTTTTACATATTTGTTTATTTGTCAATTTCCCCTTTAGATTGTGAACTCTTAAAAGGGCAGAGATTGCCTTTGGTATCTTTTTATAGCCCCATTGTTTAGCACAGGGTCTGACACTTAAAAAGTGTTTAATATGTGATCATTGACTCACTGACTAACCCGAAACATTTACTTTTTAGTCACACTACAGTAATTGACTAGGAAGTAATCTCTAGGAAAATTGAATTTAAAAAAAGTCAAATGAGGGATAAAAAAAGAAAGTAAAGGGTTATTAAAAGAAAAAAAGTTATCTAACTGTGCTAGTTTCAGATTCAACTATTTAAAAAACTGTTCTGGATAGCATGTGAAAAATGGATGCATTCTCATTTAGTTTTCCCAACTAAATAAATCAAGCATGCTAGGCTCCTAAAAAGCTGATGTTCATTAGTGCACAATGCAAATAAATGACCTAAAATTTTAGGAAACAAACTAATATATGGATTCGGAGAGAAATCACATCTTTACAAAAAAGATGTACAGCACTTCAGCTTATAATAATACTAAAAAATGAAAATTGCTTCAATATTTTTTAACAAAGGATTTGCCTTTATCTCACCATGACTCTGATACACAGGTTTGAACTTATTAAGTCAATTCCAACAGTTTTCAGACACACACACACACAAAACAAACTTCCTATGTGTATACAGATTTTAAAAAGGTATTGACAAAATTAATTTCATCTATTCTTGACCAAATAGACAGTGACTGTCAAGAGAATAATCACATGCATTAAGGACATTATATAAGTATATACATCCACCTACACCCTGCTACAAACAGCGCCCTCCCCCACAAATACACGTCCAGTAGAGTTCCTTTACAAACCTAGGCCAGCAGTGGTCTTGAAAGACAATGTGACACAGGGAATAGGAAAATAGCCTCAGACTACAAAAGTCCTTCTTTCTAGTTCCATCTTACACACATAGGGTCTAAAAAAAGTCTTTTAATCTATCAGTGACCTAAGCAACTGTTTAAATAAGCCTAAAGTTGGAGAGAAGAGGCTTGTCTGCATTGATAGCTGAAGTTATTCACTAGAAGTTAAATGAATTCTGATTTTTTTTAACTCATAAGTCAGGATGCTATTCTAATAATATTTTATTTTAAATATTGATACCTTTTGAAGGATATATCTTGATCCCTGATATTTCTTTGCAGATCAATGCTAAAACAAGCTATAGCTTAGGAATAGGTAGCTAAGTAGCTAAATATATGCTCTAAAACATTTTAAAGGTGCTATCATGAATTCCTTGAATATTTTAAATACTTAGCCATGCTGGAAGGGGGTAGGAACTCTAATGTTAACTAATAATAGCCTTCTCTTTTCCACTTAACTTACAGAGTAGTAAGTGAAAGTTTATGTACACATATGCATATGTGTATGTTCTTACCCTTATCAAAATTATAATCACATATTTCCAAATCATGAGCCATTTATGGCAGCAGTGGTAGATCTCTCAGTATAATTCTATTATGAGAACTTTCCATATATAATGTTATATAAAACATCCTTTTCCTAAAACTAATTATTACTAGTTTTTTTCATTTTAAGAACTTTAAAAAAAGTATCAATAAGTATTTATATAAGAAATCTTCGTAGCTTTTTCTATGTTTAGTTCTACAAAGAGAACGTGCATTCTTGAAACAGATCAATTTCCTTTAAAGTCTTTCATTGCAAGTCCGGATTTCCTGTCATAATACATTTTGTAGCAATGCTAATGGAAGGAATGAAAATCTGATGTTACTTCGGAAGTATTTAACTCTTCACATCCAACCTAATCTTTCTTGGACCACCCCCAGTGGCAACAATTATGCTACTGAAAATCCATTAGCTGATATTTTAAAATATTTTCCATATAAATTTATAAGATGCCTGGCTAATCAATACATATACTCAAATCAAAGTTGACCTTTACTGTTTTCTATATTTTTAATGATCATATAAAAATAATAGAAAATTAACCATAATAATACTTGAATGAGGGTTATAACAAGATATATTAATATGAAAATTAAATAATAAGTAGTGTTATTATTTGATTTTTTCAGGCTGTAATACTGCTAAATATTGTAGTAATTAATATGATTTTAGGCTTATTTTATTTTACTCATCATTACTTTTTTTAAGAGGCAAAGAATACAAATAAAATTATTTTCAACCAAGTGTTTTAAACACATGCAAATTGTTAAGGATTTAAGAGCCTACATATTCAATAGGAACTGTCTATAAATTGGATAACAGAACATTTAGTTATTTCACTTAATGTATAATTTCAATTTTTGAAACATGATTCATTGTTCTTTTGAAGAATTTCATTAAAGTGAAAACTGGCAAGCAAATAAAATTTGAATACATTGTTGCACAATAAATTAATTTATTTCAACAGCTTAATTCTTTTATAATATTTATATGCTTGCCTTTACTGAATATAGTATAAGATGAAGAATAATGGAGACAGCAAATGATTGCTCAGAAGAGAATATCATAATTATTACTGAAACAAAACAGTAATGAGTTTTATTTGAGCATAATAAGAAAAAGCAGGATGTTGTCTATGGAGGAAATGATATAAAATGGATCAGTTCAGTTAAAAAATATTTTAAAATGACATAAAATATCAGTTCATCTGCACAATTGACTTTAACCCCAAAAATGAATTTGAAGGACATAGGCAGAAGCATATTTAATTCAACACTTGAACATACTTCACTATGGTGTTGTATCATAAATCAACAAATCAATAAAGCACAATCTCTGACAATTTTCCATCTTTATCAAAACTCGTCACAAATAACAAATGAAATTCAAGATTAATATGTTCTCATCAAAAAAGAGGTAAAAAACTAATAGTCTTAGAAGAATAAAAGAAGAAAGTTATATTTAGGTGTAATGAAGATAGTCTTTATGATTATTATCTGACATGTTTCAAAGGGAAATTATTCTAAATTTTTAAAAATTAGGAAAAGTGTCATAACTTTAAAGAATCTCTAATTTCTTCTGAGGTGAAGCTAAAGTGCTGCATCCCCTCCCCCATCTCTTTCAAACTTAATGCCCATTTTAAATTACTTTGTATTTGTTTTAGACAAGTTCTCTATCTACTTACCTATTAACTACCCAGTTAGTCATCAAGGACCACAATGTATTTGTCATCTTCTATTCCTCTCTCTGGCCCTCCCAAATCTAATCTATTGCCAAATCCTTTTGATCCTATCACATTAACATCTCTCACATATAGATATAGATATAGGTAGATAGATAGATAGGTAGATAGATAGATAGATAGATAGATAGATAGATAGATAGATAATTACCCATTTCTCTTCTCTGATATTGCTATTACCTTGGTTCAAGGTATGCTCAAGAAACCTGGACTACTTCAATAGACTGCTCATTGTCAAGCTGATCTTCCTAAGCACGGGCATGACTATGTTTGCCTACCTGTTCAATATACTGTGGTGGCTCCCTGTTACTCCCAGAAAAAAAAAACACAAAGCAAGAAAACAAACAAGCAAACAAAAAACCTAACCTGTTTGGCATTAATATTATTCACAACCTTGCTTCCTTTTCTACCTTTCTCATCTTTTTATACCTCACTCGCCTCCATGTACTCTGTGATCCAGTGACACTGACTTTGCTGCCCCTCTCACAAAACAATGCAGATCATTGTTGTTCAGTTGTTACAAACTCTTTGGGATTTTCTTGGCAAAGATACTGGAATGGCTTCCTATTTCTTTCTCCAGTTCATTTTACATATGAAGAAACTGAGGCAATTAGAGGCTAAGTGACTTGCCCAAGGTCACTTAGCTAGCAAGTGTCAGAGGCTGGATTTGAACTTAGGTCTTCCTGATTTCAGGCCTTGAGTTTTATCCATGGAGCAACCTAGCTGACCACTGTCTTGGAAATGGTATATCCTCTCAGTACAATGAAAGTTCCTTGAGGACAGGGTTTGTTTCATTTTTGTAAATGTATGTCTAACGTACATTTTTGTAAATGTATGTCTCTCAGAAACTCACATCACTTAGTGCTTAAGAAATACTTGCTAATTTACTGATTAGAATCAGAAAAAAAAATAGGGCATATTCTCACAATAAATGCTCATAATTTCTTCAGTCTTTCCTCACAGGACTTTAAAAAGTAAACTTTATCTGTTACTCTTGTAAACTCTTTTCACTCATTTCATACTTCTTTTCATTTGTAGGGATTCAAATTAAATGAAATATGAGAGTTGAAATGTCTTACAAGTGGTTGCCTTAATTTTAAGTTTTTATACAATTATTTTTATATAATTTTGAACTAATAGATTAGGTGACTTAGTTGTGCAATTTAAAGAATTTTAAGTTTGTAGGTACATAACATGTTAGATGAGATCTCTAATACTTCAAGTATCTTCTGAAAGTCCAGCTCCATGAGCCATGCTCATTAATAAACTATGTAAGTTATGAATGGGAAATACCGAACATTTTCATCATTATATCCCTTTCTTTTAATAAAGTGGTGAGGGACAGAGGTTGGACACCCAGATGACTACTCATCAAATTGTTCCTGTGTTATAAAAACAAAAACAACAAACATCAAGATAAAGCTAAAGGATGATATGAACGTAGGGGGAACCATTTTTCCTGGAAATGAACTTTTAAGTGAATATTTTGTGATTAAAGGAGAAATTTTCTGTACCACAAGAGAGTTCAGGTTATTATATTTTTATCAATATGGAATAAAGCTATGAAATTTTAAAAAGGAGCCAGCCCTATTTTCTGAAAAATGAAGGACACCAGAAAAGTTTTGAAATAAGGGAGGCAACTGTGCTTTCATCAGTTATCTTATTGTAAGAGAATTTCTTTTCTTTTTTAATTAAATTAAATTTAAATAAATTTATTAAATTTATTATTATAAAACTATTATAAATTTATTTTATAAATGTATATTATTTACATACTATAAACATTATATATAGAAATTAAATTATTGAATTATATTATTAAATTAAATTAAATAAATAAAAATTTAGATAAAATTAAAAAGCAGATTTGATTATACTACAAATATCGATGGCTACTAGGTTACAACAACATATACATATAAATAATAAAAATAGTATGAGCTGGGAGCAGCTAGGTGGCTCAGTGGATTGAAAGCCAGGTCTAGAGATGGGAGTTCCCGGGTTCAAATCTGGCCTCAGACACATCTTAGCTGTGCGATTCTGGGCAAGTCACTTAAGCCCCATTGCTTAACTCTTACTACTCTTCTGACTTGAAACCAATACACCATATTGAATCTAAGGTGATAAGTTAGTCTTAAAAAAAAAAAAGTAGGAGCCTACAGACTTCTTTCTTGTAGTTCTTACTATCAGAGCAGGATCAAAGAATATTTCATTTTACACAGATAAATATGGGTTAGTAAGACTTCTGTGTTTGCAGTCAGTGAATAAGCAAAGTAGAAAGGATGACTAAATGGTAAAATTATTATTTTCGGAGTGGCTATCTAAAGGCTTCCTGCTGCTTGTTGAGAGCTATCATAATTCCATAGTCACCAGTGATTTCTAGAGTTACATGCTTCCTTTGAAGAATATGTGCCTTCTAAGGTATGAATCTGGTGTGAAGCTATGGATGAACTAAATCCATTCATACAGGGAGGATGTTGAGAGTAGTGAGGAAAAGAAAATAGGGATTTCCTTCAACTCTGAGTGTGTGTATATAAATCCCCCTAGGATGTATGGGGAAATTGAGCTGAGCATTAACTTATGCTGCATTTTCCTAGTATGCTTTATAGTGGCAAAACACACTTTGGACATGTATTTTTCTATGCTGGTGTGAATGCTAGGTAAAAAACACATTATGGAAACAGGCCAACTCCATGATAGCTTTTTTATCTTAAATGATAGAGCTATCACTTCTAAATTTGAAAATAGTCAATCTAAATGCTAGAAAGGATAAGCCATTATGATTTGATCTTTCAAAAAAAATTCATAGGCTCACCTGGATGAATCTATTAAATGAGGAAAAATCACAGTCTTTCTAGAATTCAAACTATAATCTGTAGCATTTCTTCTATGATGGATAATGAAAAAAGTCCTTCAAGAAGAATGTGGTTAACAAAGAATGTAGTATAAATGCTTACTTGGATTTCATGTATGGATTTTATTTCTATAATTAGCATTATTGCTGATTTAGAATTTTTTCTAATAGTATTTTTACTTTTGACTTTGGGTTATCTCGTAGGATGTCATATGAGCTGTTTAATATTTTGTCAAAAGTTGTTCTGTTCAATATAAATTATACAAAAAGCATTATTAAATCATTCTTTTATCAGGCCACATAACATATTGATTGAATTGTGTTTTATAATCATCTCACAAGAAAATGTAGTACAATGCTACCAGAAGTATAGTACTTTGTCCCACTGAATTGAGAGTTTAATTTGTGTGGTCTTTAGAAAGCCAGTTTAAAAGCTGACTTGAATAAATCTCCAGAACTAAGCTCATTTAGAAATATGTGAGCAATGTTAATTTTTCACTTTGATTTCAAAGAATTTTGAAATATATTTTTTCTGTTATCACTATAAATATTTCACATAATAGTAGAATTTCTGGATTATAAGGAGCCCAAAGGCAAAATCTTATTTACAATATACCTGTTATTTGAGTTATACAGTCTTGGATTAAAGACCTCAAGTCTGGGGGAAATCATTACCTTCCTGAGTCAGTCAACAAACATTTCAATAGCTCTAATTTTAGAAAATTTTCCCCCTAAATGTGCTTATTTACAACTTCTATCTATTGACCCATTGTTTCTAATTCTATCTTCTGAGACAAAGCAGTGTGGTATAGCAAAAAGGAAACTGGATCTGAAAACATTGAACGTGATTTGTGATTTCAAAGTCTAGGTTTTTCTAGTTATAGCCTGAGTGACTTTAGATAAAGGAACTGCAATTAACAACCTTCTAACTCTATTCTATACGCTAACTGAAGAAGTCTAATACTTTTCCCAAGTTACATCGAAATGATGTAGAAATCAGTCAAATATCTAAATATAAAGATCTATGATATACAAATATCGATACGATGCTAATATGTTTCTTCTCATCACATCATTTGCTATCTCCATCTAGATATGACATTGCAGTAGGATCTTATTTCAAAAGATCTATGATTTCAATGGTTGCTACTTCTTCCACATGGCAATATAAATTGCAAGTTTACCAGATGCATTCAGAAGTTATTTTGACCAAAAATATTCATAAGTCCTGGGAAACTTTCTAAAAATAACTGCCACCAATGTGTGTTAATTAAAAATAAAAAATGAAGGTGAAATAAAACTAGTATCTTTGATGAAATGGGCATAGACAAATTTAAAATTTTCCAGTAGCAGAAGAAAAGTCATTGTCACAGCTATTTCAAAGTAAAGCAAAGCGGGATCTGATCGCAATTAAATGAGATAACTAAAAGTTATTTGTAATGAACTTTTTAATGCAACACATTGAAACGTATACCATGCTCCCTCCTTATCTGCTTCACCTGCCTGCTACAGTACCCCCCAAATCCTTTATATTACTGATGAAAGGTCATCTTCTGCATTGAGGCTTTCCTGATCTCTTGAAGTAAGAATGATCTCTCTTGATTTGAACTTCATATGGCATTTTGTTTGAATGTCCTTTATGTCCTTACTCTATAATTTATTCACTTATGTCTTACTACATCCTCTCCTGCCATGATATTACTAGTAATTGAGTCTAATTTGGATATTTTGTTTCTTATTATAGGTAGGACAATGCTTTGAATAGAATAAGAACTTATTAAACATTAATTGAATGAATTAATTGACAAATTAATGGCTCAATAGATGAATAGATGGAAGGATGGATGGATAGGAAGTCACTAGATTTTTATTCAGAAAGATATGACCTCAAAAATTTGTCAGTTGTATAACAATCATTTAATCAAATTACTTAATCTTTCTGAACCTCAATTTTTCTCATTTGAAAAACAGAGACTGATTAAATGGTCAGCCTCCAAGGTCCATTCAAATTCTAAAATGTTTACATAGATAAAATAAGTAAAAAATAATGTATGTTTAATTGTCTCTATTCTTGTATTTTAAATATTTTTAAAAGTTCAATTTGAAATGTCTTCCCATAATTAATGTCTACCTTTAAAATCCAAATTTAAAGGTGATGAAAGCAATCTTATGTCTAAGGTATCCCCAGGTTATTGTTGTCACATTTAATACATTTCATATTTGTCACTTGTTCTCCTATAAATAAATCTCATATATTTAATGCTTTTAATTACAAAAGGATACATTTGCTCCATGTTGATTATGAATAATCCTGCTATATAAATTAAGACTGTTAGAAACATTAAAATTAATTAGGTGTTTTTATCCTTTTCTTGTATTTTTCTAATTCTTGTTCCTCTTTTTTCCTAAAATTAGTTTTTACTATTTATAACATTCAGTAAGTATAAGACTTCACTTTCATTCCAATTGCTTATCACTAGGAAATGAAATATTCTCCAGGGCCATAAAAGTTTTTAGTGCTTTGTGAGATTACAGATAACAAGATATAGCTCATTAACTACAAATTTAGTGAATTGTGGAAAGAAAGGTCAAAAAGTCTTTACATCCACTGGTTTTGTATCTGGCTTTATTTCAACAGTCTCAGTTGTGTGTGTGTGTGTGTGTGTGTGTGTGTGTGTGTGTGTGTGTGTCCAAAATCATCACCAGTTCTTATGAAAGAGAATGAGAAAAGAATGACTGAATAAAAATGTAGCATTTTTTAAAAAAATAGCACTAAAGCTTGGAAATTAGCAAACCATTTTATATTAATATTAACTGCAGCTACAAAAAAGAAGATTTATTAAGAGAATATATAGTCATATAATATACTAATAGCCATTTTCTAAACCAGTGAGTAGGATTAAATGATCTTCCAACATTTTATACCACTGATACCTTGATGATGTTAGGAAAAAATTGAGGAGAGCCTCAAGGATCTTTAGTGAACCACCTCTGATGAACTTATGACAGTGTTCATATATGAATCTCACAACATGGATAAGCATGAATGGATTGCAAATTTCATCACTTGGAGGGAACTTGCAAATTGATTGGATCAAATATATCCTTGAGTACTAAACTATCTCACAGTTTGAATTCAAAGTAAAAAATGGAAAAAAATATTTTTAGAAAGTCTATTTATATTAAACAAAATGTTAGTGTCATATGAAGTTACTTTTATTTGTAAATGTCACCTTACTGAATAGGGTGTTGAGAAACTGAAGAATTCAGTATTCTCACATTATTGTTACATAAAGGTGCCTTGCCATGAATGGACTGTTACTACTCTTCAAAGGCATTGATATAGTAACACATATATCACATACTAGACACTACATATTATCATTTAAAAGTAGAAAAAATGGATCAAGACAAGACAGTTTTAAAACAGGAAGGCTTCTAGATATGAGTATAAACTTCCACGAAACTAAATTCATTTCTTCCAAACGCTCTCACCCAATTGAACCCTTCTGTCAAATTGCTTTGAATGTTAAGTATATGCAAGCCTCACTCATCACAAAGAAACAAACATATTTATGAGCACTTTAGTCATTACAAACTATGATGGAACTTTATCTGACATTCTAAACATAGTTATATTTCTTTGTATTTGACTTTACCAACATGTAAAATTGAAATGTGAAAGTAGATCCATCCTATTGACATATCTTATAACTGATGATGTGAAAAGTACTGCTAATGCCTTTCTGATTCTACATTTACTCACAGTTGGGTTTTTAGCAATAGCAATTACATGAAGAATTTTCCGTGAATTTAGAAAAAATGTACATAGAACTCTTGATGGATTGTTTTAGCTTCCCCATCTATTTACCTTAATAACAGATGTCTCAACTCTTGACGGTGGGCTCTGAACTTGTGCTGCTGCCGCCATATTTGCAATGGTGCTAAGATGGTTCATCTGGCTCATTGCCATGGTGACAGATGCTGGAGGTAGGCTGACAGGAATTAGAGGATGGGGCATCATCATAAAAGGAAGTTCCAGTCCTATAAGAAAAAAAATATTTATCATATATGTGCTTCTATGTTTTGGATAAAAACATTAAGTGATCAAACTTTTAAATTGTTGGCACCATAAATCATTGAAAAATGAAGTCTTCAGAAATTCTGCTGTAACAAAAGAATTCAGAGAGAATCATACCTCCTCTAAGTATGTTACTCCCCCTTTGGACAATAGGAAATATTCACACGTGGAGGAAAAATAGGTGACTAAGACTGGTTAAATTGTTGTCATGTTCTATTGCATCATGAATAGTTGTATAAGGTATCTTATGCCAAGTGTGATGGTATATTTATTTTGCTTGTGACTCTAATAAAATCTTATTTAAAAATCAGTTACTTATTTTTAATTCATACTAACCACATTTAATTATTTATATGCAGTATTTTCACTGAATCTCATCACCTATGTTGACTACAAAACAATGACATACAATTGTATTTGTTGAAAACTATCAATGTTAGTGCTAAAAGATGCCATCGTACCATTTGGCAGAAGGTGGTTCTGCTGAAGAGGGTTGAGAGGATGACTAACTGGAAGGTTATGCTGTCCAGGCAAGCTGGGGTGGTTAACAGAGGCCTGAGATCCTTGGGTGGGGGGAGACTGAAGTTTTTCCTTATCCCAAGAACCATCACTGCTGCCTGTGGGGAATGAATATAAATTATTTGGATACAGGAAGATTCCAAATTTGCAATGACTAAATTTTCTAGTAAGGCCACAAATTTAACCCATTCAGAGAATGGAAAAATATTTGATTTCTTAGGGGTAATGAAGTGAAATGAGAGATACAATTTGGTTTTCCAATTTCCCTATCCAAAGAAACATTCTAACTTTCCAGATAGGTAATGGCAACAATATAATTAGACACAAGTTGAATGATAATATTTGTTATATTCTCCATATGTAGGACTAATTTTTTAAAAGTTGAAAGGCTCTAGCAAAAATTTGTCAATCATATTTCCCTTAATTATTCATATTTCAGCATCTTAATACTTGGAAAATACACATTTAACTATTCACTAATATTTGAACATCTTGATGTTTAAAATTTAAAACAAAAAATAGATAAAAAAGAATTAGACATATATCAATTTCAAATATTATATATTTGCTATTGTGCTACTCTAAACTGCTACAAAATACGTCGATATTTAAAAGTATCTAAGAAACGTAGTCATTCACTGGTCAATTATTTTAATCATAAAAGGATATTTTATTTATTTACTGAAATTTAATCATGATTTATATTTAGAAGGATGCAGAAATTTACTCTAGTATTGCTGAAATCCATATTAAATTGTCAAATTTTTAGAATTAATATGTTTAGTGTAAATTTAAAAATTAATTTTGAGATAGTATGTTAACTTGCCCAAATGTGGGGCATGGTAGAAAAGATTTTTTTAGAAAGGTGTTACTTTTACATAGTAATAAAGAGTCATAGTAATGGATCATAGTAAAATATTTTTGGCTTACATGTGTTTCTATATTTTATCTTTGACATAAAATATTTATAGAATTTACATCATGACAATATAAAGATTTCCAAAAGTACATTTGAGGTGCATGTAAAGTACATATAATGGTAGATGGAATTTAACTATATCCGACTTAAAAGTGGACTGCATAATTTTCTATTGAAAAATACTTAAATGTGTTTTAATTTTCACTATCAGCACAAATTAAATCTACTTCAACATGAATTCATTTCAGAACTTGTGCTACTGAACACAAGATTTATTCCTCTAAAATATACTGGAAAATTCTTTTCAACTAATAAGTATTCGCCCTTTCAAAACCATATTTTCTTATTAGACACAGAACAGTAAAGTTGGTGAAATTCCAATTTCAGTCCTTTAGCTCTATTAAAAACCGCCTTGTAAAATCTGTACAACATAGTTTTTAATGAAGAATGCTTAGTTATTGCCATGAATTTTTTCCATTTACTTCATGAAGACAGTTAAAACTCAATATAAATTCAAACTCATTAGCTCAATACTGTATGAATCCTAGTGTAAATTGTTCAGAAGTAGGTAATGAAAACTCAATTCAGATTTCTCTAGCTATCAAACAAAGCAATTTTATTAAACAATGAAAGGAATCAATTAAAACATCTTTATTATTTTACAAGAAGCCATGACAGCTTTTGTGAAAAGTTTATAGCTTAATTCTAAGATGATTCACTTGAAAGATATTTCCACAGCCTGATTCTGCACTGTGATGTGAATGTACATTCTTCTATACTCACAAAACTCCACCCTACATTTCAGTATTAACATTACAAATTTTAAAGATTTACTTTAGGTTTCTTAATTTGGCAGTGATTCTTGTTTTTTTTTTAATGGACACAAAATATCATGCCATTGTGTGATGGCAAGGCTATTCAGTCACAAATTACAAAAACAGTCTCTATTAAGTGCTTGTGATATATTTCTAAAGCACTTGCTATTTAGCTATGCTGGTCATTTGGCAAATCTATAACATTAAAACAAAAACAAAAGATAATACAACTGAAATCCTATTCTATACAACTCAGTTTATTGAGTACTATTAATAAAATTGAGGTCCAAAATTAGGATAATATTGTGGGATTAAGTAGATTTTAAAATCCGATCTTGTTTACAGTCATCCTTGACTCTACCTTCTCCTTCCTTTCACATAAAAAAATATTCACTGCAGATCTTTTTAAGATTTTTAATTTTTTTACAGATTATACATTGGCATAATTTTCTATAATCATTTTCTGACATTTTGTGATCTACATTTTCATCCCTTTCTTCCATGCCTCCTCTCCCCAAAACAGCAGGTAATTCGACATAGGTTGTAAATGTGTTATTGTGCAATACAAATTTCCATGGTCACATTATGAAAGAAGACACATATCACTTACACTAGAGAAAAATTCATGGAGGAAATAAAGTGAAGAATGGCATGCTTCTATATGTATTCAGACTCTTGTCATCTCCTTCCATCACAGTGGAGATAGCCTTTTTTATCATGAGTCCCTTGGAGTTGTCCTTAATTCTTGCAATTCTGATAACAAGCCATTCAGAGTTGATCTTGGTATATTATTGCTGTTACTGTGTACAGTGTTCTTCCTGGTTCTATTCACTTCACTTTGCAGCACTTCATGTAAGTAGCTGCAGATCTTATAAATCTTATCTTTACCACCCTTTTCCTACACTATGAGGTCTATCTCCCTAGTCCAAATCCCTCTCACCTCATAGCTGGGTAACTGCAAATGTTTCCCAATTGGTCTTCCTGCCTCAAATATCTCCTCTCTCTAATCTATCTTTTCTAAAGTGTTATTCCTAGAGCATAGATTTGCCTGTCACTCATTAAAACCTACTATTTCTATGGTCAAATACAAACTTCTTGGTCATTTGAATTCCTTCACAAACTGTTTTGAACTTCCCTTTTGAGCAATACTATACACTATACCTCTTTATGCTCTCTACAATTTAAACTGACCTTCTAATGGATTCTAACACATCATGCCAGATCTTCAAACTCCTAGCTCCATGTCTTTGCACAGGCTATACCCAGAATGTATTCTTTCCTCATCTTTGCATTTTAGAATACTTACAGTTTCCTTCCAAGATTATTTCAAGTATACCTTGCTTCACAAGGCATTTCCTGACTTCTAGTGCCTCTCCCATCCTTAAAAATAAGTTTTGTTTATTTTGAATATATTTTGCGTATACTTATATATGCATACATGTGCCCCAGATAGAAAGTAAGTTCCTTGAAAGTAAGCAAGACTATTTCCTTTTGGTCATTATATTCCCATCCCAGTCCCTAGCAAGTGCTGATTACATAGAAGTTACCTAATTGATACTTGTTTGACTAAATGCTAATCTCTTCATTTAGAAATATCTCTTCCCAAGCCCTACTCTAAATCGTATATAATGACAGTAGATTTACTTTTTAAAATTAGGCTAATTCCTCATTTTTGCCTTGTTTTTTATTTTATTTTTATACTAAATTTAAAAAGCAAAAAATTATTTTCGTACATACATAAGGCTATGAAACTATGAATCTTAATTTCAAAATTTCTCATTATTCTTCTAAAGAATAATAAACCACCTATGATATTTTCACATGTCCTTTTCACCTGTGCTTCCTTAACATCCTTCTATTTTCTTCCGTGCATTTAAAAATGTTGCAGAAGCCTTTTTATTTATATCATTATTGCTAAAATCCCTTTTCTTCTTCCTATATAAACTGAGAAAAAGGCAGGAAAATTCTTGTCACAAAAAAAGCATGGCCAACAAAATGAATCCATATAATGGCTACAATTTTAAAAAAGTTCATTTATTCATCTTGTTTCATCATCTTGTCTTGACACATGCTTCATCATAAGTCCTCTGAAGACATAGTCTTTATTTGATGAGAATTCTTAAGGTCTCCACAGTTCTGTTTCTTTACAGTGCTTTTGTCCTTGAGTAAATTGTTCTTATGATTCCATATGAGTCATTTCATATCACCTTGGATTTTCTGAAATTGTCTCTTTTATAATTTCTTTACATTCAATAACATTCCATTACATTCATTTCTCACAATTTGCTCAGTCATTTCTCATTGCCTGAGGGAATCTGAGGAATGTTCTTGATCTCTGTTTCTTCCCTTCCTTATCAATTCTCTATCTGGAAGCTTGTTTTGCTAGTAACTATTTCCTCACACATTAGCATTCCTATTAGGACTTGCAAACCTGTTTAGTTTGGTATATTTTATAAAAACTGTCATCTGTCCATATTTTCATTCAAGTATCTATTGTCTCTTTCACAAAAGGGTGAAGACCTTGTAATCTCACTCCTGCTCCCCATTTGTACATTTGCATATTCTCCTTACAGACCCCATATTTAAGAAACAATAAGTTCAATAACTTTCTTTCTGCCCTAGTGTATTCCTCCTTTTGGTCTCCTTTCTATTTCCTTTGTTAAAATCCTCAGAAAAGAATCAATCCACCTTCAAGATGTCTACCTTTAAAAAAACACCTTTCAATATCTTCTAAAGACATTAAGGTTCTATTATTAAAATGTTAGCATTATATGATCATACAGTGCCTTCCACTTGCTCAAATAAATTAACTTCCCTGTGTTTTTTTCCTTAGTTTTTTATTTCAAAGTTACAAATTAACACTTATTTTCATAAAAAATTATTAGAAGTCTTATATTTCAATAAAGATGCAATTTTCTTATACTCAGTTTTAGGAGAATGTTATTCTTGCTTACAAGCCTACATTATTTTTTAACTTTTAAAAGATAATATTCCAAGATTTCCTCTGGTTTTTAGTAGAAGCTATGAGGTCTTGTTTGATCCAAACTATAGTTCCTTGTTATTTAAATTAATTCTTTCTGGGTCTTTGCAGTATTTTAATTTTGACACAGAAGCATTGGGTTGTCCTTATGACATTACTGGTATCTTTATTTTTAGGCTTCAGTTAAACTTTAGAAAAAAGAGTTTTATCTGGATACAAAATATCCCACCCTCATAAAGTTTTCTTTTGTTTTGGTTTTTGGCTAAAAATCATTAGGAGCTAATGCCTACAGCAGGAAAGTACAATGACTACCTTCATTAATTAGGATCCTGCTTACCCTTTGTCAACTCTAATAACTGGTTGTTTGAATTAATCTCTTTTTAAAATAGAATCACAAGTGCTTCTGGAAAATCATAAACTATTTGACTACCCCAAGTATATTAAAATTCCACCCTTCTATTCCAATAGCCATTCAATATCAGTCAATTTTTTTTGCTGCGTCCATAAATTTAGAGCTAAAAGATAACTTAGATGTCATAGATGTCATATAGTCCAAACTTTTAGTTTTACAGAATATCTAAGAAAAAAGTTTTTAAGAAGTCCAGAGAAGAAAGATGACTTGCCCATGAAGGCCAGTAAGGAGGAGAGCTGGTATTTGAACTTAAGCTCTGACTATAATTGCAATGAACAAATAAAATATTCATGGCATAAGAAAATGGAATAATTTCCTGTGGGAGCCTTACCAGACATACAAATCTTGGTCCTATCAAAATGACTCTTATCTATAACTACCATTGAAATGAATAATATCTTCTAATTCATTGTCATCATAAAGACACATATTAGAACCAACAATATATACACTAATAATATGTTTATAGAATGGAGATTAAATATTTGGAAGTGAATAATAATAGCTAAACTTTTGGGTTCTGTATCATAATACAATGCAATCTACAGATATGTAAATTGAGTAAGAATATTTTAGCTTTTCTTTTATGTTATTAAACACCTGCACAAACTCCAGCTATTATTGTTATTTAGTCCTAAGATTGGAGGTGTCTACTGCTAACTATATAGTAGAAGCACAAAATGATGTTGGTATCCCTTATAACTAAGTGCCAAGTAACCATTTGTTCTGACTTTCCCCAAGGCTGACTAACAAAGAAGGAAAAACCCAAAGGACTTATTTTGTCTTACTAGTAGTTTAAAGAGTGACACTGATAAAATGAGATAGGGAATCTTACTGTCAAGTTTATTTGACAATGAAAATGATTGTAGTGGCTGCTACTTTCTCCATAAGACTACAGGATGCTTAAAAATATTTTATCTATCCCCATCAAAACAAGGGAAATAATAAACTTAGTGGAAAAAACCACAAAGATTTATTTCTATTTCTTAATTATACTCATTTTTATAAATAGGTAAGTAAGTTTTCCTCCACCTTTAACAAGAAAACAGAATTTTCT
The DNA here is from genome assembly GCF_016433145.1 of Gracilinanus agilis. Classification (NCBI taxonomy): domain Eukaryota; kingdom Metazoa; phylum Chordata; class Mammalia; order Didelphimorphia; family Didelphidae; genus Gracilinanus; species Gracilinanus agilis. Next base: position 563,610,975 of record NC_058132.1, on the reverse strand, counting down.
CTTTTCAGTCTTAACCTGGACCTAACAAAGAAAACATTTAAGACTCTCTCTCTTTCAATACATACACACACACACATATGTAATACACAAATTTTATATGTACAAGACACCAAGTTTTTACAAACTATTCTCCACTTTTTTCCTCCCTTTTTCTCACTACTTTTAATGTCAGCCAGTTTTGTCTTAGAAGGCTAGCCTTTTTCAACTCCTACCCGTGGGCGTTCTCCCTTTATAAATAAGACAAGAAAATAGATATCCTTGGGTGCTTTGGTTCAACTTCATAAATTGATTCTTTTAAATAGAGAGAGAAGCCAGGTTTTAGGGGTACAATTAATTAGGGGTGCAATTAAAACTGTTCCAGTTTAAGCACAACATTTCAGAAAAGAAAACACCAGAAGTGCCTCATTGCATTTTAAGGCATCTTCCTAATTAATACTATTCAGGAATGACCACAAAGAGGTCCTTTTTCAGACATTCAGATTTTTGAGTTTTGTGTTCTCATTGTACCATTTGATCAGGAAGGATGGGGGAAAGCAGTGAACCTTTTCCTTTTTAACTTTTCTTATACTTCTTCCTACTTTCCTTACTCTAGTAGACTGTGTGAGTAGTGAAAGGAGCCCTGGAATCTATCTTTGATTCTGTCACAAAGGTGCTCTGATTTAGGAGAAAGTTCATATCAACCTCTTAAGGTATCAGTTTTCTTATCTAATTGAGAAATTAGATGGTTTTTATAAGTCTCCTGTGAGAGATTAGCAAGAAAGCAAAATTAAAATGCTATATTTTATTTCTGTCTTCTCTATCAAGGAAATAGATTCTCACCCTATTAAGGAAAAAGTACTCATCTAATAGAAACTGAAGACCAAGGTGAGATATAATAGTATAAGAGTACCTTAGTTGCATAGGGAGGTTCTACTCCCAAGATCCTGCTAAAATGAAATTTAAAGAGCATCCATGTATTGCTATAGTAACTCTGGTGATAATCTCTGAGAAACTACAAAAAAGGCTGGGTCAAGAACAGTGATATAGGAAAATGTTGTGTTTTTTTTCACAGAGAAGAATATATATATATATATATATATATATATATATATATATACACATACACACATACATAGATTCCACAAAAAATTGTTTAAGAATTTGTAAGGCAAATTATTAGACAGATGAACTTTGAAAAGAAACCTCTGATTTCTGTAGAAGATCATGTCATTGCTAAGAATACGTCAATCAAGAGTAACTCCATTTATATTTTTTTTGAGAGGGTTGAGTTCACCACAAGATATCTACTACAATGCTTAAATAAATGTAGATGACTTTAGATTTCTCATCCTGATATGTTCTACAAAAATGGAAAGACAATGACTTAATATTGTTTTATGTGTCTGTCATATAAGAATTAGCCTCAAATATAGAGAAATTCATCAATAGAGGCTTGACCTTGAAATGATCGTTTTGTTATTGTTTAAAATAATTCATGAAGAATAAGTTATGGTGAAATTTTGATCAGTAGCTTTCAAAGGAAGAACACACTAATGAAACTGAAAATTCTTGAAGCATTGAATTAAGGATAATGGATAAGGAGAATTTGATAATCATAGTTATGTCAGCATGGCATTTGGCAAAAATCATTCACGATATCTTTGTGGACAACATAAAGAAATGTGACCAGGATAATAGTAATATCATGTTGTTATAGAACTACTTAGGTCATAACATTATATAACAACTGTAGTTGCAAAAATGGATGATCAATGAGTAAACATGAGCTTTGGGGGAGATAGTACCTCATATTTGGTCTTGTTATTAGAGAATTTCTTCATTTTAATTTGTTTTAAATCACTGGCTTATAAATAGCCTTTAGAGAGAGGTAGAAAGAGTAGCTAACGGGTAAAAATAAAATAATTTGGCCCATATAATGTGGTAATCCACTATAATGTTGATTTCAAGCGAATAACATGTTATCTAAAAAACGTTAAACATAGTTTCCCCTTTAATTCCAAAAATTTATTAAATATATACCTTAGAAGATAACTGAATTGAGAAAAATAGATGTAAAAAGAGACAATGTAAAGAAAAACCACCAGTGTGAAACTGATAGAAAATAACAGATTTATTATATTGTCATATAACAATACATATTTATAATATATATTTAATAATATAATATTAAAATACATTTATTATATAATAATATAATCTTCATTAATAAAAAGAAGTATCTGAATTAAGATATATGAGACCCATTATACTCAGCACTGGCCAGATGCATCTAAAGTTACATGGTCCCATTTTCATATTATTTTGGCAACAATGTGAAAGATGTCTTATAAAGAAGAGAGAGTAGAAAGTGCAAATCAAAGCTTAATGAAAAAAATCTAGTTGAAAATAAACAAGGTTACAAATGAGAATGCAAAAATGAAAATTAATGAGATATAGTATATGCAAGAATTGATAGAAACTGACAAATGACTAGATGTGGAAAGTGAAAAAAATTTTTTTTCAATATTTGGAGCCTGGGAGAGTTTTTACTTTGCCATAAATTTTCAATTAAATCAAATAAAAATTTGGTCCAATGAATTCATATCAATATAACATAGCATATCACAAGTAACAATTTTTTAAACTTATGGTTTAACTTTCTTTTATAAATATTATCCCCAAACACCCAAAATATTTCATCAATCCCACTGACCTATATAAAAATTATCTTTTCTCATTTAAAAGAATATTCTTTAAAAAATATCTTCTGAAACTAAAACGTAAGCAATTTTTAATTACTTACAGTGGTCACCATCTAAAAATTGAATTGTTGAGAAGAGATAAAATTAAATAGATAATAATAAAAATAATACAGGTATGAAAATTTTAAAAAAGTACTATACCATATCTGGGTCTTTTTGGTCATATTTTTGTGTATTTCAGATTTCATCATGTAGAAAGAGCTGGTTTTGGATTCAGAAGACCTGGCTCTACTATGTACTGGCTACTGAACTCCAGGGCAAGTTACTTAAATTCACTTTGCCTCAGGAAACTCTTTTAGACTATAAATTGCAGAGTTGGTGCTGCCCTGTGTTGATAAGAGGGGATTTTCTCACTAGGAATCCTATATCAATGAAATCACAAATGTTGTCCATTGCTAATGCTAACAAATGTTGAGGGCTTCCCAGGGAATATATACTAAGCAAGCCAGCAATGAGGAAAAATCCATTGTTCTTGTAAACTAACAACAAAACTTTAGAGTTATGACTTTTGTAAATTCTAATCAAATATATTTAAATCCCTATAGGAAAAATGACTACATTTAGATTATGAAGATTTAATCTAATGACTAGTCAATGATGGGCAGATTACTTAATTTATCTTAGCTATTTTCCCATCTACAAAATAGGCATAGAGTATATTAACTACCTCACATGGCCTTTATGAAGAAAGTAGTTTGTTAACCTTGCAGTGCAATGGAAATGCATTATATTTTTATAACACTGAAATCCTATTGAGGCAACATTTGACACTTGGCCCACTACATTTTGGTTCTCTGTTGTACTTGGAAGAAAAGCCTTAACAACCTTTTACTAACCTAGGCAGGAATTGCAAAGATTTGTGTTTGAAAATGTCAGAAATATAATCCACCTCACAAAGTCTATATCCTGAAGCTTCATCCTTCCCCCAATTATCTATTCTATGTGTTGATTTAAAAAAGCTAATACTAGTAAACTGCTCTGCAACATATCAAGATAGTGCCTCAGTTTAAGGTTCCCATTGAGGAAATAAAAGTTATTTATCAAGGACAAGAATAATAAGCTAAAAGAAAACAGAACTGTGTATATTATAATCCCTTCAAAGACAAAACCAAAGCTTATTTATTGAATACCTATGGTATATTAAGTTAGCATTTTGAGCATTAATGGAAAAAAACATTTTTTAAAAAAGCCCTTTGAGTACCCTAATCCTGGAATAGTATCTTACACATAGTAGGTACAATAAATGTGTTTTGTAGTGAACTGCATAGAAAGCTCCTAGGTTGGGCATTATTCTTCAAGTTGAACAAAGTTAATTAACAGTCTCTGTTCCTTGGGAGTCTTTTCTTTAAAGCAGAAATCACTAAAATGGTCAGACATAAAGGAAATAGAGACAACTAAACAACAGTTGAAAGACTACCATTTGTCTAACAGGTAATACAATAATTAATCATGATATAAAGTAATTGCAGAGTCCCTTTAAAAATGCCGTAGAGGGATCTGGCTTTAAATCTAAAGTGACCACATTACACAGCCATGAATGAATTCAGTCTATTTCAAAGAACACTAAAATACTATTATATTTGAGTGGTGGATTAGTTTCACACTGCAGGCTTATTGAAGCTACTGTTTGTATAAAACCAAAACATTTCTTCCTATAGCTCCCAGTCATACTACTTAGCAAGAACAATAATTTCAAAGAATTAATAAGAAAACTTTCAAGTGGGGTGCTTTTCAAAATTATAATGACCTCTATTATTTTTGGGGGGCAAAATTCAAATTCACCAGAAGATCAGTAGGAATAAGAGTACATTGGAGATGGAGTAAAGATTCTTGATTGAATGATTAGGAAGAGAAATCTTTACAGTCTTTATTACTACATAATAGTAAATTCTTCAGAAAACAGAGTTTTCATGATAAGTGAATAGAATATTCATATCAAAATAGAGAGGGCAGAATTCAGAAGAGGTGCTGTGATTAAAAAAAGTTCCTTTTTTGCTATGATGGTTCACACTATTTTGAAACATCTGCTTGTCCTTTCTAGTAATAGATTTACTTTAATACTTTGACATATCTCTAATTCCATTGTGGTGGTTATTTCTTCCACCAACAGAGATGGCAGTGCTTCTTCACCTTTAAGATCTTTGCTGTTCTCATCTTTAGAATAGTTGTGCCCTCTACAACAGAGTATTCAATGCAGTTGGCATAAAGAGTTGACATTGTTTAACAAAGGGATGAAAAGTTGTACTTCAGCCTTTACCATCCTGGAAACCACTCCTCTTTTACCCAACTTCTCAATACCTTGTCCTTCATGAAAAACTACAAAACTCAAACAGATTTGTCTCTGCTAATATATAAGAACTATTACACTTATTTCCCCTAATCCAAATAATTTACTTCAACATTTTTACATAATGGAAATGTTTATTTTTCCATGCCTATTCAGTTGTTTACTGTGAGTACTAAAAGGACTTTTGGGGCACTAAAAAAAAGCCATGGTGAAATTCAGAATGCTATAATTGTTCAGGAACATTAGTTTCTGGAATATTATCCTTACATTTCTAAGTATTTCTTTATAGATATGAAGTAACATTTAAACCTTCCTGAGTTATTTTACTCAAAATTCCTTACAACATAACCTAATTGGAACCTAATTTCTCAAGAAATCTGTGTATTAAAAAAGACCAAAAAGAGGTTCAATGGCTAAAGGTATGCCTAAACATAAAAAGTCATTCTTCAATGGTTTTCTTTAATGTGGCCTTAACTCTTCTAATCGTTTTACTCTAGGAGCTCTTTTCATTTTCCAGCAACATACAAAACATATTTTTCCAACATTTAGATGCTATGACACATATAGATTATGCAAAAACCCCTATTTTCATGGTCTTTAGGAATAAGATATGATCCATGTACAAATAATCATAATTGAAAATGCATCATGGGAGTGCATAAAAGAGCAGACTAAGATCACAGGAGGAAAATGTCTTTATTGAGTAGGATAAAGGACTTTTTGGAAAAGGCAGCATTTGAGGATGATCAGGAAATTGGTAAAAGAGGTACAAAAAATTTTTAAGCACCAACTGATCTTGGATTTATTCATGTTGCTTGTTAGAAAACATTTCCAAAAGACCCTATGTCAAGTATATATTTTATTCAAACCTATTTCTATTACCAAATATTGAAAGTTTAAAAGAATAAATATTTCTGGATGTAGAAATTGGTGATTTATACTGGTAAATGGAAATGCATGCTGAATATCATTGAATTCAATTTCATATAATAAATATTTATCAGATGCTTTCTATGGCTAAAGCACTGTGTTAGATAGGGAAAGAAATTAAAGGCAAATAAGATATAATTCCTGTCCTCAAGAAATTTACAATATTTAACAAAGTATATTCATTTTAAATTATTTCAGGTAATTATTATGTGTGCTAAGAAAACTGAAAGAAGTTGAAATGTTTCAATATCTCATTAAAAACATGAACATAAAATTCACTCCACTATACATTTGCTGTTCTGCCTAGTTTCAATTGCAGAGAACAAGATGCCCCTCCAAAGTTATACTCCTAATATCTTCACCATGCTGCTAACTCAAGCCTTGATTGACAGTGTCCTTAAGCTTCCTCTCCCTTCTGATCAGAGGGATGAAAGTACCGATTTTTTTTTTCTGGTCTCTTTTTGTATGTTGTCTTTCCTCTTAGACTCTAAGCATCTTGAGTGCAGGGACTCTTTCTTTTGTTTTTTAATTGTATTCCCAGAGCTCAGCACATGCTCTGCATATAATATGTGCTTAATAAATGTTTATTTATTGTAAAATTGGAAAAGACCTTAATAATGAGAAAGGTTGAAAGCAAATAGAAAAGGGGATGGCAGAAAATAAAACAGATAGAAAGTGTCATGGAAACAATAAACATGAGCTTGGATAGACTTTGGGAGGTGGTTGAGAATAAATGGGTCTGGCCTGCCTCGGGTAACAAAGAATCTGACATGAACGAATGATGGAACAACACAATGTTTGTTGGGTTAGATTAAATACCCTGAAAAGAAACATAATCTATTCTAGGAAATAAAACATGAAAGACAAAACTACCTGTTTCTGTGTTTTAAATTCAATGAAAAAAAAGATAGACATCCCCATCGCATCTTCATTTAATCAGTGTAAAAAATGTTAATTATGAAATATTATTTCCTTTCCATATTCATGATAATGCTATCAATAATAATGAGTATTTATATAGCACTTTAATGTTTAAAAAGACATCTCACCTGATCCTCAAAAAACTTGCAAGGTAGATACTCTCTTCATTTTATAGGCAAAAAGGCAGAGGCAAAGATTAAGTAACCAGGTAATAACTTTCTTTGGAAGGATATGAACTAGATCTTCCTGAGTCCACATCAGGTACTCTATTCAGTGCACCACCTAGCTACCTAGTTATCCAAAGTTACCTAATAGGGCCTCTTAAAATACATGGTACTAAAATATAAAAGTAATCCTTTGCAATTTCATTCTATGTCTAATCAAATTTGTTTTCTTCCTTTATAATTCCCAAATCTGTATTTTCATAAATTCAGTATCACGGCAATCAATAAAATATTTTGCTACCAGATTCATTTTGGTTTTCTGCACTAGAATCCTGACTCTCCACTTTAATTAATGGTTTATTATGACTATCATCATCAATTACTTCGGATGTTCTTAGCTAGATGAACATAGCATAATAGATGGTAGTGCCCAGGTTAATTAGTGTTTTGTTTAGCTCATGGGAAGTATTGCTCTTGCTAGCTTAAGAAATCTATAATAAGAAATATGTGTATATATTTACATGTACATGCTACTTTGAAAGATCTGCTAATTTGTTAAAAAATATTTCAATGCTTCAAGGATACCTAATTTTAGTGGTGTTCATACTCCTATCTATGACTTTACAGACTACTTTTACAAATGCTGAAACAAAGTAAACAAAAACATATATTTGTTAAACAGTCTTCTGATAATGGTCTGCTAACAATACATTTAAAACTAATGTGTATGATTCACTGAATCTTCATCTGCTGATATAGACAGTTCATAAACTTTATCCTTTGATAGATTTTGCTTTAGGGACTTCAGAGATTGTCAAAGCATACTTTTCCCCTAAATATTGTGAAGTATTCATATCTGAAAACTATTATAGGCTTTGGAACAAGGATCATTAAGCTGCTCATAACAACTGCTAGACATGCAAATTTTATCAGGCCATTAAAAATACTAACCAGGATATATCAATATAATTGACTGAGAATAAGTTCCTTAAACTCACATTATTTCTGACATTCAAAAACAAAAACACACACACTAATAGTGTTCAGATTAATAGTATTCTTTCTAAGTTCTATACTATAGCTGAAAAAGAAAATAATGCCTCTATTTTTCTTTTCTTGTTTCCAATTCATGTATAATAATCGTGTATGTGTGTGAATGCCTGGGTGGGTGTTTTGAAGGGAAAGGCAAGAATATGGGGGATCTATGAAATTTCTTGGGCATTGAATACAAGCACTAAGTTGCTAAAAGATCCAAGAAATGAACAACCTATGTCTCATATCTACTACAAGCAGAAAGGTACTGGATCTATCTAGAACTATAAAAGAAAATTATCTAGAACTATAAAAAGAAAATCCTTCATTAGGTCGTCCATAAAAAAAGAACTATTTAAAAACCCAACTCTCTGTGGAAACAAAGGTATTCAAAGGAAACTCTTAAATTAGGCTCTTAGCAGTGGGATCCCATTTTATAACATGATGGCATATCCAGAAACAGTGGAGAACTGAGAAATGTTACAACACTGGAATAGGAAAAGAAACTCATGTAGAATAAGGAATATAATTTAAATTTAGGATGAAATAAGAAGATATTTAAGAATCTAGAATCACTGGCTAAGGACTTGAGGGTTCAGATGCCAGAATTCTTATATTTTATTAAAATATGTTGTCATCCTGATTTTCTTAAGTATCTAAATAGTAAGTTAAGCAATACCATTGCTGACATTATTGGGATTGAAGCACAGTTCAATTCAAGTCAAATTAATGAACATTTATTAGTCTTAGGGTCTTGACCAAGATTTTTATTTCATACATCTAATAAATAATAATAGTGAAAACCATTGTAAAGAATGAATTAGTTTCTTGAGTTAGTCATATGTAATGCAAGCATAGTTAAATGAGGTCAATCAGAAGATCATGCAAAAATTACCAGACCCAATGCAGTTATTTTCTACATGGGCTTTCAAGGATGATGGTAGTTATTTGTTTGTTTGTTTTTAAGTAAAATTGAAAATATGTATCTGAATAAGAAGTTATTCAACTACACTTTAGTATTTACTCTTCCTTGATCGATGGTTAGAGGTTGAAGATGAGTCAGCAATGTCATCTTCCTGTTAACAAGGAAGGCATGATATCAGCATGAATAAAAAGGATTATGACATTTAGGGTAACCATCCTATTATATTCAGCACTGACAAATACTTTCTAGATCCTTTCTCAGATAGACAATAAAAATGTGGAGTACTTGGAAATAATCTAGTGGAAAGCAACAAAGAAAATTAAACATTGGAAAATGACACCTAAGAAGTTTTATTTAAAGAAATGTTTCTGTGCTTGTGCGTGCTTGTTTTTGTTATTGTTTTAAAATCCTGTAGAATGGAAAACTGAAAATTCTGTCTGATGTTGTGCCTCTTATGGAAGGCTATATTGGATGGGGCATAGTTTAATGGGAAAAGAACTGGCTCCAAGAACTTGCTTTCAAATACATCCTCTGACACTAACTTTTTAATCTGGTTTAATTTACTAAAACATCCATGGTCCTCAGTTTTCTTATCTGTAAAATGTGGGTATTCAACTAGATGTCCTCTGAAGTCCCTTCCAGGCCCGTTAAACCTGATCCTTGCCTATATTTCTTTATTAAAAGGATCTTAACAGCTGGTCCCCATAAACTTATCAAAAATTGTCTCTTTTGAGCCAAAGAATTATACCTGGCAAATAATTTGGTGGCCTCTTATTGCCACCTTAAGACCTCTTATGGCATCCCTGAATGGAAAGGATGAAGTTATATCTAGGGGGAACTGGGAGGATCCAGAAGAAAAGTGATTGTTTGCCATCTTCTGATAAGGTAAGAGTGTTAAAAACATAAAATGTAGTTTGAGACTTCAAACAGAGATGAAACACTTCAGAAGAGTTGCCAAACAGTGTTCAAAGGAGGTTTGAACAATATTATAATCCAGTGTCGGATTATGACACATTACAATTGACACTTAAGGAAAGTACATTTTTCATTATTGTTATTGTAGTGATACTTGAAGAATCTTTAAAAAGAGAAGTCTTTCAGCTCTCTTGTATAAGTTTAGTATAAACCTACAGGAAGGTATTAGGGAAATAATAATAATAATAATAGACAACAATAATTTACATTCATAAAGTATTTTAAAGTTTGCAAAGGAGGTGACCTAAAACATCACATTTGAATCATAACAGTCAGGTGTATATAACAGGTGTTATTAGTATTACTATTACTGATTTGCTCATGATGAAATAACTTACCCCTGGTCACAAAGCCAATAGGTCTCAGAACCCAGAACTGAATCCAGTTTTTCCTGACACTAAGTTTGGTACCTTAACCTCTATGACACAAGATTAATCCTGAAAGAAATATTTAGGACTTTAGGTGTGATTGCTGGGGACACAACTATAACTAAAAAAATGTAATTGGGAACAGAATTACCTAATGTAGGCTTCCCAAATTATCCTTTCCTTTTGCTCTTAAAGGAGTGAGGTAAAATGCACAGAGCACTGGTCCTTAAAGGGTTTAGACCTGAATTCAAATGTAACCTCAGAAACTTAATAGCTGTGTAACTCAGCATAGCTCACTTGACTTCTGATTACCTTATTTTCCTCAGCTGTAAAATAAAAATAATAATAGCACCTATTTCACCGGTTTGATGTGACTGTCTAATGAGATAATTTTCATAAATATCATTACTGTCTTTGGCACACAGTAGGTTTTATAAAAATGCTTCCTATACAAATCCCTTCCTGTGATAATCATATACCTTTATTGTAAGAAGATAACGTGATGTTGCTGAAGTCACTTTACCTCTAGGTTTCAGTTTCCTCACATATCAAATAGGCTATTTCACTAAATTATTTCTATTAATCCCTTCTAGTTCTATAATTGTAAGACCTGAATAAGGGTAGAACTTTGATCATAGATATATATTTGCTAAAGATGCCTTTTGAAACAGGGAAAGAACTGTCATTAATACTTTAGATTTTCCTCTTACATTCCTAAAACAAAGCTCAAAGAAAAATCAAAGACAAACTAGCCTACAGAGACTACGTGAGCTATTTAATTACTACTATTAGACATTAGCTGGACATCATGATTTCTGTAGACAAAACATCTAGAAATGTCCCTAAAATCCCAGTCTGAGTGATATTAGGAGAAGTACGTTCAAATAAAGGAGTGAGCATCATGGTTGACTTTGAGAAAGAGAAATTGAAGTCATGCAGAGGCAGCGAAACTTTCTGAAACTATGAACCTGAGATTTCTCCTGATAAATCACAAATTATACAAACAATAATTCTAGTTCTAGAATGAAACTAGTCCAATGAAATTAAAATGTGGTTTTCTGCTTTCTAGATCTAATCATTAAATTGTCTTTCCTAGTATATTTTAAATATAGCAGTGGGTAAGTAACTTGAATTTAGGGAGAGAAAAATGGTTCCCACGAATTTTTGTTGAAAAATTCATAGTAGAAAAAGGAAGTCCCATTTCAAATAGTTACAATATTCTTGGGAACAGTGTAGAATCTTAAAATCTGCCCCCAAATGTCATTTCATAAGTAAATATATGTGTGTGTGTTGTATGCCTAGATCGTTTTAAGTGCTGTCATGTAAATTGGAGTATCCATGGTGTACTTCAAACTTTTCTTACATTGTGTATACAGAATTATGAACATCATCATTCAGAAATTAGTAGTCTTTTCAGTTTTAACTTGTCATAAAATATAAACCTGGACTCCTACAGAAATCATTCTGTCATATGGAGTGTCCATTTTATATGGATTTTCTTGTGTGGAGAGTATTATACTGTGTGGGTTAAGATTTTTAATTCACCTAAGAAGGTCTGGTCAGAGACTTTCATTTTTTAAATCAGCTTTTGTTTATTGGTGTGTTGGTGAGGTTTGAAAATTAAACAATTTCTTGAAAGCAGCTTTTAAACTGGATACCATTTTACAGTGTTAAAATACATTTTCAAGTAGTTCACTATGCATAGAATGCTTTTAAAAATTCAAAGCAGCCCTGATAGCAAATGTAATTTCTTTCATAGTTACAAAATGCAAACTCCAAGTGTTTTATCCTAATGAATAAATGAGTTTGTCCTTTATGTATAAAATATAGTTTGTGTTTGTTGCACAAGTTTTTTAATAATAGATGAATTTTAGGTTTGCTCCAACATATTCAATAAAGTGTGATTAATTTGGTTTTTCAAAAATGCAAACTAGACATTACTATATTACTTTGCAAAATGCACAGCTTGCAACATTATTGTCTCAGTGGGATCTTAAATTGAATTGTAAAATGTGTCTTATTTCTAGTTTGATTTATGTAAGAGATTGCAGTGGATAATGCCCCTTTTGAAGTTTCACTGTTTTCTGTAAAGGAAAAAATGTATATGTAAAATTCATGGCATAGTTTATTAAAAGTATAGAAAACTTTGTAATTATACAATGCTTGATTAAAAAGAAAAATCATATACAACCTAGAATACCATATTTGATTCATCGAATTAACTTTTTTGAAGTTTCCTATTATGACAGATTATATAACACATTTTTGACATGTTCTGTGATTTTATTGCGATATTCTAAGTAATTACCAAATCTCTTTCCTCTAAAAAAGCTTTCCTGTGCCCTGAGAATTAATCTATGATACCATTTAACTTGGCTTTTTGAAGTAAATATCACTAGATAAAAGCCAGCTGGATGTGAATAATGGGGTACTTGAATGAATGTATTAGTGTTTGAAAATGAGAATACAAATCTTCTAAAAAGATTAATTTCCATAAAAAAGATAGCTCACAGATCTACAAAAGAATAAATTCAAAAACATAATAAACTGGCAGAAAGAAAGGTAGATTAAAGTAAGAGCTGTAGCACTATGTGATTGCAGCTGCTGTAGAGCAATGATTCTGTATCAATTACAACATTTGGTGGGTGCTGGAGGACTCTTCAAAGCCTCCTGTGAAAAACAGGAATGTGGAATACATAGTCTACCATAAGGAATAACCTCAGTCATTCATTTCAATACAACATAACTTTCATGTTGATCTTATTCTCAACTCTGAATATTTAGACTTGCAGAGGAGTTACAAAGAAGCTTTGACAGGACTCTCTGTGTTGACGAAGTGATTTTTTTTTTTGCTAACGTTTATTAAAGATGTTGATATAAATGTCTCTTTGTCACGAAGAATATTACTGCTTGATTTCAAAACATAGATCCTGAAATCGCTGGGTTCACATAGTGCCAGACACATAGTAGGCATTTAAATGCTAGCCTACCAACTCAATCATATAAAATTACTCATGTTAAGCAATGGATTTGGCATTTGATATTCCATTTCAAAATTTTGTCTTTGGAGGAAGAGGAGTGGAGCATGGAATGGCAAGAGAGGAAGTAAGGTATTGTAAAAAACGTATAAGACATCTAACAATCTAGGCTCTGCCATGACCTTCATCATTTATTTTCTTTATGTATAAAATGAGGGGAGTTGGACTAGATAAACTCTGTTTCCTTTGAGCCCAAAATCTTATCTTGAACAGCTCCTAAATTCTGTTCACTTGATTTCTTTGAGTAGTCACTACTAAAACTACTATATAGATACATACATATATATATGTATATATATAAATATATTTCCCTCAAATCTAATATTTAAAATTCTAGTTGATTACTTTCAAGTTGATAAAATCAAATGAGTCATTCAATGACTGTACCTTAGTTTGAATGAGATGAATAAAGTGTGTGTGTATGTGTGTGTGTGTGTGTGTGTGTGTGTGTGATTCTTGAGTAGAAAGTAATGAAAGTGCCAATATAAATATAAATTTTGCTGTCTTCATATACAAACATACATATGTATAGAATTAGTAGGAATGTCCCTATAACTGGAATCATAGCAAGCATTTTGACTAAGTGTGCCATGGGCAAAAGAGAGCCAGTTACATTCTAACAATGCAAACATGAATTTGATAAAATATACACAGTAGCAGCGATAACCTATTTTGAAGATGAAAGTTTCTTTACAAGTAAAAATGTGTTGGGTCATGCATTCCTTCCATAATAATACTATGTACACTTTAACCTAAGAATTTTGCAACCTTCCTTAGAATTTATAATATAGTATTCATTCATGTGTAAATACTAAAGTCACATCCATCATGACAAAGATCTAAAAACTGGTTGTCGTTATTGGCATAAAAATGACCAACTATGAACCTCTCTAGTATGTTTTCTGAGGCTGTTAGGGTTAAGGGGGGCAAGACAGAGAAGAAGAGAAACCTTTTTTCTCAGCTATAACATTAACTGCCTAAATGGTTATGAGGATTTTTGGTAGTAACTTAAAAATTTTTTTTATCATACTTCTTGAAGAAAGCTGCTTTTAGTTAAAACATAAAAATGGTAGTTACAAGGCTTCTGCAAACATAACTGCCATTCCATTAAGGAAATGGTGCTGCAAACAGTAAATAGTAGCCCCAAGGGAAATGTAAGTATTGATTTTATTACTCTGTTGGTTGGTTTGTATTTGCAATTGTCAACTCTAATTTTAGACTGTGCATTAAGTATCCTTATAAGCAGCTGAAAGAAAAGAACAAATATTAATTAGAAAATATGGAATAATGTTTTAGTGTCTTTAGCTAATCCAGAGATGAATATGTTTGGACATATTAATCTTTTTTTGTGAAGTGTTTAGTCATATAAAGAAAATAAATAAGTAGAAAAAGAAACTTACATTGTCATATTAGATCCTGATTTTGTTTATTATGAATTACTATTTGATTTTCAGATAATGAATTTTTTTGCTATGGGAAGAGGAATAGATATTCTTCCTTCTTTAGTGTAGTTTGTCTACTTTGTTATTAATGGAATGATGTTAATATTCTAAATGACAAGCAAAACCAAAAAGTACAGCTCGGAAAAGCATGTAAGATTCAATTCCTTATTCATATGCTGTAGTCTTTCTAAAAATCCTATCCCTGCAAGCAAAGAATTATATAATTAAGAGAAGTGGAGTAATTAATGAGTAGAAGGTAGACTTGGAGTCAGGAAGACCTGTGTTCAAATCCTTCCTCTCCTTCTTTATTAGGTTTAATGATGGGCAAAACTGAATATTTCTGAGAGTTGATTTCATCTCCCGTAAAATAGCACAAGAATTGTAAAACAACCTAAAACAAGATTATACATGCAAAGCACCCTGAAAGCCTTGCTGTACTATGTAAACATCTTTTACAATTAGAAAGAAAATGAAACTTGCTATCTTCATTTAATCATATTTTTAAGCCTAATATACCAATGGAATTAACTAAACTGTCTTAGCAACACATTTGTTAAATTTGGATTACATTTCTCCATTCTTATTCTAAAAATTGTTTTTAGGTACACTGATACTTCTTAAAAAATGCCAAAGAGCAACCCTGTTTAATATGTAAATTTTAAACTATACCTATGGGGCTGTAAATAGAGTCAGTGTTAAACTTCTACAATTAACTAAAAGAAGTGTTTATGCCACACATAAATTCTAGAAATGTTCTCTCTGGAAATCTAAAGAGGTGTAAATTAGTATAAAGAAAACATTATGGCTGCTCTTTAGATTAAAAAGCATAAAGTATTCTTGGGTGTACAAGTCACAGAATACAGAGTTTGCTATAAATACGTTCCCATCAAAAGAGAGAGCTTTTCACGAAAGATGGAAAATGGATGTAAATAATATTTCAAAACCAACCAATGTCACAATTACCTGGAACTATTAACTGAAACCTCATATTGGCTGCAATTACTAGCCTCGAGAAGAAGTTTATTTAAAAATTTATTAATAGAATCCTTTCTATTCCCAAAGGAAAACAAAAGGACACTAAAATTTAACAAAATATTCATTTCTTTTTATGTGTCCTTCCTATTAAACTTATTTTTGCCAGTTGGAACTCAGAAGTATGATTGGAAAATGCTACTAAACCCTTCAAACCTGGTGGAAAGATATTAAAATTAAGGGTTGAGAAAAGCTTCTTTGAGAAGATGGGATTTGATTTGAGAAGGCAGAGAAGTTAGTAGGTAGAGATGAGGAGGGAAGGCATTCTAGTCATGGGGCAGATAAAATTCCTGGACCTGAGAAAGGAATCTTCTTGCTCATGGATCAGCTAGAAAGGAAGTGTCACCAGATAAAGAGTACATGATAGGAAATAAGGTATAAGAAGACAGGAGAGGTTGAAGAGGATTAGGTTATAAAGGGTTTTGAATGCCAAAGATAGCATTCTGGTTTTGATCCAGGAGGCAATAGAGATCCAGGAGGCAATAGAGAGCCACTGAAGCAGGGGTGTAACATGGTCAGAACTGCACTTTAGGAAAATTACTTTTGGAGTCAACAGAAGCTTTTTATTTCACAAATTGTAAAATGGAACATCAGAGATCATGAAAACCAATTCCCTTACTCTTCTGAGGGCTAAGTAGATATGAAAAGGTACAAAGTGAATCACCTAAAGTCACAGAGCTAGAATTGGCGATAAGGGCTTCTGATTCCAAATCAAGTGCTCAATAACAGCTTTATCGATTTCTTACCATTTATACTTTAATATTGTTCCTTGTGCTATATTTCATTACTTTATCTATTTGTATTTTGAATTATTGATCATTGGACTCCTTGCTTTTAATATATGGTATGTCAAATCCTGCTAACATATTTATATAATTTAAGTTGTCTACTCAATTTTTTTGGCTCATTATCAATGAAAAGAGAATTAATAGTCCTTCTTTCATTTTCCAGATGGGATAGACTCTTTTCATTCTGGTCGGGAATAAGAAAGGGTGACAGTCTTTGCACTTGCCAGATGCCTAGTGACTATCATCCCACAAATATTGGACCAGGTAAACCTTTGAAAGCTGGATGAGGCATGTTTATGTTTCAATCTGGAAATATAAATTCCCAAATCTCAAAACTAATCTGTTTCAAATCAAAATTCTAGCAGCATCATTCTAAGATTCTCTTAAAATATGTAGGTAATTTAAAAAACACTTGCAGGAAAATATTTTTCCACTGATTTTCTCCTTCAACTTTGCAAGCATTCAGTATATAATCCATTTATGATTTTATAGTATTCCATTCAAAACTAAATTTCTCTTTCTTGGCTTCGGTCTCTCCAGATTACTTAGCCTCTCTAATATTTCTCTCCCTCCATTTAATCCATCCTTAGGAAATCATTTATTGAAGTATTTCCTTCATTTGTCTTTATTCATTTCTTTTATACTATCACCATACTTTAGAAGCTATTCTTTCATCATACTTTCCAGTTTTTAACATCTATTTGAGTCATTATATACACAGTGATTTTCAAAAATGTATGGGGAGATGAATTTAAATTTAAGAAGAAATTCTCATAGGAACCAGGTTGTACACACACACACACACACAGACACAGACACAGACACACAGACACACACACACACACACACACACACACACACACATATATAACCTATAATTTGGGTGAGTAGCTGAAACATCCAAAATTAAAATATCTCCAAAAGAAGTGAAGATTAGAAATTGTTGGTTAATCCTAAAATAGGCACTAGATGACCATTCATGATAAAAACAATTCTAATTTATGTTGTAAATTGAACCAGCCTGAATGAAAATTCAGAGTATTTTGATTGAAGAAATCCGTGGGAGATTTCAGATTCTTTAGGAAAGCAGATGTGTTTCTGAATTATATACTTAAGTATAGAGCCTATTGAGGCTGAGTTTGTTTCAGACCCAAAGCAAGTCTCAAAATAAGTTCCTGAGTTAAAATAACTTCAAAGATTTCTGTTACTAATGTCAGCAAAAAAGGGATGCTTTGAACTCCCACATATCAGATTAAATATAATATTGGGCAGGTAGATAGTGCAGTGGAGAAAGTGCTGGACCTGAAGTCAGAAAGACTTTCTTCCTGATTTCAAATCTCATCTCAGTTATTTACTAGCTATGTGACCCATGGCAAGTTATTTATCCCCATTTGCTTCAGTTTAACTCCTCTGTAAAATGAGTTGAAGAAGGAAATGGCAAGCCACTTCAGTATCATTGCCAAGAAAACCCCAAATGATGTTACAAAGAGATGGGTACAACAGAAACAACTGAACAAAGAGTTTTCTCATATTAGGGAAATTTGATGAACCAACATAGCAAAAATGGCATTAGATCCTTTTGTTTTAAAATTAGTGGAATAATTGAAATCGCAAAAGAGCCCTAATTAAAGCCTATATTTTGTAGCACTTGAATTGTATTAAAATGAAATCTTGTTTATTATGGCTAAATTGACTAATATCCATATTGTTTAATGAAAGTTTATTTGCACAGAAAGTAAGTTCATAATGGTTTATGAAATCTTCCCAAAGAGATTGATCTTTCAAGACTGTAGACCACTGTTGTTTCAATACCCACTGAATAGCAAGTGTCTAAATTTATAAGATCTTCAAAGAAAAATTCTAGTGAAAATATCTATTATACTTTTGAACTCTATTAGGAATGGAAAAATTGAGAAAAAATATCTTGTATTTTTCCCCTTTGAGATCATTTTCAAATAACAAAGAACAAGTATTTTAGTATGGCAATTAAGGCCTACCAAAATTTAGTTCCTGTTCCATTTTTTGTTTGTTTTGTTTTGTTTTTTGGCCTCAACCTAGCTCCTTCCTGTATGATACATTCTGACTGAACACATCATATCAATAGACATTCTTTGCTTTCAGATGTTTTTAATTATTCCTTATACTGATTCTACTATATATAATTCCGTCTTCTAAGTCCCATCTCTGACTTGAAAATTCACCTGTCTTTAAAGATATAGTTTTTCTACAAATTCTATGAAGTCTTTGTCCAAGCCCCCAACTGGAAGTGATTTCTATCTTATCTGATTATGTAAGCTTTTGCTCCTGCTAAATCTTCATCATATTTTACTTGTATTATTTAATATACATGAATACCTCCCTACTAATATTACAAATTCTTTGAGTTCTTTGAGGATTGGAGCCATGACTTATTTACCTTTGTATTTTTTTCAGTACTTACCTAGTTCCTGGATACTTAATAAATATTTAATGAGTGAAGTGAAATATTGAGAGATTAAAGTACTGTTGATTATCTGATATCCATTTATTCACTTTTCCAAATCCTTTAAGCTTTTTATGAATGCTAAACTATAGATGTTCAGCCATGGAATTACTATTTCTAATTGTTTGACCATAGGGGTAAGAAAACTAGTCACCCATCTTAAATGAGTTCAGTCTTTTAAGAGACTTAGGACACCACATCACATGTCTAGCTATTAAATACGCTATTTTTTCCTAACCTCATGAATCATATGTCTATATAACTGCAAAATAAAATGTTAAAAGAAAAATTGCAAATATTACTTTCTTGATGTGAGTTGTAGCTAATCTATGAGGCATTTCTTTTAAATGTGCTATTTTTTCCTTCCAAACTGTAATAACTATCTCTATGTTACCAGCCAACATTATCTGTAATTGATTTCTAGTGGGTCCAAACAAATCTCCTGAGGTTTTTATTGGCTCTTAAGAACAAAGAAAACTATTAAGAGAAAACTTACATGGAAGTGATGAGGTAGTAGCAGAAAGCCCAGAAATGATGAATATACAACAGACAGTACTAGAGTTCCTGGTGATACATGCATGCTTAAGGTAAATTTTCTGAAAAGTATCCCCAAAATATCAATATCCTATCAGTGTCCAGTCTGTTCCCAAAATAGTAGGAAATATAAGAAGGGAATGACAAGGCGATGAGCCCCTGCCAAGAGATGCAATGTAGCTGACAAAAACAAGGAAGAATATTTGTGAAAGAAGACTAGGTGAATATATCAAAAGAGATTTTAAACAGAAATTTGAGAAAGAAAGCAATAGTGGAAAAGATTCAAGAAGGAAGTTACTCATGAAATTCAAGTGAGTCAAAGTCCTATAGAATCATAGATGGAGTATGGCAGTATATTTTATTCCTCACTAAATGATTCCCTCTCACTTCATATAGAAATAATACATATATTCGTTTCCCCCCAGTTCCTCATACTTCCCTTCAATTCTTCTACCAGCTGGATACCTTGCCTCTTGTTTTGAGAAAATCAAAGTAATTTCAAACAAGAGATAGTGGGAAGTAAAATGAATGATTTTGATTTCATGAAATTAAAAAAGATTTTGCAAGAACAAAAATAATGAGGCCAAATTTAGTAGTAAAGCAGGGAAATGGGCCAAGACAATTATAGCCTGATAAAGACCTCATTTCTCAAATTAATAGGGAACTAAGTCAAATTTATAAAAATAAGTGGCATTTCTCACTTGATAAATTGTAAAAGAATATGAATATATGGTTTTAAAATGAAACCAAGGCTTTCTAGACTTATATAAAATGCTCTAAATCAGTCTTAATTAGAGAAATGCAAATTAAAACAAGTCTGAGATATCTCACATCTATCATATTGGCTCATCTGACAGAAAAGGAAAATGACAAATTCTGGAGGAGATATGGAAAACTAGCAACACAAATGCACTATAGGTAGAGTTGGGAACTGGTTTAACCAGTCTAGAGAACTTGAACTTGTACAAAAAAGGCTAAAAAATTGGGCATCATCTTTGACCCAGCAAAATCACAAAGAGACCAAGGGAAATAGAAAAGGACTTATATGTACAAAAATAATTATAACATCTCTTTTTGTGGTGGAAAAGAACTCGAAATTGAGGAGATGCTCATCAATTAGGGAATGGGTACATAAATTGTGATATATGATTGACATGGAATACTATTGCACTTTAAGAAATGACTAGGAGGAAGATTTCAGTAAAACCTCAGATTATTATAAACTGATGAAGAGTGAAATAAACAGAACCAGGAGGATGTTGTACACAGAAACAGCAATAATTCAAGGATGATCAACTGTAGAAGAATTAGCTACTTTGAATAAGACAATAATCCAAAAAAATTCCAAAGAATTGATAATGAAAAATGCTATCTACCACCAAGAGAGAATGGTAAATTCTTAGTCCCAATTGAAGTATGCCTTAAAAATTTTATGTTCCTTTTTTTGCAACATGACTAATATGAAAATGTGTTTTTCATGACTTCAAATGTATAATTGATATCATTTTCCTTGTCTTCTCAATGAGTATGAGAAGAACTGAAAGGAGAGAATTTAAAGCTTAATTTTTTATAACTGAATATTAAAATAAATTTTAATTTTAAAACGGTCTGGGGGGGTAACTGAAAGTTTGATATGATTCAATATTGTGTTAGTGCAGCCAGAAGAGAGAAAATTAAGGTCATTTATTGTGAGATTTCTCTTCCTAAAGTTGTAACTCAAATAACATATTCTGAATAAGGCTTTCTTTTCCTGATCCCTGTATCTGCTAGTGTTTTCCATCTCTCTCTACTTTATAACAAACTACTTTGTGTATATTTAGAATTTTAGATTTATTCTGCATTGAAGTCTGATTCATAAGAACACAAGTAGGGTTTTTCATTTTTTGAATCTGGTATACCTAGCATTATAACAGGATGTAGCAGATTCTTAATAAATATATGGCGATTGATTGAGGTGAAGGTCTTTAAATACCAGAGGACTTATATATGTTCCTCACAGTACTACATAGCTGTTGAAGTAATGGGGAAATATGTGGCAACTCCTTTGCTTTAGAAAAATCACACTGGCACCTAAATGGAGAATTCACTGGAATGGAGAATGAAGAGAGTTCTGAGATGGGAAGATCAAGTAGAAAGGTATTGTATTGGCCTGGCCATAGGTGATAAGGGCCTGATCTAGGATACTGACTATGTACGCTAAAAAAAACCCAAAAGATTAGTTAACTTTACAATAATTCTTAGGCAGATCCTGTAACATACAGAAGAGATTTCTTGTGAGCATTTAGAAAAGAAAATAATAAACATCAGGAACAGAGATAAATTAATTAAGAAAAAAAGTGAGAAACTGTCCACTTTTTAAAAATAAATCTCCTACTTTGTGTGTAGATTCAAATTCAAAATGCCAATATGAGCTGTATAGGAGTAGACTTAGGTAGATGAGACAAGCATACATACAGTGACTAGGTTACTGAAGAAAACAAAACCCATATCATATGAAGAATAATAAAAACAAAAAGGTTTTAGTCTAGTTACAAAGAGATTTAGAAAGTATAAATAAGGAAGAGAGTCTAATTACTTTATTTAATAATTGAAGGACTAATGATGGGAGAGGGAATAGATTCACTATCTATTTTTTAAAGAATTTATATTAACCAAAGTACAAATACATACAAGTAGATCCTAGATCCCAAAAAAAAGTATAACCAATGAGTGTCCCATCAGTATAATTATTCAAGTAAAAATGAATGAAAATTGTAGTTGTTCACCTATTTTGGAAGAAAGATTGGCTCTCCAAGGCTCTTTTTTCACTCAAGGTTTTTCTGATGCTCTGCCCTTAAAGAGAGGATAGGTTAGGAATAGGGACTGGGAAGGGAATTTCAATGATATAAGGGATTTCTGAAATGAAGAGGCTCCTATCTCTCTATCAATGCAGACACAAACCTCGCAACTTATAGCCACAGAGCACTGAATTGTTAATAAAATATGTGTCAGAAGTCGAGTTATCCTGACTCTAAAACCAGGTTGTTATCCACTATGCTACTCTTTGTTAACTAAATTGATAGAGCCACAATAAATTTTAAAATACGTATAAAACAATACCCAATAATACTAATTTATACCACCTTATTCGTAAATTAATAGCTAAATATTCCTTCTATTCTACAATATCCATGACATTTTTGGTCCTCAATAAATAATTCTTTTAAAGGGAAGAGGGGAAAATACTGAATTTATATTAATATTTTATAATATGATAAGTTTATATCATACATTATAATTTATATTGTGTGTGAGTTTGAATTCCAACTATTACACTATAAGACCAATCTTTTTTTAAAACCCTTACCATCCATCTTGATTCTAAGGCAGAAGAGTGTTAAGGGCTAGGCAATGTGACTTGTCCAAGGTCATACAGCTGAGAAGTGTATGAGGTCAAATTTTAACCCAGGACCTCCCATCTCTAGGCCTGGCTCTCAATCCACTGAGATACCCAGCTACCCCCTAGAAGATTAATCTTGAGCAAGTAAATAAATTTTTTTATTTTAGTTTTCTCACCTGTAAAATGAAGGATTGAGATCAAATGGCCTTTAAGTTCCCTCTAGATCTTGATTTGTGATTCTATAACCTAATGATCCAAATATCATTATCTCTAGCAAGATCCATTCAAAAGATGTAGAAAATACGTTTTTTTCAAAATTTAAAATTCAATATGAACTTCATTTATTTTTGAAAGTAAAGCTAGAGTAGATACTAAAGAGGAAAAAATTACTCTTTGCTTTTAGTATAAAGAATTGTTAACTTCAAAATTTAAACAGTGTTTGGGAAGAATAGCAGAACCTCTTATATTTTCATTTAAATAATCATTAATAAAGCTGATTTTCATACTGTCTTAACACACATATGTATGTATATGTTGGATTTTAATAATCAAGAACTCAGATCATAAAATGCTCAACAATTTTTAAAATTAAATTCCTAGTTAAAAAATATAAACAAAGTATATGGTACCACAGGAATCCTTTGAGAATAAAATCCATTCTTATTGGTATTCATCAGAATACTAGGAGTAAGAATGAGTCATCATAAGTAGATAATTTTGTTTGTTCATAATAGAACTCAGGTAGATTCATAATGAATTAAAACTAAAAAAAATAATGCAAATATTAAATGTTTTACAAAATGTTTTGAGCAAATTAAATTTGTTTTTATTAATTTCTTCATATAACAAATATTTGTCAACATTTTACTATACACTGGGCATTTTAAACAAAGTAAGATATAATCCCTGAAATCATGGAGTTTGCAATCTACTCTAGAGAGCGAAGGTACAAATGACTATAATAGAAAATAGACTGGAAGTGCAATGAGATAGATGAGTGTTGAGGGGTGGTGATTCAGAGAAAGGCGAGATTGATTCTAGGTGAGAGAAATGGGAAAAAGAAAATGGAGAAGAAAGCATTTGGTCTGGGCATTTTAAGATTTTTAATACACATTAGACTAGTGAAATTCATGAAGTTTCTGATTGATAACAGTCAATAGTAAGTTATTTCTGAGAAAACTTGGGTGCCTGCCCCAGACTCCTTATAAAAATGGTATTTTTAGCATCACTATGAAATTTATATAAGTTGTTTTGTGATGTGTTGACCATTTTTCCTCATGAGCAGAAATGCACTTATTTGCCAGATAATAAATCTGAGTCAGGAAGATTAAGTATTTAGATCAAGGTCACAAAGAACATTAATATCAGAGGGAAGATTTGACCAAAGGTCTTCAGAAGGTAGCAGCAGAGATCTTTCTGGGGACTAGGGAAGTGAAAGGAAAAGGAAAAAGCATTTATATAGATAATATTTTTATGTGCCAGGTATTGAGTTATGCTAAGCATTTTTTGCAAATATTATTTCATTTGATCCTCACACGATCCTACAAGATAGATGCCTTATCATTTACATTTCACATTTTAGCAGTCTGAGGCAAATATAAATTAAATATCTTGCCCAAGATCACACCTAGGAAGTATCTGATTCCAGATTTGAACTCTGGTCTTCCTGACTGCATACGTAGCACTCTATCCACTAAGCCACCTAGCTGTTTTCTAGTCATACAGAGGTTTGGTGACTTGCCCAGGGTCAAACAGTTTATAAATCTGGGGCTGGATTTGAACTTGGGTTGTCTTGACTAGAAATTGTTCATTTTTCACCTCTCTGGGCTCTTATAGAATTCAGTTGTTTCTAAAAAATATTATCAGAGGAACTGACTTCATACCGTCCTAAGCATCCTGTCATCCTAAACATACTTTAGATAATTTTCATGTTGAATCCTATTTTTATGCTTTTAATGTCATGTTTTTGCTTACTGTATTAACATAAATCTATAAAAATATAATTTCCTAGAATTGAAGAACTGTACAGATAAAAATTAAATCTGAAAATGGAAAGGGTCAGAAAGGAAAGAAAAAAATGTTATTTAAAAATTCTTAAATAAGGCAAAATTTGGCATCAGTTATTATCAACAGAATTTTATTAAATTTTCTAACCCACTTATGGAAGGCCAGGATGGGTCTAGAAAATGAACAAGTTCAGAATCTCTTCCTTTTTAGTAATAGATTTGATGCTAAGGAGTTTGAATAAGGGAAAAAGAGCCTGGGTGGTAGCCATACGCTAAGTGACACTATACTTACAGTGATGAGAAAAATCTAATTTTTTCTGCCCCTAATAAGAAGAGCAGGTGATGGATTTGGAGAGTGCTGAAAGAGATGTCAAACTGAATGAGGTAAATCAAGCTCTGTAATTCCATGGGTTTATAACAATACATGAAGCAGAAAATAAAACCACTCTTAACTCTTCTAAGTGAAACAATTCTTTAAAAATACTGTAGCAGATAATTTAGAAATGAAAATCATGTCTAAAAATTGGGAAATCATCACATTCAACCTCAATGACAGAACATTAAGCGGCCAAACTACTATACCCTTTTCGGGGTATAATTTTATAAATTGCATTAATATACACATGGCAAGCATACCTTTCAGTTATCCTTATTTCAATTTCTATATGAATAAAAATATATGCACAGACACAAAAAGGAGAAAATTTACTATAATGATGCCTAATGTAAGTGCGTGTTTGAATAAAAAGATACAAAATATATTGGGGGAACTGCACAAGAGAATGTTTTCTATAATATCTAACACAAAATTACAGTGTTCCTGAGATTAATAGGAAATAAAGGCAATAAATACCCATAGCACTAATGTCTCTCAAAGAGTTTCAACCTTGTAGACAGGAGAATTATGGCCAAGCCTATATACCTGCATTAAATAGGATAATACTGAAACATTAATATACTCAGTCTCATTAGTATGAGCATTCAGAAATATAGGACTGACAACACAGTCTTAACATACATAAAATCAAAATATTTTCACCCAGTTCAACATGAACAGAGCAAATGCAACCTGTAGGACTTTAGCTTCTGGCAGCCAAGATGGTGATTTAGGAAACGTTCTGAACATGGCCAACCACAAAAAAAAATACCACAAAAGAACTTTTGTAGTAAGACAAAAGACAGAGTGGAGCAGAGTTTCAGCTAGAGAAAATGTAGAGAAAATGCAGCAGAAAGGATCTGTCTGATTGGGGGAAGAGGTGAGTCCTGGAATCAGCAGAATGAGGAATAGCTCAGGATAAGTACATGCTGAGGAGCTTGCAAACACACAGTGAGTACTTTGAGGAGTCAATTCAGGGAAACCTCAGTGGAAGGAACAACCCTGGTGCTCACAACACCATGGTAGGGGAATGGGAAAGCTGGCAGTGGAATTCAACTAAATTCATTATATGTGGCAAGGTTGGGGGAACCCAGGGACAGTTCTCCCTCAGTCCCTTCAGCCCAGAAAAGGAACTGAGCCTCAACATATAGGTAATATCACGAAAAAAAAAATGAGGAATAGAAAAAAAAAAAGACCAGACCTTGGAAGGCTATTTCAGCAAAAGGAAGATTAGATGTAATCTGTAGGTATAAAAAGAAGCACTGAAGAACTCTTTGTATATTCACACAGTCTAGCATGAATAGAGAAGTGCATGAATAAATTCTCTTCTTTATTGCATAGGTCTTTTGTTTTTGTTGTTGTGGGTCAGATAAAAATTTTATCAGTAAAAGTCCAACTTATAGAATACAGTTAAAGAAATAAAAATACAGTTGGTAGTTATCTTTACTTGAAGAGGAACAAAAGGGTACCACTATGTTGAGGTCACTGAACATGTCTGATTATGTTCTGATTATGACTGATTATGACTGATTAGAACATGAGCTCCAAAGATTCCACCATAAGTCAAGTTCGAATAACTTGGATGAACATTTGGGATGGACGTGATTCTAAATTTGCCCATCTCAGGTTTCTTTTGAGCTACTGCAATTCTGCTTTGTTCATAGAGCATAGTACCTTCTTTGATGTGGGCATACAGAATGGTCCTATGGCATTGTCTCCCATACCTTATAATCAATACTAAAGTTCTTCAGAGAGACTTTGAGAATGTACTTGTATCACTTCTTTGGACTTCCACATGAATGCTTTCTTTTAGGCAAATGTATGTTTGGCATTCAAACAACATGACCAGCCCATCAGAGTTGTACTTGAATATAATTAATGAAATAAAATGTTCAGAAGGACAAAAGGATGGGATGAATAGTCTTGGGTTTAAGATCTTAGAGGATCTTCAGCATACTGAAAAAAAAGTTTCATTTTTGGCATATTTGTAATTTGTCATAAGCATTTGTGGACTAGTGTAGTGGTAGTACTAATATATGAATGGCTTGGGAGCTCTAATAATCTATTTTTCAGTTTTTCCTTGTATGTGCTATTAATTTGTTTAACAGCTTCTATGCTAAGTTAAATTTCAATCCAATTATAACTTTTCTTTCTTTTATTTATTTTATGTTGACTTTCATTTTTCCTCTTTTAAACTGTCCAACCACAGAATTACACAATGATTTATGCCTAAATTATTGTTGCTTTCAGGATATTTATGTTTTGTAATTTCTTTCGATAGTTTATTAGTTTTATGTATTACAAATAAAGGGGAGCTAGAGATACATTTTAAATCCCCTCTTTTTTATGCTACTTTGTTTAACATCTATACGAATAGGCTGGAAAAGAATTTTTCTAATTCTGTTATTTTAAGGGCTATTGAAGGCTGCACACCAACATCTAATTGATTCTTTAATATCTCTTGAACAAGTGACATATCATTTGTTGTTGGAAAGCAAAAGAAAAGAAAAATTACCTTTTCTATACCAATAAAAGTGGTTATTTCACTGATCTTTGTAACTTTCTAGTAAAGTATCCAACATGTTATTTTTCCAGCCACCAAATTTTATCAAAAATCTAGTATTTAGCAAGCAATGGTATTTATTTACATACTGTGGGATTTTGTTTCTTTTCAATGCGACATAAAAGTGGATTTCCTACAAAAAGAATATATGTGTAGGGAAAAAATCTCTATATGCAGACAATATGATATAACAGAAAAGCAAATGGATTTTGAATTTGGAGACCTCAGTTTAAATATCTGTCTCCAATACTTCTTAGCTTTAGGCAAGTTTTTAATAAGCTTTATTTTCCTCAACTATGAAATGGAGATCATAATACTAGCACTACTTTCTTTAAAAGGTAGTTAAGAGTGAAGTGCTTTGTAAACCTTGAAATGCTATATAAAAGTGAGTTATTATTATGAATTATGAGAAATGTAATGGGAACTATGGGTATAGACATGCAAATCTATTTTACTCATGATTGATTGAAAGCATAGTGAGAACAGAGTATAGGGTTGCAGAAATCTGGCTAGCTTAGCTTTCTTGAGCTTACCTTGATTCCTTGAAAGTGATACTAATCTCCTGAAATCCCTAACAGCTTCCAAATAGCACTTTCAAGGAAAGTGTGTTTTATACCCTGGGAAACTTTAAAAAAAAAACAAAACCCAACTAATATGGGTTTAGCATTTCTTTACTCTAAGCATTACTTTTTTTGAGTATATAAATATATAGAAAACTTTCAAATAATAAACACAAATCAACTAAATACTCTTTGGAAATACTAAATGTTTTGCTCAAAGAAATTAATGCTAAAGGGGAAAAAAATCTGTGTTGTTCACTTAATTACAAAGACCATATCTAATTTTAACTACATTCTTTTTTATGCCTAATAATGAGTTGACCTTCTATTCTCCTTAACCCTTTTTTTCATCAAAGCCATCTACACCCACTTTGCCTTCTGTTTCTCTAATCTGCAATTATTTATGTTTTCTTCTTGCTGCTCTGTCCGCCATGGGAGCAAAATTGTATTTGGTGAAATATAGAGCTAATTATACCATGAACCCAGCAACAAAAAGACAGAGCAGATGTTACTTCAGACGTGCTAAAAGTCCTCATGCTTAATGTGCATATAGTAAAACAATGAATATGGTATTTCACAACAATGGCTAATCAAGGCTCTTGTTTAATGGGAAAAGTCTTTTCAGTATCACAGTTAAACAGAAAAAAACCCCTCAGATTTTTCAGGATTCACCCTGTGCTAGCCAGAATAATTATACTAGGTGGTGATTATTAATTAATATAATGAAGAAGTATACAAGGCCACTTTGGAGTGGCATGGAGGACCACAATGATCATGTGCTGTAAGTAAATAATACAGGCAAGAAATTTTAAATTTAATTTGTAACTCCATATAACTGACAACTAAAGTGGTAGAAAATGGAAAAAAAATCTTTCCAGTAAGAATAGTTTTCACTAAATTGTTTTTTATTGAAATGAAATCTCTGAGATTATTATCCAAACCGACATTACCCACACTTTAAAAATATCTGTGTATACATAGAGATTTATATGCAAAAATAAATTAATAACACTGATCCAACAGATAACGTTTCTAAAAATATTCTTCAGAAATTCCAAACTAACTTTTAGTGCTTAAATGTTGGTAGTAACTGTATGATGGTGCAGTTTTAGTTCCCATATTTTTCCCCATTGAGAGGATGGCTTGAAACAACAAATAAAGCACATTAAATAAGGAAGAGCTTGCTACCATGGATGATGAATGATCCAAGATTCAAGCTACACTAGTCTACGAAGGGATCCAAGTTATTTTGAAATTAGGGTAAGAGGCAGTATTTTAAATGACATACTTGACAATGTGGTAAGTGTGCACACACCGCAGGGTACATCCCTTCCTGAGTTCTTAAATCGTATATTTCACTGGGCTAAACACACTGAACCTCCTGGTGAGTTTTAAAAGTCTGCATTGAGCTGCCGCGTTGTAGATCACTTTCAATGTTTACGTTAGGGATAAAATGCCTCTCCCCAGAGTTCCAGTGTTCTAAGAATGACTACAGAATTACCCGGTATTAAGAGGAAAGCTTCTAGTTGTGTTTTCATTTTTCTTCAATATTCCTATTCGTCCATGGCCAAAAATAAAATAAAATAAGATGATAAGGCTCTACCTCCTCCCCAGATTTTTAAAATAATTTAATTTTTTTCAGAAGATTGAGAAGTGTTTTATCTTACTGGTCATTTTCTCCTTTCTAAAAATGAAACAGAACTTGGTCAGCGGTGTGGTAATCAGTGATTTGCTGCACATAGAATCCACATGGGGAATCCTTGCACTTTCTATTTTAGGTTTGGGAGGAAATGTTTGTAAATCCTAAAGCAATATATAAATTTGAGGTAGCATTTATCCCTTGAACATGCTAAAAGTCAGTGCATGTTCATGTGTGTATATATGTAACTGTGCATGGGCTTTGGCATCTGACTTACCTCTAAACTCTGTGGATCCCAAACTTACCCACTTCAGAGGCCTTCTGACTTATTATCATAATAAGAGAATCTTTGATCTTTTCTATACTTTCTACCCTTGCATGCTTAGAACTCCCATGCATTTCTACCAACTGTCTATGTGAATTAGATATTATTTCCATCAAAAAAGATTATAAGCTCCTTAAGAGCAGGCACTGTCTCATTTTGTTTTATTATTAGTGTTTTTCTCTGTGTAGTTCCAGAATTTAATCCAGTTCACAGTGTTTAACAAATAATAAGTATTTAACTTTTTTATTCATTCATTTTCACCTTATTCATTTTTTAACTTACTTTGAATGATTTAGGGACCATTTTCTGTTTAAAGCCAAACTCATTAGCTTCCCTCCCCCAAATCTTTATCCCTTCCAAACTTCCTTATATGGGGTTTGTACCTTGACTTCTCACTCTTTATCAGCTCCCTCATCATCCAGTGCCAACTTATTTTACCTTTATAACATCTTTCTCATATATCCCCCTCCCTTCTCTCTTCTGGAAAAGTCATTACACTCATACAATTTCTTTTCACCCCATGCCTGGATAAATGTACTGGACTGCTTGTCAGTCTCCTCACTTCAACTTTCTTCCCACTCCCCTCTGTTCTCTATTCAGCAGTCAAATGAATCTTCCTAAAATGTAGTTCTGACAATGTCACCTCTTCTCCTTCAAATAAACTCAACTGAGTGCCCATCACTTCCAAAACTAAAGTAAAATAAATTCCTCTGTCATTCAAAGAACTTTGTAATTTGACTCCCATTTACATTTTCAGTTTATTTACATCTTACTTCCCACTCCCATTGCCCCATTGCAATTCAGTAATGGCTTCCTTATAAGTAACTGTCTTCCTTATAAGTAACTGTCTTCCTTATAAGACAAAACACTCTCGAAATCTTCAATGACTGTCCCCCTAACTTAGAATACTCCCTCCTCATCTCTGCATCCTGGATTCCCTGGCTTCCTAATATTTAGGAAAATGTAATAAATGGGGGTAAGTAAGTTTTTTAATGTAAAAGATTAGGATAAAAATATTTGCTATTAAGGGTGGAACCAATTTTGAAGAGATAGGACTTTATAAATATGATTTACATTCTTCTCAGAAAAAAAACCCTTAAAATGGAGAACTGTTTATTATTATAGTTTGAGTCTAACCTAAATTGGAAGAGACAGAATTTTGCTACTCAACTCTGAGAGGCTAACACTAGCCTGTAGAGGACTCACTGAAGACATCCAATTTTGGGGTAAAAAATTCTTGTCCCAAAAAACATATACTTTAATCTCTATAATCCAGCTTTTTCTTGCTGCTACTAGGATTGCTGGCTTTCCTTTCAGTCATGTTTTCTATTTTGTTGATGAAATATTCTTAACATCTCTAAAGAAAAAAATCATTAACATGTCATTTTTATAGTAAAAGTTTATATGAGTGACATTCACCCCTATTTTCCATCAACATTCAGTAAACCCAACTGTCATAAGGTTGTAAAGTATACCTAATCTTCTTTATGTACTTCAGTGAGTTAGAAAGAAAACTCTGCAAAGTCTTTAAGAGGACTTTGCCAGCTCCACTACATCACAACCTGAAATGATGATTCTTGCTCAATTTATCAATAACTTTAATAACACTTTTTGCAATATCATTTTGTAATTCATATATTAGAAATTGTATTTATTTATTTTTCACCTGGTCAGAGATATTAAAAAGCAGAGCAAAGTGGGATTTAAACAATTTGTGAGACTTGAGATTCAATACTCTTTCTAACTGCAAAAAACTGTCTCATTTTATACCAAAATATTTCAGTACAAGATGAAAATTTCAAAACTACAAGTATTTATAATTTTTCTGTGCATATTCTATGTTAATGTAAATCATAATCTTTGTACTTCAATTGATGTGACCAAAAAGTTAAGGATTCAATAGCCAAGTTGAAGAGGAATCTTTGATATTTTGCCATGAAAACTTTGTCTTTCCAAATTTTCAGGATCCCAACTCTGCCACTTAATAACACCTCTGTAACCTTGGACCAAAGTTGGTCCTTCCTGGAAACTTGTTTTTTTTCTTATCTTTGATAGAAAATAATTGGAGTACATTTCTATGGTTACTACTATCTCTAAATTTGAAAGGCACAAAGTTATATTCCAATCATATAGCATCTTAGAGCTCAGGACCTACATCATAATAATTCCTAGAGCCAAGGGTTAGAGTTTCTTGTGCAAGGAGGTCCATGCCACTGAATGGAAGAGTGCATGATGGCAGTATAAGGAATAAGAAGAATGGAAAGGTAGTGGAGGGACTAAGGATAAATGACTTTGAATGCCAAAAAGGATATTTATTTGATTCTAGAGATAATAGGTAGTCATTGGAATTTATTGAGTAAGACTGAGGGTAACATGATCATGATCAGACCTGAACTTTAATAATAACTCAAGAAGCTTTGGATAGATGGAAATATCATGAACACAGATAAGAAAATACATTATATATATACATACACACACACACACACACACACACACACACACACACACACACACACACATATATATATATATGTTACAAAGCAATCTATTTGTGGGAGAAGTTAAAAAGCAATTGGGGAACAGATTTCTGAGGAGGTATATAATCCCTTCACCTCATGAATTTCCACCCTAAGGCCATCCTGATTGGTGAATTTGGCTCTAGGTCTCAAATGAGCATTTCATCTTGGTCTTAGTCTTTAATTAATCCTTTCCAGCCAACCTGTCCCTCATTCCTTTCCTAGCTCTAGAACTGTAATAAAATCAATACAACTATTGCTACTGGTTAGGTGATGTCAAACAATGCCCCTAAGGTTATAGGATATAGCCAGTGATTTTCCAAATTAAAAAAGAAAACATTTCTCAGGCCACTATTCCTCTATGTGTATTGTCTCCTTCCTAGAATATTATTAATTATTTTAGGGTAAGGGTGATCTCTGATTTATTTTATCTGTAACTCTTGCACTGAACACAGTGCTTGACACAGGAATTTTTTTTAGGAATGCTTTTTCTTTTATTCAGCATTCCTTCCAAGTGACTAACTTTGCAGTAATAGTGAACATTTACTGCTCATTAAATTCAACAAGTACTTACTTAAATAAAATAATAATATCAACTCCAGTGTGTATTACTACTTTGTATTATTTTCTTTTACTTTTTAATAAATCTATTTCATAACTATGAATAAAAATCACAAAAATATGAAACATTTTTCATATGTCCATCACAAGTTGATTTTTACTGAGTGGAAGATATAAAATGGAATGATTTAAAGTGATTATAGATATGATAGATATAAAAAACTGTCTTGCTCCTTTAGAAATTCAAAGATATCAGGAGATAGAATGAATGTTGAATTTATGTGGTGGAAAATTGGTCCCAAGTTGGTTTTACACTTCATCAGAAAGCACTTTTGTCTTGTATGCAAACAGTTAATGAAGCATACCAGCACTGATTTTTTTAAAAAAAACTACTGTGACAAATACCTTCATCTATTTTTCACTTTTTCTTCATTAAAAAAATGGCTCAATGCTGATAGTGCCCTATCCTAAATTCCCAGATATACACAGAATTTTATTTTCCATCTTGAGGTATCAATGATCAGAATTTATTTTTCAGGTGTTACCATTCACAATTTAAACACTTCATTTTCATTTATGAAGCATTCTCCAGTGAAAGACAGCAGCACATCTATCAATTCTACTGTACAATAAACTCTGTGAATGTATTATAGGGACTATCCAGTCATTTAGCTTTCTCATCCAACAAGCCTACCTCTAGTTTCAGAATTTTGAAGCAGTAAGCCTTTTGATTTGATTTTTAAAGCCTCTGGCAGGTGGTAAAGTTTTGTTCCAACAACACTCATGTGATTGGGAACAAAGGAATTCTTTCAAGTGGTTTGTGGTTGTACTTTTATACCTTTTTCAAAGAAAATAGGATGATCATTTCTTTCATATTAAAATTGAAATAAACATAAGGGGCAGGAAAAACTACACATTATACTAAATAATTTCACTTTTTTTTTAAAAAAAGAGCTTTTCAAAGATTTATTCAGTCTATACTTTCATACCTGCAGCAACTCAAAATGTTCACCTGCATAACTTCTGCACAGTACTCTAATTTAATCCTTACTGTGCATTTCTTCTATTTGCTATTAAAATAAAAGCCAAATTCTCAATTCTGATTCAAATGTACAGGCTCATTTTAGATCTGTATGAATTATTATGCATTTCTATACCATGACTATTAAGCTGAGACTTACTGAGATTACATAATGAATACTCCTTTTCATCATAAAATATCAAAATCTGTTCCTCTATTAAAGATATCTAGTATCAATGTTCAATAGACTCAGTAGGTACAAAATAATTGCTTTCAAGGAATGTTAAAAACAAGGACCACAATCAAATATTAATAGTATCCACTTTAAAAATACAGGTCCAAGAGATATCATGGAATGGGGCAGAAGGCTTTAGCTTTGTAGGTTTAAATATGGATTTAGTAGCTCCACATTTAATAACATAAAAATATTCTGTCTGACAATTTCAACAAAATTAAGTACATGTGCAGCACATATCATTTAAAAATTTTTGGGAAACAAAGATCCAAATAAGGATAATTCCTTGTGAAAAGAATAAAAGGGAGATCAAAAATGATGAAATGAAATTGTTGTAAGAAAGCATTACTACATTGAGCTGGAGAATCAGAAAAAGGAGGCACCCAAGTTGCATCTTAAAGGATGTGTAGAGCCTACACATACATGAAAGCAGAACAGTGAAGGACAAAGTACAGTTTGGACTATTGTATATTATTGTATATTATTCATTTATGATAAAGATGATCAGCTAACCACTAACTGTGGAAGTTGACTAACTGCAAGAAATGCAAAAAAGGTAGAAACCAGTTCTTCTCCTCAAAAAATATATTCTCATGGGGAGATGACATGTTTATAATAAAGTAGATCCAAGACATATACTAAGACATAGAACCAAGAATAGAAGTTCAACTGAGAAGGGCAGCACCCACTAGCAACTGCATAGAACTAGAAAAACCTGTAAAAAGTAAGAATAGAGCATTTTGAAAGAAAATAAAGTGAAGAATTGAGAGGGTTTAATCACTCCAGATATGAGGCACTACAAATACATGGAGACTGGATATGGACTACTATTTTGAAGAAGTTGCAAATGGAGCTATGTACCTGAATCATTATGTGCATGGAGAAAACTTAAATGTAAGAAAACTAGAAAAGAAAATAAGAGAAAAGTTAAGAAGGGCTTTAAAAGACAAATAGAGGATTTTATACTTTATCCCTGAGGTAAAAGGGAGCCATTAGATTTTATTGAGTAACATGGCTGACATTGTAGGACTAAAACATTAGGAAAATCACTAGCAGTTGTGTGGAAGATATATAGGAATGAGGAGATAAGTCAGGGATACAAGTTAGGAGGCTTTTTCCAGAATCATGAAGCATGAGGACTTGAAACAGGGTGATGGCTTTATGAGTAGAGAAGTGATATAAATGAGAATTGTGTAGGTAAACATAAAAAAAACATGCAAAAGATTTATGTGACATAAATAAGACTGAGAAACTGAGGATGACACCAAGATTGTAAACCTAAGAGATTGGGATAATAATGAGACTGTTAATTGAGTTTGTGGATTAAGGTGATGGGTTACAATGAGTCCTATTTTGGACATGCTGAATTTGAAACATCTAAGAGACACACAGCTCAACATGCCTTAAAAGATATCTTTTGATCAATAATTCAGGAGAGAAAGACTAGGGATCTCTGGGAATCATCTGCATAGAGATTACTGTTGTTATTCATCCTTAGTTTTTTGAAGAGGATCAGTTACATCACAGAGTGATATCTTCACTTGATCATGAACTGGATTTAAGTGAGGCAGAGCTGCACAAAATGATCATTAGTCTTACTCTTTCAGACCATTCAAGAGTTGCAGAATAAAAGTCAGGACAACTAGTCATGGCTCAGGATGAAGTCGATGACCATGGCATCTTCAATGTCTGATCAAGCTTTAAGTGCTCCACTATGCCTGCTTCAGCTACCTTCATAGCTATAGGAATAAATTGTTCTCATCCACCAATTATACAAGGGGAAGTCTTCCCAAGCTTGGGGTAGGCATTCCCTTACCTTGAAGCATTTGAGGGTTGGTTTAGCCTGCATGCTGAGATGCTTTGCTGGGGTGTAGCTCCTGTACATGCTATAGCTTCATGGAATTACAGTTGAGAGTTCAGTGAAAGGTAGACACCAATGTTGCAGAAGGACAGCTCAAAAAACCCTTCCTCTCTAGTGATAGTCCTCCCTGAATACCCCACGTTGTATGGAGATAACCATTGAATCAAAGATACCATTAATGTATGGCTCTCTGTTCTTGTGAACTCTCATTAGATAGTGGGATGATATGGATAAGAAACCAGCAAAGTAAACTGAGGAGTGTTTAGAAAAAAGAAAAAAAAACAAGAACAAATGTTAAGCAAACCCAAAGAAGGACTATTTGGAGAAAGTGATCTAGAGTATGAAAGGCTGCCTGAGAACTCAGGAAGAAAGAAGATTATGAAAAGGCCATTATATTTGGCAATTAAGAGAAAATTGACAACTTTGGAGAGGAAAGTTTCAATTGAATGAAAAGATCTAAAACCCAATTAGAGTGCTTAAAAATGAGAGGAGGGAGGTAATGGAAGCAGAGTGCAGTTTGCTTTTTCAAGTTTATCCAGGAAGAAGAGAGAAATAGGATGTCTAGTAGGATAACAGGATCAAAGAATGTTTTTTATTTGGTTTGCGTTTTCTAGCATTTATGCTCCTTAAACTCATATTTGTCTCCAAGCTATAAGCAAATATAAAAGTAGGGCTTTAGTAGTAGTTATCAGTTCTAAATGGGAGAATTGTAGTAGGGAAGGAAGAAATCCCTTTTCCTAATTGGATAACAAGAAATGTATCATAAAGAAGTATTTTATAGATGATAATCAAAACAAATCACCACTGCTCTGTTTGAAGAGTGAAAAAATATGAGAAGCATTTATTCTATGATATTCATCATTGTATCACATCAGACCATAGAATTATAGCTCTAGAGTTGAAAGGCATTTCAGAGACCATCTAGCTCCCCCTAGTCTTTGTGATAAGCAAACCAAAGACCAAGGGGTTAAGTATCATACAGGTAGTATTTACCATTAGAAGCAAAATTTGAACTCACATGTTCTACTCTAGATTCCTTTACCCCAAGCTTCTAATAAGCATTTACTCATTAAGTATCTAATCTATGCCTTTCACTATCCTCAGAAGAAACAAAGAAAACTAGTCCTTGTCCTTGAAAATTTTAACTGTGTGAATAACCCTAAAAGCAACTATCTCCTGCTTTTTCCCCTTCTGCCCTTCTACTAAAATACCAATACTTTTAATAAATAATGGGTACTCACCACAAATTTATGGGAATGTAGTTACTTACAAACTCATCCAAGTCCCTTATTTTGAATAGACTAATTTTGCAAGGAAAGGGGCTAATGCCAAAGTACAACTTTTAAAATGCCATCTTCTTCTGCTCTGTATAGTTGTGTCTGTTTAATGTCAAATGCCATCGCATTAATGGTTTTCTAATTGCTGTGCATTGATTGCAAATAAAGAAGCATGCTGCTTTTATTCTGACTAAAAAGGTGAAGAACTGGAATAATGTCAGCATGTTTTTCAAGAAAAAAAAAAGAAATCTTTCAGCTGAAGTCTTCCTAAAATTGGAAACTGTAATAAAGCAACATTAATTTTGGCTACAAAATAAGGAAAAAGTTAACATTAGTTAGAGTTGTGTGGCAGGCAATATTACATACATTCAAATATATATGCATATATATAGTAGGAAAAAAAAGTAAAAATAAAGTAAGAAATATGGAGCATATCAGATGATGTGTTAGTATATAACTTACGATGTAGCTAGTTGGAGTGAGAAAATTCATTGATATGGAATCTTCCAGAGCAAGTAGAAAATATGACATAATATGAAAATACATAATAATGACAAAAGAATGAATTATATTTAGTATGTTTTTTCACTCATAATGAAGGAGCTATTCTGCATTTGTTTTGAGGATTTCTTGATGATTGGTCATGTTTTTTGAAGATTAGTCAAACCTTGAGCATCTATAATGTATAAGATATACATCTATATCCACACACATGTATATAATGTGTATATATGTCTTTATAAGCATATAATATTGAAATGTTCAGCTTTGTCCTTAAAAACATCCTACAAAATCTCAAATTGCACTTTCAAGACCAACCTGAATCTTAAATATAGCTTCTTTTTAGGATATAAAATAACAAAATGTGCAATGTTGAAGAAGTGGAGTTGTTTGGCAAGAATATTCATATTTTTCCCCATTTCATCATCACCTATACCCCTACCACTACCCAGAGAAGCCTTATAAAATTTTTAGAAAGTTTAGAAAAACAAAAGGTAATTGGATATTTTTAATGACTGACCAAAAAAGCCAAAAGAAGATTTTAATAACAAAAGACATTTGAATTTTTTGAGGACCAGGAAAACTTTTGAAAAGTCTTTCAGTTGGGAAATACTTTGTGCCGGCTAATATGTTTTTCACTAATTTGTTTAATGAAAAAGTGAAAAAAAGTACTAAGTTGGCAATTCCTTTCTTCTTCCTGTGACATCTGAACACCTCCATAAAGCAAGTCAAATCAAAATCAGAATGAGATTATGATGCAATGATCTCATCCAGAATGTTGCATTATGGTTCAGGCAGTTTAGTAAAAGTTCCCTTGGCTCTTGTGCTTATAGCAATTTGAAAATCTCTGGGAGCTCAGTATGATTTATGACATATTTCAGGTTTTCTCTTTATCAGGGGAGAATACTGTGAAGTGCATGAGAGTTTTGCAAGTCAGACTAAGAGGGTTGAAGAGGATATTTAATGTAAATAAGACTTTTTGGTGGCTCATAATTTGGGCTCTTAAACCTGAATTGGTTGCAATATTATACTTGGCAGTTTTGTCCAATGCCATTTTGCATGTTGAATAGAAAAGCCAGTTGCTTTTATCAGTGAATCATCTAGAAGAAAGATTATTCTTCTTTTGATTCGCATGCAAAAGTCATGATTGAGGAATGGAAGTTATAATGGCCTATGTACCCAGAGAACAACAGACCTTAGCAAAGGGATAGGTATAAAAATCTGCTGTTTATCATTTTGTAACTCCTGAACTGGCAAACAGGTGGTTTCTTATACCTGCAGTATTTCATTTCCTCATGCACAGCTGTGTTAGGAAATGTTTGATTTTATGAACCACATGCCAGGCTTGGCAATTTTTGAAATGGGCAAAAAGCAAGCAAATAGGTTTGCTACATTTACTTCTGTGCTGTCAGAGTGAATTTTCTGGGTTAGTATAACATATTTTTACCATATTTAAAATTTATAATTTAAATAAATTAGTGAGATACTTTTTTTTGCAACAGAAATATGTATAATGGCATGAATTCATCCCTGCATTCACATGCAAAGTAAAACCCTGCTGATGGAAGCTTTCTTGCTTCTTTTTTATTATTATTCATAAAATGCCCTAGGTATGCATGGTGCTTTATAGAGCATATAAAAATACAAGGTCCCTGCCACAAAGGGTTTATAGTATAACTCCAAAGAACATACTGTGTAGAACAACAACTCAAATATAGAAGATAAATGTTACTGTAGGTAAGATCACTTGAGGAATGATGCATTAAAAAAAAGTGTATTTTTTAAGACAAAATATTGGTTAAGACTAAAAGGAGACAAAGTTAATAAAGGTGAGATTATTTCAATAACATTTCCATTTGGGAATTTTGTTTAATTTTATGAATTATAAGAAGGTTATGCAATATAATGTTAATATCAGTAGGAGGGACTTCCCTAGACACAGATTTTGAATCATGATTCTGTTTATACTTCTCTGACCTTGACCTTGAAAAATTTTGAGCACTCTCGGACCCTCCCAACACTAAATTCTGCTCCTAACCAAAATACTGATTTTATACCTTGTGCCGGAAAAATCCCCCTTAACTGTGTAACTCTCAGCTTCCATGTCTAGGATGCTTCTAGGCTTTTAAAGTTAGAACTTAAAAGATAGATAGATAGATAGATAGATAGATAGATAGATAGATAGATAGATAGATA
>NC_058132.1:563527789-563540362 GCF_016433145.1 Gracilinanus agilis | reverse complement strand
TATATATATATATATATATATATATATATATATATATATTCTTCTCTGTGAAAAAAAACACAACATTTTCCTATATCACTGTTCTTGACCCAGCCTTTTTTGTAGTTTCTCAGAGATTATCACCAGAGTTACTATAGCAATACATGGATGCTCTTTAAATTTCATTTTAGCAGGACCTTGGGAGTAGAACCTCCCTATGCAACTAAGGTACTCTTATACTATTATATCTCACCTTGGTCTTCAGTTTCTATTAGATGAGTACTTTTTCCTTAATAGGGTGAGAATCTATTTCCTTGATAGAGAAGACAGAAATGAAATATAGCATTTTAATTTTGCTTTCTTGCTATTCTCTCACAGGAGACTTATAAAAACCATCTAATTTCTCAATTAGATAAGAAAACTGATACCTTAAGAGGTTGATATGAACTTTCTCCTAAATCAGAGCACCTTTGTGACAGAATCAAAGATAGATTCCAGGGCTCCTTTCACTACTCACACAGTCTACTAGAGTAAGGAAAGTAGGAAGAAGTATAAGAAAAGTTAAAAAGGAAAAGGTTCACTGCTTTCCGCCATCCTTCCTGATCAAATGGTACAATGAGAACACAAAACTCAAAAATCTGAATGTCTGAAAAAGGACCTCTTTGTGGTCATTCCTGAATAGTATTAATTAGGAAGATGCCTTAAAATGCAATGAGGCACTTCTGGTGTTTTCTTTTCTGAAATGTTGTGCTTAAACTGGAACAGTTTTAATTGCACCCCTAATTAATTGTACCCCTAAAACCTGGCTTCTCTCTCTATTTAAAAGAATCAATTTATGAAGTTGAACCAAAGCACCCAAGGATATCTATTTTCTTGACTTATTTATAAAGGGAGAACGCCCACGGGTAGGAGTTGAAAAAGGCTAGCCTTCTAAGACAAAACTGGCTGACATTAAAAGTAGTGAGAAAAAGGGAGGAAAAAAGTGGAGAATAGTTTGTAAAAACTTGGTGTCTTGTACATATAAAATTTGTGTATTACATATGTGTGTGTGTGTATGTATTGAAAGAGAGAGAGTCTTAAATGTTTTCTTTGTTAGGTCCAGGTTAAGATTGAAAAGAGAAAATTCTGTTTTCTTGTTAAAGGTGGAGGAAAACTTACTTACCTATTTATAAAAATGAGTATAATTAAGAAATAGAAATAAATCTTTGTGGTTTTTTTCCACTAAGTTTATTATTTCCCTTGTTTTGATGGGGATAGATAAAATATTTTTAAGCATCCTGTAGTCTTATGGAGAAAGTAGCAGCCACTACAATCATTTTCATTGTCAAATAATCTTGACAGTAAGATTCCCTATCTCATTTTATCAGTGTCACTCTTTAAACTACTAGTAAGACAAAATAAGTCCTTTGGGTTTTTCCTTCTTTGTTAGTCAGCCTTGGGGAAAGTCAGAACAAATGGTTACTTGGCACTTAGTTATAAGGGATACCAACATCATTTTGTGCTTCTACTATATAGTTAGCAGTAGACACCTCCAATCTTAGGACTAAATAACAATAATAGCTGGAGTTTGTGCAGGTGTTTAATAAC
Organism: Gracilinanus agilis; assembly: GCF_016433145.1. Taxonomy (NCBI): domain Eukaryota; kingdom Metazoa; phylum Chordata; class Mammalia; order Didelphimorphia; family Didelphidae; genus Gracilinanus; species Gracilinanus agilis. The sequence goes on along the minus strand of NC_058132.1, from coordinate 563,538,796 downwards.
ATAAAAGAAAAGCTAAAATATTCTTACTCAATTTACATATCTGTAGATTGCATTGTATTATGATACAGAACCCAAAAGTTTAGCTATTATTATTCACTTCCAAATATTTAATCTCCATTCTATAAACATATTATTAGTGTATATATTGTTGGTTCTAATATGTGTCTTTATGATGACAATGAATTAGAAGATATTATTCATTTCAATGGTAGTTATAGATAAGAGTCATTTTGATAGGACCAAGATTTGTATGTCTGGTAAGGCTCCCACAGGAAATTATTCCATTTTCTTATGCCATGAATATTTTATTTGTTCATTGCAATTATAGTCAGAGCTTAAGTTCAAATACCAGCTCTCCTCCTTACTGGCCTTTATGGGCAAGTCATCTTTCTTCTCTGGACTTCTTAAAAACTTTTTTCTTAGATATTCTGTAAAATGAAAAGTTTGGACTATATGACATCTATGACATCTAAGTTATCTTTTAGCTCTAAATTTATGGATGCAGCAAAAAAAATTGACTGATATTGAATGACTATTGGAATAGAAGGGTGGAATTTTAATATACTTGGGGTAGTCAAATAGTTTATGATTTTCCAGAAGCACTTGTGATTCTATTTTAAAAAGAGATTAATTCAAACAACCAGTTATTAGAGTTGACAAAGGGTAAGCAGGATCCTAATTAATGAAGGTAGTCATTGTACTTTCCTGCTGTAGGCATTAGCTCCTAATGATTTTTAGCCAAAAACCAAAACAAAAGAAAACTTTATGAGGGTGGAATATTTTGTATCCAGATAAAACTCTTTTTTCTAAAGTTTAACTGAAGCCTAAAAATAAAGATACCAGTAATGTCATAAGGACAACCCAATGCTTCTGTGTCAAAATTAAAATACTGCAAAGACCCAGAAAGAATTAATTTAAATAACAAGGAACTATAGTTTGGATCAAACAAGACCTCATAGCTTCTACTAAAAACCAGAGGAAATCTTGGAATATTATCTTTTAAAAGTTAAAAAATAATGTAGGCTTGTAAGCAAGAATAACATTCTCCTAAAACTGAGTATAAGAGAAAATTGCATCTTTATTGAAATATAAGACTTCTAATAATTTTTTTATGAAAATAAGTGTTAATTTGTAACTTTGAAATAAAAAACTAAGGAAAAAAACACAGGGAAGTTAATTTATTTGAGCAAGTGGAAGGCACTGTATGATCATATAATGCTAACATTTTAATAATAGAACCTTAATGTCTTTAGAAGATATTGAAAGGTGTTTTTTTAAAGGTAGACATCTTGAAGGTGGATTGATTCTTTTCTGAGGATTTTAACAAAGGAAATAGAAAGGAGACCAAAAGGAGGAATACACTAGGGCAGAAAGAAAGTTATTGAACTTATTGTTTCTTAAATATGGGGTCTGTAAGGAGAATATGCAAATGTACAAATGGGGAGCAGGAGTGAGATTACAAGGTCTTCACCCTTTTGTGAAAGAGACAATAGATACTTGAATGAAAATATGGACAGATGACAGTTTTTATAAAATATACCAAACTAAACAGGTTTGCAAGTCCTAATAGGAATGCTAATGTGTGAGGAAATAGTTACTAGCAAAACAAGCTTCCAGATACAGGATAAGGAAGGGAAGAAACAGAGATCAAGAACATTCCTTAGATTCCCTCAGGCAATGAGAAATGACTGAGCAAATTGTGAGAAATGAATGAAATGGAATGTTATTGAATGTAAAGAAATTATAAAAGAGACAATTTCAGAAAATCCAAGGTGATATGAAATGACTCATATGGAATCATAAGAACAATTTACTCAAGGACAAAAGCACTGTAAAGAAACAGAACTGTGGAGACCTTAAGAATTCTCATCAAATAAAGACTATGTCTTCAGAGGACTTATGATGAAGCATGTGTCAAGACAAGATGATGAAACAAGATGAATAAATGAACTTTTTAAAAATTGTAGCCATTATATGGATTCATTTTGTTGGCCATGCTTTTTTTGTGACAAGAATTTTCCTGCCTTTTTCCCAGTTTATATAGGAAGAAGAAAAGGGATTTTAGCAATAATGATATAAATAAAAAGGCTTCTGCAACATTTTTAAATGCACGGAAGAAAATAGAAGGATGTTAAGGAAGCACAGGTGAAAAGGACATGTGAAAATATCATAGGTGGTTTATTATGTTCTTTAGAAGAATAATGAGAAATTTTGAAATTAAGATTCATAGTTTCATAGCCTTATGTATGTACGAAAATAATTTTTTGCTTTTTAAATTTAGTATAAAAATAAAATAAAAAACAAGGCAAAAATGAGGAATTAGCCTAATTTTAAAAAGTAAATCTACTGTCATTATATACGATTTAGAGTAGGGCTTGGGAAGAGATATTTCTAAATGAAGAGATTAGCATTTAGTCAAACAAGTATCAATTAGGTAACTTCTATGTAATCAGCACTTGCTAGGGACTGGGATGGGAATATAATGACCAAAAGGAAATAGTCTTGCTTACTTTCAAGGAACTTACTTTCTATCTGGGGCACATGTATGCATATATAAGTATACGCAAAATATATTCAAAATAAACAAAACTTATTTTTAAGGATGGGAGAGGCACTAGAAGTCAGGAAAGGCCTTGTGAAGAAGGTATACTTGAAATAATCTTGGAAGGAAACTGTAAGTATTCTAAAATGCAAAGATGAGGAAAGAATACATTCTGGGTATAGCCTGTGCAAAGACATGGAGCTAGGAGTTAGGAGATCTGGCATGATGTGTTAGAATCCATTGGAAGGTCAGTTTAAATTGTAGAGAGCATAAAGAGGTATAGTGTATAGTATTGCTCAAAAGGGAAGTTCAAAACAGTTTGTGAAGGAATTCAAATGACCAAGAAGTTTGTATTTGACCATAGAAATAGTAGGTTTTAATGAGTGACAGGGGAATAACACTTTAGAAAAGATAGATTAGAGAGAGGAGATATTTGAGGCAGGAAGACCAATTGGGAAACATTTGCAGTTACCCAGCTATGAGGTGAGAGGGATTTGGACTAGGGAGATAGACCTCGTAGTGTAGGAAAAGGGTGGTAAAGATAAGATTTATAAGATCTGCAGCTACTTACATGAAGTGCTGCAAAGTGAAGTGAGTAGAACCAGGAAGAACACTGTACACAGTAACAGCAATAATGTACCAAGATCAACTCTGAATGGCTTGTTATCAGAATTGCAAGAATTAAGGACAACTCCAAGGGACTCATGATAAAAAAGGCTATCTCCACTGTGATGGAAGGAGATGACAAGAGTCTGAATACATATAGAAGCATGCCATTCTTCACTTTATTTCCTCCATGAATTTTTCTCTAGTGTAAGTGATATGTGTCTTCTTTCATAATGTGACCATGGAAATGTGTATTGCACAATAACACATTTACAACCTATGTCGAATTACCTGCTGTTTTGGGGAGAGGAGGCATGGAAGAAAGGGATGAAAATGTAGATCATAAAATGTCAGAAAATGATTATAGAAAATTATGCCAATGTATAATCTGTAAAAAAATTAAAAATCTTAAAAAGATCTGCAGTGAATATTTTTTTATGTGAAAGGAAGGAGAAGGTAGAGTCAAGGATGACTGTAAACAAGATCAGATTTTAAAATCTACTTAATCCCACAATATTATCCTAATTTTGGACCTCAATTTTATAAATAGTACTCAATAAACTGAGTTGTATAGAATAGGATTTCAGTTGTATTATCTTTTGTTTTTGTTTTAATGTTATAGATTTGCCAAATGACCAGCATAGCTAAATAGCAAGTGCTTTAGAAATATATCACAAGCACTTAATAGAGACTGTTTTTGTAATTTGTGACTGAATAGCCTTGCCATCACACAATGGCATGATATTTTGTGTCCATTAAAAAAAAAACCAAGAATCACTGCCAAATTAAGAAACCTAAAGTAAATCTTTAAAATTTGTAATGTTAATACTGAAATGTAGGGTGGAGTTTTGTGAGTATAGAAGAATGTACATTCACATCACAGTGCAGAATCAGGCTGTGGAAATATCTTTCAAGTGAATCATCTTAGAATTAAGCTATAAACTTTTCACAAAAGCTGTCATGGCTTCTTGTAAAATAATAAAGATGTTTTAATTGATTCCTTTCATTGTTTAATAAAATTGCTTTGTTTGATAGCTAGAGAAATCTGAATTGAGTTTTCATTACCTACTTCTGAACAATTTACACTAGGATTCATACAGTATTGAGCTAATGAGTTTGAATTTATATTGAGTTTTAACTGTCTTCATGAAGTAAATGGAAAAAATTCATGGCAATAACTAAGCATTCTTCATTAAAAACTATGTTGTACAGATTTTACAAGGCGGTTTTTAATAGAGCTAAAGGACTGAAATTGGAATTTCACCAACTTTACTGTTCTGTGTCTAATAAGAAAATATGGTTTTGAAAGGGCGAACACTTATTAGTTGAAAAGAATTTTCCAGTATATTTTAGAAGAATAAATCTTGTGTTCAGTAGCACAAGTTCTGAAATGAATTCATGTTGAAGTAGATTTAATTTGTGCTGATAGTGAAAATTAAAAGATATTTAAGTATTTTTCAATAGAAAATTATGCAGTCCACTTTTAAGTCGGATATAGTTAAATTCCATCTACCATTATATGTACTTTACATGCACCTCAAATGTACTTTTGGAAATCTTTATATTGTCATGATGTAAATTCTATAAATATTTTATGTCAAAGATAAAATATAGAAACACATGTAAGCCAAAAATATTTTACTATGATCCATTACTATGACTCTTTATTACTATGTAAAAGTAACACCTTTCTAAAAAAATCTTTTCTACCATGCCCCACATTTGGGCAAGTTAACATACTATCTCAAAATTAATTTTTAAATTTACACTAAACATATTAATTCTAAAAATTTGACAATTTAATATGGATTTCAGCAATACTAGAGTAAATTTCTGCATCCTTCTAAATATAAATCATGATTAAATTTCAGTAAATAAATAAAATATCCTTTTTATGATTAAAATAATTGACCAGTGAATGACTACGTTTCTTAGATACTTTTAAATATCAACGTATTTTGTAGCAGTTTAGAGTAGCACAATAGCAAATATATAATATTTGAAATTGATATATGTCTAATTCTTTTTTATCTATTTTTTGTTTTAAATTTTAAACATCAAGATGTTCTAATATTAGTGAATAGTGAAATGTGTATTTTCCAAGTATTAAGATGCTGAAATATGAATAATTAAGGGAAATATGATTGACGAATTTTTGCTAGAGCCTTTCAACTTTTAAAAAATTAGTCCTACATATGGAGAATATAACAAATATTATCATTCAACTTGTGTCTAATTATATTGTTGCCATTACCTATCTGGAAAGTTAGAATGTTTCTTTGGATAGGGAAATTGGAAAACCAAATTGTATCTCTCATTTCACTTCATTACCCCTAAGAAATCAAATATTTTTCCATTCTCTGAATGGGTTAAATTTGTGGCCATACTAGAAAATTTAGTCATTGCAAATTTGGAATCTTCCTGTATCCAAATAATTTATATTCATTCCCCACAGGCAGCAGTGATGGTTCTTGGGATAAGGAAAAACTTCAGTCTCCCCCCACCCAAGGATCTCAGGCCTCTGTTAACCACCCCAGCTTGCCTGGACAGCATAACCTTCCAGTTAGTCATCCTCTCAACCCTCTTCAGCAGAACCACCTTCTGCCAAATGGTACGATGGCATCTTTTAGCACTAACATTGATAGTTTTCAACAAATACAATTGTATGTCATTGTTTTGTAGTCAACATAGGTGATGAGATTCAGTGAAAATACTGCATATAAATAATTAAATGTGGTTAGTATGAATTAAAAATAAGTAACTGATTTTTAAATAAGATTTTATTAGAGTCACAAGCAAAATAAATATACCATCACACTTGGCATAAGATACCTTATACAACTATTCATGATGCAATAGAACATGACAACAATTTAACCAGTCTTAGTCACCTATTTTTCTTCCACGTGTGAATATTTCCTATTGTCCAAAGGGGGAGTAACACACTTAGAGGAGGTATGATTCTCTCTGAATTCTTTTGTTACAGCAGAATTTCTGAAGACTTCATTTTTCAATGATTTATGGTGCCAACAATTTAAAAGTTTGATCACTTAATGTTTTTATCCAAAACATAGAAGCACATATATGATAAATATTTTTTTCTTATAGGACTGGAACTTCCTTTTATGATGATGCCCCATCCTCTAATTCCTGTCAGCCTACCTCCAGCATCTGTCACCATGGCAATGAGCCAGATGAACCATCTTAGCACCATTGCAAATATGGCAGCAGCAGCACAAGTTCAGAGCCCACCATCAAGAGTTGAGACATCTGTTATTAAGGTAAATAGATGGGGAAACTAAAACAATCCATCAAGAGTTCTATGTACATTTTTTCTAAATTCACGGAAAATTCTTCATGTAATTGCTATTGCTAAAAACCCAACTGTGAGTAAATGTAGAATCAGAAAGGCATTAGCAGTACTTTTCACATCATCAGTTATAAGATATGTCAATAGGATGGATCTACTTTCACATTTCAATTTTACATGTTGGTAAAGTCAAATACAAAGAAATATAACTATGTTTAGAATGTCAGATAAAGTTCCATCATAGTTTGTAATGACTAAAGTGCTCATAAATATGTTTGTTTCTTTGTGATGAGTGAGGCTTGCATATACTTAACATTCAAAGCAATTTGACAGAAGGGTTCAATTGGGTGAGAGCGTTTGGAAGAAATGAATTTAGTTTCGTGGAAGTTTATACTCATATCTAGAAGCCTTCCTGTTTTAAAACTGTCTTGTCTTGATCCATTTTTTCTACTTTTAAATGATAATATGTAGTGCCTAGTATGTGATATATGTGTTACTATATCAATGGCTTTGAAGAGTAGTAACAGTCCATTCATGGCAAGGCACCTTTATGTAACGATAATGTGAGAATACTGAATTCTTCAGTTTCTCAACACCCTATTCAGTAAGGTGACATTTACAAATAAAAGTAACTTCATATGACACTAACATTTTGTTTAATATAAATAGACTTTCTAAAAATATTTTTTCCATTTTTTACTTTGAATTCAAACTGTGAGATAGTTTAGTACTCAAGGATATATTTGATCCAATCAATTTGCAAGTTCCCTCCAAGTGATGAAATTTGCAATCCATTCATGCTTATCCATGTTGTGAGATTCATATATGAACACTGTCATAAGTTCATCAGAGGTGGTTCACTAAAGATCCTTGAGGCTCTCCTCAATTTTTTCCTGACATCATCAAGGTATCAGTGGTATAAAATGTTGGAAGATCATTTAATCCTACTCACTGGTTTAGAAAATGGCTATTAGTATATTATATGACTATATATTCTCTTAATAAATCTTCTTTTTTGTAGCTGCAGTTAATATTAATATAAAATGGTTTGCTAATTTCCAAGCTTTAGTGCTATTTTTTTAAAAAATGCTACATTTTTATTCAGTCATTCTTTTCTCATTCTCTTTCATAAGAACTGGTGATGATTTTGGACATACACACACACACACACACACACACACACACACAACTGAGACTGTTGAAATAAAGCCAGATACAAAACCAGTGGATGTAAAGACTTTTTGACCTTTCTCTCCACAATTCACTAAATTTGTAGTTAATGAGCTATATCTTGTTATCTGTAATCTCACAAAGCACTAAAAACTTTTATGGCCCTGGAGAATATTTCATTTCCTAGTGATAAGCAATTGGAATGAAAGTGAAGTCTTATACTTACTGAATGTTATAAATAGTGAAAACTAATTTTAGGAAGAAAGAGGAACAAGAATTAGAAAAATACAAGAAAAGGATAAAAACACCTAATTAATTTTAATGTTTCTAACAGTCTTAATTTATATAGCAGGATTATTCATAATCAACACGGAGCAAATGTATCCTTTTGTAATTAAAAGCATTAAATATATGAGATTTATTTATAGGAGAACAAGTGACAAATATGAAATGTATTAAATGTGACAACAATAACCTGGGGATACCTTAGACATAAGATTGCTTTCATCACCTTTAAATTTGGATTTTAAAGGTAGACATTAATTATGGGAAGACATTTCAAATTGAGCTTTTAAAAATATTTAAAATACAAGAATAGAGACAATTAAACATACATTATTTTTTACTTATTTTATCTATGTAAACATTTTAGAATTTGAATGGACCTTGGAGGCTGACCATTTAATCAGTCTCTGTTTTTCAAATGAGAAAAATTGAGGTTCAGAAAGATTAAGTAATTTGATTAAATGATTGTTATACAACTGACAAATTTTTGAGGTCATATCTTTCTGAATAAAAATCTAGTGACTTCCTATCCATCCATCCTTCCATCTATTCATCTATTGAGCCATTAATTTGTCAATTAATTCATTCAATTAATGTTTAATAAGTTCTTATTCTATTCAAAGCATTGTCCTACCTATAATAAGAAACAAAATATCCAAATTAGACTCAATTACTATTAATATCATGGCAGGAGAGGATGTAGTAAGACATAAGTGAATAAATTATAGAGTAAGGACATAAAGGACATTCAAACAAAATGCCATATGAAGTTCAAATCAAGAGAGATCATTCTTACTTCAAGAGATCAGGAAAGCCTCAATGCAGAAGATGACCTTTCATCAGTAATATAAAGGATTTGGGGGGTACTGTAGCAGGCAGGTGAAGCAGATAAGGAGGGAGCATGGTATACGTTTCAATGTGTTGCATTAAAAAGTTCATTACAAATAACTTTTAGTTATCTCATTTAATTGCGATCAGATCCCGCTTTGCTTTACTTTGAAATAGCTGTGACAATGACTTTTCTTCTGCTACTGGAAAATTTTAAATTTGTCTATGCCCATTTCATCAAAGATACTAGTTTTATTTCGCCTTCATTTTTTATTTTTAATTAACACACATTGGTGGCAGTTATTTTTAGAAAGTTTCCCAGGACTTATGAATATTTTTGGTCAAAATAACTTCTGAATGCATCTGGTAAACTTGCAATTTATATTGCCATGTGGAAGAAGTAACAACCATTGAAATCATAGATCTTTTGAAATAAGATCCTACTGCAATGTCATATCTAGATGGAGATAGCAAATGATGTGATGAGAAGAAACATATTAGCATCGTATCGATATTTGTATATCATAGATCTTTATATTTAGATATTTGACTGATTTCTACATCATTTCGATGTAACTTGGGAAAAGTATTAGACTTCTTCAGTTGGCATATAGAATAGAGTTAGAAGGTTGTTAATTGCAGTTCCTTTATCTAAAGTCACTCAGGCTATAACTAGAAAAACCTAGACTTTGAAATCACAAATCACGTTCAATGTTTTCAGATCCAGTTTCCTTTTTGCTATACCACACTGCTTTGTCTCAGAAGATAGAATTAGAAACAATGGGTCAATGGATAGAAGTTGTAAATAAGCACATTTAGGGGGAAAATTTTCTAAAATTAGAGCTATTGAAATGTTTGTTGACTGACTCAGGAAGGTAATGATTTCCCCCAGACTTGAGGTCTTTAATCCAAGACTGTATAACTCAAATAACAGGTATATTGTAAATAAGATTTTGCCTTTGGGCTCCTTATAATCCAGAAATTCTACTATTATGTGAAATATTTATAGTGATAACAGAATAAATATATTTCAAAATTCTTTGAAATCAAAGTGAAAAATTAACATTGCTCACATATTTCTAAATGAGCTTAGTTCTGGAGATTTATTCAAGTCAGCTTTTAAACTGGCTTTCTAAAGACCACACAAATTAAACTCTCAATTCAGTGGGACAAAGTACTATACTTCTGGTAGCATTGTACTACATTTTCTTGTGAGATGATTATAAAACACAATTCAATCAATATGTTATTTGGCCTGATAAAAGAATGATTTAATAATGCTTTTTGTATAATTTATATTGAACAGAACAACTTTTGACAAAATATTAAACAGCTCATATGACATCCTACGAGATAACCCAAAGTCAAAAGTAAAAATACTATTAGAAAAAAATTCTAAATCAGCAATAATGCTAATTATAGAAATAAAATCCATACATGAAATCCAAGTAAGCATTTATACTACATTCTTTGATAACCACATTCTTCTTGAAGGACTTTTTTCATTATCCATCATAGAAGAAATGCTACAGATTATAGTTTGAATTCTAGAAAGACTGTGATTTTTCCTCATTTAATAGATTCATCCAGGTGAGCCTATGAATTTTTTTTGAAAGATCAAATCATAATGGCTTATCCTTTCTAGCATTTAGATTGACTATTTTCAAATTTAGAAGTGATAGCTCTATCATTTAAGATAAAAAAGCTATCATGGAGTTGGCCTGTTTCCATAATGTGTTTTTTACCTAGCATTCACACCAGCATAGAAAAATACATGTCCAAAGTGTTTTGCCACTATAAAGCATACTAGGAAAATGCAGCATAAGTTAATGCTCAGCTCAATTTCCCCATACATCCTAGGGGGATTTATATACACACACTCAGAGTTGAAGGAAATCCCTATTTTCTTTTCCTCACTACTCTCAACATCCTCCCTGTATGAATGGATTTAGTTCATCCATAGCTTCACACCAGATTCATACCTTAGAAGGCACATATTCTTCAAAGGAAGCATGTAACTCTAGAAATCACTGGTGACTATGGAATTATGATAGCTCTCAACAAGCAGCAGGAAGCCTTTAGATAGCCACTCCGAAAATAATAATTTTACCATTTAGTCATCCTTTCTACTTTGCTTATTCACTGACTGCAAACACAGAAGTCTTACTAACCCATATTTATCTGTGTAAAATGAAATATTCTTTGATCCTGCTCTGATAGTAAGAACTACAAGAAAGAAGTCTGTAGGCTCCTACTTTTTTTTTTT
>NC_058132.1:563516389-563521389 GCF_016433145.1 Gracilinanus agilis | reverse complement strand
CTAATGATAGAAGAGCAGAAAATTATAAACTTTTAAATTAGATATAAACAATACTGCATGATATGTCAAGAGATAGAAATATCTTTTAACAAAAGGAAATGATGTTTAACATATGGCCTACTTACACTCAATTGAACCACAAACAATGGGAGTTTCTACACTAGCAGATGTGTATGTGGCATTCCATTAATGTTCTACCAATGTGACACTGGTGATAAGACATATATTTAGATATGCCCTTCCTGAAGGCTTATGAAGCCATAGAGATTAAAGGAATTAACAAATTATGGTTATGTCTTAAAATAGCACATAATTGCTGAAATATTTTTCTATTAAAGCTGTCGAATGATCTTTGGCCAGACTCGGTGGCCTTTTTCACATTTTCCTGTTAGTAATCTTTATGCTGTTCAAGACAGGATTTATTCACAGTATAAGGAAAGAAATAATACAAATCCATTTTAGGTGCTCTAAAAAACATGTGTAAAGTTCTTTTAAAAAACTTTTTCATGTTTAATCTGTTAAACAATAGCAAATTTCTTATGAATCAGTGATACTGTAATTGAACTGGAGACATTTTTAGAGGAAGCTTGCTCTGGCTTTTTCACCCTATGATTTGGAATCTGCTCACAGTACTGCCAGCTTAACCAAAAAGGATTAACTCTCATATCCAACTGAGAACACAGATAATTCTCAGTAATTGGTAAAAAATGAAGATGAATGGGGCTGAGAGATAAGGAGCAATTAGCTCATCAGCAGTTACAGCTGTGCACTCAATCCGGATCCATCTCTTGAGTCTCGGCCCCTTTTAAAGAACCTAAGCAGAATAAGCATAGGACACCCCCTCCCCAAAAAATTGCTATACCTGCCCATCATTTCTCACTTTTTCCATTTTATTTCCTTTCTACACAAAGACACCTGTCATAGCATGCTATGTAAATTACTACCTCTCCCAGGACCTGTGTCTAAAGCCAATCTTCTTTTTAAACTTTTTTTTTTAACAGAAACCAAATGACTACTGTAGACACTCTTAAATTCCCTGTCAATCGTTTCATTATAGCAGCATCATCTGTTTGAAAATATATAAGCAATTCCCTCATCTAATTATAGGGAGGATTTGAGGTTCATTAACATTGCCAAGGCAGAGGATCCGATGTGCAAATGCAGAGCTGAGCTGAGTGGCCTGCATTCTTAGTTTCCTTTTATTTGCTTTCTCAAGGTCTCCAAGACTTTTCCCTCAAATCATAAAAGTAATTCTTTCCTTCCAAAGAGACACGTGTGTTTACAGAAAGGAAGTGGCTATGGTTTGTACTATTCTATCACAGCAGAAGTTAGTGAACAGAGTTAGGGAGAAGGTCAGCTGAGCAAGAGAATTTTATCTTCCATCTATTTGACTTGGAAGGGCTGGAGATGGGTGCGAGAGGGAAAGATTGGGGAAAGGTGAGTAGTATTAAGGAGAACAATTGTTAAGTTCTAATTATATATTTTTTTTTCAGTACTAGAATTCAGGTGTCAATTTAGCTGTTGCTGGTTTTTGTACAAGCAAAGGAAATCATTAGAAAATTTGAGTTCCTGAACTTTCAAACAAGTCTATATTTGTTCATAGAACTCTGTGTATCTAAAGTATTCAGAAAGAGAAAACACCAGTCTTCAAGATTGCTTCACTTCCTTGAAGAAATAACAGCAGTTTGGAGGTTATGGCTATAGTTTAAACAATGAGATTTTCTTGGGACATCTGTTTTGAGATCACATTTTGAATAGATATGAACTCATTTCCTACGAAGCAAGCAATTTACTATTGTTGATAGCTGTTTACCAGTTCTATGAGTCAGATATTAGCTAGTGGCAAAGGTCCTCTCAAATCCTTAGAGTATTCTTTAAACTGTGTACATAGTGTTTTCATTATATAAAACATTAAGGGAAGCAAAAATGTGGTCTTTTCCTGCTTCTTTGGTAAATTGCAGTTCACAAAACATCGTACTTGAGAGAATTTTTTTTCATGTATTTACCTTTGGATATCTTTCTATTTGTTGTCATTGGTTAATAGAAGAAGATTTTAGATCTAGCAAGTGTTTAAATAATGATTAAACAATTAAGAGGTACTCACTACATCAATATTTTGTACTGTTTAAAATTAGAAATGAAATTCAATTTTCTTATATTTACATTAAAATCATTAAGGATAAATCACAGGGTCATCACTGTATAAATAACTCCTAAATACACTTGTAGAAAGATACACTAACAAAAGTAGCTCTAAATTACCTCAAGCAATATTAAAGTTGGTCCAAAGATATATACTGTTTTAAGTCTGGCATTTCAAAATCCAAAGATTGAGAAACAGAACAGTTTCAAAAGTTGGCTAATGCAGATTAGTTTTTAAAACAAAAAAAAATTGTAATTTATCTAGTTCACATGTTATGGGTAGTATTGCCACTAAAAAGAATCCAGGACATTTTTCCTTCTTATCTGCAATGTAGCTCATATCAGCCAACCTGTCACAAGACAGTACTTGATATAAACAAGAGATTGCAAAGACATCTCAGTAATCAATATTAGGATGGCTACAGTATGGAAGCCCCAACCAGTGCATATCATTTGTCTCAGCATCTATTTCTATGACCAAATGAAGCATTAATTCAAATCATAAATCTATGGTGATTTAAATCTGGGAATGAGCACCTGCCTGCTTTAATGATTTATTTTGTACATTTCAGTAAGCAGGAGATTTGTCCATATGAACTGACAGGTCACCTTCAGATGCCAGTAGCAGACTGTTTATCACCATGCAGACTAGCATCTCATCTTAGCAAGTAAATATTAAACTAAAAGAATCCAATTGATTGTGGATGGGAGAGAAAGGCGTCATGGCCATATATTTTATTCAGTGTGCTAATGCCTCACTTTGATCCAACCAGGGGTCCTTTCTTTTTTTTCCCTAAAGTATTCATTCTTTTAAGAAGATGTGAGCTCAAGGTTATCTTTTAAAATTAGGGATATAAAATAATTATCCATAAGGGTCAGATTTCCTTCAACTTTTTTACCTTTCTAATCTTTAAGCATTAGTTTTCAAATAGCCCTGGTTTATCTATAATTAAAAGATGTTAAAATAAATAAGAATGACTCCTTATGAAACTTAATCTCTAAAGAAAATATGAAAAAGAGGCCCCGAATGAGGGGTATAACTTGTGCCAAAATACTTTCTACTACCTCCTAAATCCCTTCCTCTTGAAACTACCTGATGTTTATCTACCAATTATTTATATATGCAACTATGTACATATTGTCTCCCATAATATAATGCAAGCTACTTGAGGGTAGAGACGATTTCACTTTTGTAGTTATATGCATAACACCAATCATAATGCTTGATGCATAACAGTAAAAAGGTTATTGATTTACTAATAATAACTCATCAAGCAGGAGGATCTTTGGGCAGATCTTTGAGATCTTAAAGTTTTTGGATGGAAATGACAAACCTTCAGAATTATTTGAATGAACAGATTAGGGAAGAAACTTGTGTTAATGGGAACTTTGGAATTTTCTATGCAAAATTATAGAATCAGAGCATCCTAAAACTGAATGGTATCTTAGAGATCAATATATACAGTAATCTTATCTTAGGTAGATATGCCTTCTACTACATGTATAAGGTTTTTCTTTCTCCATATAATAGTGCATACATGCACCTGCATGCTGAATGCCTAGAGCACACACTAATGTATGGAAAGGTAGGGAGTAGCTAGGGCATAATGAATGGAGAACTAGTTTTAGAGTCAATTCAAGATCTGCTTTTGATATTACTTAGTGGCCTTGAGTCAGTTAATCTCTCAGAGTTTTAGTCAAATTTTTAGGACTATAACTCAAAAGAAAATGCTGACCTTTATCATTAGGGGGGAATTTCCCCATTTCAGAATTCTCAAAACCAATGAAATCACAAGTCTAATCTCTATCCTGTGGAATATGTATACAGAGATGTTTACATTAATTATATACACATATTATATATGCATGTATATATATATATAACCATATCTTTTGGCACATGTATAATAATGTGAATCCTTCATTTTTTAAAATTCATTTAGTTAGTCTTGTTCCTGTTTTTATAATTGTGATTTCATAAGTGTTCAGCACTCTCTAGTATGGAATCTCCATCCATGAAGAATACAACTTCTCAGTAAATGATTGTCTAGAAAGCCGCCAGAGTCAAAGAAAGGTTGTGAGTTGACCATGGCTAGCAAGCTAGACTGAGTCAAAAGGACAACTTGAACCTAGACTTTCCTTACTCCATTGATAGCCATCTAACCACCACTGCAGACTTCTACAAATTTAAAATTTTTAAATGATATGACAACATAAAAATTGAAAATCTAAAATGGCTGAAGGGGAAATCATAGTCAAATCAGTAGATTTTTTTCTCAAGTAATTTTTGTCTTAAGAGATAATCTTTGAAGAACCCATGTAAAGGGCCCTCTATGTATATATCTGGACTATCAAGTCACTGAGATCATCTGGACAGCATTGCCTTCAATGGATTTCCCATAATCAAGAGTCAAGTTTTAGTATTTGAGGTCTTCCTGCTCATAATTCATAGACATGATTCAGGATAGCCCATAAATGCTAGCATTAACATTCTTCATGTTATGAGTTCTAAAATTTCTCTAAGAAAAAAAAATATTGTGCTGTACTACAATTCGTCACTGAAGAAAAAACTATAAATCTGTTCTACTAACAAAAATGCAGAAAAGCATCTCTTTAATTCTTTTAAGATCAGGAGACCAGAAGGATTAAACACTACAATCAAAGAAGGTAACATCTGTATATATTTCACTTCCCATCTTTAGAACTAATCTCATTTCATTTGATAAATATTGGTAATGATGTTGATCATAATCATTGCCCCCCTGATTCAGGTCTCCCATTAACAAGGAAAGTACTCATGCTGAAATAGAGAGAGAGAGAGAGAGAGAGAGAGAGAGAGAGAGAGAGAGAGAGAGAGA
>NC_058132.1:563425741-563513411 GCF_016433145.1 Gracilinanus agilis | reverse complement strand
TGTGTGTGTGTGTGAGAGAGAGAGAGAGAGAGAGAGAGAGAGAGAGAGAGAGAAAGAGAGAGAGAGAGAGAGAGAGTGTTTACTATCCAAGTAGAATTTGGAAAAATACCAATTAGTAGTGTTTAATAGAGAATCAGAGTTTAAAGATGATACTATAGTCAACTTTTAACTAGGAACTATTTCCACTGTTGCTACCTACCCAAGTTTTGTACCCCATCCACTGCTATCCCCTCAACCACAAACTATATTCACTTTCTGTACACATTCTGCTTCCCAAACTACCTCTTTCTCTGCCACTTAGGCAAAGTCTATCATCTTTTTTATTAATCCCTATTTTTTATTACTAACCAGTTCTATACCAAATTATTACCCTTCCTTTAAGAATTGCTCAAATAGAAAATGTTTATTATTGCTGTATATCTAAATAAACCTTACCTTCTGTCTTAGAATTGATACTAAATACAGTTCCAAGGCAGAATAGCAAAGGGCTAGTCAATTAAGGTTAAGTGACTTGCCCTGTATTATACAGCTAGGAAAGGTCAGAGGCCAGATTTCAAACCAAGACCTCCCATCTTCAAGGTGTGGCTCTGTATCTTAAGAACTAGTAACTCTTGGTAGAAAAGTCATCCTTTGACTGTATATCATTAAATTTAAAAAAATTGAATACTAGCCTCATAAACCTAAAGACTACATCTGTATTTACTAGTTCTAAAATGCAGAGAATAATACTTTCATTTTATGTATTTTTAAAGTGTTTATAAAGAATGGATTTTACATATAACATCCATGATCTAGACAATCTCCCATAGCTTTTATCTATCAGAAGTCTTATATGAAAATAAGTATTAACATTTCCTTTATTTTCTCTCAATTCCCAGGGATTTCTCCATGAATTTTTAAGCCTTTAAGGTTTGCCCAAGAAAATCTCATCAGTTTCTGTCCCTATCTGCCCTTATTGAGCCCACTGATGTCATGACTGGTTTCCCTTACCAATTTGGAAGCTGGTTTTGACGTCACAGCAACTGAGTTTTCATTGTGTATATGTGCTTCAAAATTACCTTCCACACTAATGATCTTGTTTGCTATATGACAAATGTTTTAAGGGGAAAAGTTGCAAGGGTATTTATTTCTACAATATACTGTATATATCCACAGAGCCTAGCACTGTATTTAAAATGACTGAAAATAGGCAGCATCTGGTTATCTTTAAAAATAATCTATAAAATGGTTATAGCATATGAAAAGAAAATTTAATTGAACTGTCAAGAGCTCTTTCATTCCTATAAGCATATCAGTTGAATATAGTATTTGAGCTTATCTTTCTGTCTCTACAGTTCTCTTGTTAAATTATTTTATTAGCACTGTTTCAATATGATAAAGGGAACTTGTATGATACAGTGGCAGAGAAATAATATTTTACTTCACCAACCCTGACTTCAAGACTTCATTAATAGAAAATTTATCCCAGCTTTGTAGTTCATTTTGATATAGGAAACCTGTGCCCCTACCTGTACCCCATCTCAAAAAAATAGTGAAAAACATTCCATGAAGTGAAACAGCTATTTCTGGTAAAAATTTGCCCCAATTAGTTCTCCATTCATCCTTTTTTACTACTTTGACACTAATTACAAAAAGGGAGAAGGGGTAGTATAGAAAAGAGAAATAAGCATCACTTCTTTAAGCCAATAATTCATCATCAAAATGAGTTTTTGTTATGGGAGGTATATAGAAAGGTAGAATGTTTTGTACCCAACTAACTATACTGCAGTGAATTACTTTAAATCAATATTTGGTACATTGAGAAACAAGGTTAAATTTTTCTTTGACACATTCATCTGTCACTCTACCTGTATTTTGAAAAATGAACTGTGTTATTTTCTGAAAATATATAACAATGTTTATGTATATATGTACGTATATACAAAAAAAACTATCACCTACCATTATAAGCTACAAAAGAATAAACACATATGATGAAAATCATCACACTTAGTATTTTCTTAAAATAATGTTGCTACAGAAACAACAGGGTATTTAAAACGTGCCAATAATTTCTTAAACTAAAAGAATAAATGTTTTCTAAGGACTGAAAGATGTTTTTTTCCAAGGTGGGGGGGGTAAGTAGTTATTATGGGAAAATAGATATTTGAATCAAACCTATTTTTCCTAGCACTTACCAACACTTGAATTCAGATCTCCATTCTCCGAATCTGCTCCATGCTGGTTATTACTGGCATGGTAGTTGGTCATAGCTTCTAATTTGATTTTTTTCACCTTCATTGCCTCTGCTATGGCTGCATTTGTAGCTGCAGCAGCCGCTGCAGCTGCTGCTGTCAGACCTATTAAAAATAGAAGTGGAATATAATGTAAATTATAGTATCATTTTTTTCTTGTATGAATTCAAGTTTTTAAATGACTTTTTATGGAGACGTCACTTTTCAAATTGAAAAAAAATCAACCACCTCTCCCCCAATGCAATTCAGGGAAAATAAACAGTATATTACATACAGTCCCATAGTTGGTTATGCCATGTTAAGCAATTAACAAAGTCTTACTATATAAATTTCTTGATGACAGGGAATTTTCATTTTTGTCTTTTTATCCCTAGCACCTGGCACAGTGACTGGAATATTCTTCTACAAACTCAAGTTCTTATAAAATGCTTACTGAACTGAATTGGACAATGAACACTGCCTTGGATAGCAATCATTAGGCAAATCTCTTTTAGACTAAGTTTTGACACTAACTAGTTTTATGACCTTGGATAAATTGTGTATTTTCTTTGGACCTTCAGCTTCTCTAGCAAAAATATGGTAGCAGGTAAGATGAATTATAAAATAATTTTCTGCAATAAAAGTCTAAGATTTTATTAAAATCTAAATTGTACTCATATTTTTTGCCTCTAACCTTGTTTTCCATTTGTTTGGGTTTTTGATGTTCATTTCTCATTATTATATTCCTCTATTGATTTCTCTACCTGCTGAATTTTTTATTCTCAACAAGCTGTTTTGAAATTAAGCAGTCTTTTCCTTTTTTTTTTTACATTCCACCATAATTAGAACTAATCATATATTTCTGAAACTATCCCATGAAGTCAGTTAAGGATCTAGAATCACAAGAAGAAACTTTTATGTGGCTCTTTAAAGCTTACAAAATGTCTCCTTCCAAATAATCATGTATGATAGGGCAAGGCAAATATATGAAACTGAAGAATGCAGAGATAAAAATGACTTTGAGGGATCCTATGGCTAGTAATGCATGAGTTAGAACTCAAACTCAGTCCTTAAAGTTCCTACTCTCCTTTTTACTAAATCTTCTTCCTATGTGTTAGAATATTCCCTCTATTAACAACACCCACTTCCATAAAATTTATTTGCTAGAAATTGTTAATAAGGTGGTCTCAGGAAGTTGAAATCTGATCTCATCAGCTTCCCCAAAAAGCTTGCCTCTTCTTCAAACAATACTATTTTTCACTAATGGCACCTCATTTCTCTAAGGGTCATAGGCTTGATGCCTAAAGTTATCATCTTAGAAAAGAGAAGTAGAAAAAGTGTTTAACATAAATTTGGATACTTGGATTCAGCATCTTTCTCTACATATCATGTAAACCTTGGAAACATCACAAACTCTGAGCCTTACCTCTGTAAAATATGAGAATTTTACTACATGATCTCTGATTTCCCTTCCAACTCTAAATCTATGATTATGATCTTTTATTCTTCCACCCCCTCATTCTCCAATCTAATCATTCATCAAATCATATTGAATTTACCTCTAGTAACTTTTACATCTGTTTAATTCATTCCATTCTTATTGCACTCACTAGAGTTAAAGCTTTGTAGTAATATACGTTTGACTGGTCTTTATCTTTTATATCCCTTTCCACTCTTTCTTTCCCAAAGATGCCAGAATAATCTTTCTTAAGAATGGCTCTGATCATGTACCACTGCCTCCCCCATTCCAAAACATTTAGTGGACTCCCAATGTTTACCAAATGCAATAAAAACTCTCTAAATAGGCTTTCAAGACATTTTATTATCTGGCATACCTTTGTAGCCTTTTTTCTTGTTCTGTGCTAAAGTATTCACCATTCTCTGATACTATTCTGAATTCACACCATTCCACATAGCATTTTCCTGAAAAAAATTGTTTTAATCCTCTTCTTTAAAGGTCTGCATCAGGTGCCATCTTTTTCCTGATGCTTTGTTTTATAGCTCTATCTCCTTCCATATTGTTTTAAAACTCACCCTCCTATACACATAAGCATAAACTTATAATTATTGGAGTATACATATTACTCTCACAATAGATTTTAATTTTCTTTCGAAACAAGATTTAAGTTTCCTCCCGGCTCCATTTCTGTGTTCGCAACACTCAATTGATTACAATGCCCATAATTGTCAATAAATGCATGTTAAATTGGATTAAAATCACTTCAATACCAGTTTAACAATATGATGAAGAGGAATTCAACTTAGTAAACAATTATTAAGTATCTATTTGTACAAAGTACTGCACTAGATACTGAGGATACAAAGATTAAAAATGGCATCATTTCTTCTTTCAAACTTATGAGTCTACGAAGGACAATATCACATACACAAATGTAAGTTTGATGCATTGTGGAATGTGATAGGACCAAAGAAGAAATCCAGACAAAAGCTCAAAGAAAATCAGAAGAGGGAGAAAATATCTCCAAACTGGTAAGTCTTGAAGGGTCTCATGGAGAAGGGAGTATTTGAGTTGAGAATGGTAGGAAGTCAAGAATATATAAACAGAAAGGACTGAAAGATATGTTACAGGCATAGGTCTCAGTCTAGATAGAGTCATAAAGACTAACATCATGATGGTGAATAAAAACAGAATGCTATGGAGAACATGTGCAGGACATGACTTAAAGAGGTGTGCATTCAAATCTAACTTCAGCTATCTTTGTGATTTTTCAGAGTCACAATTCTTTCCAAAACCCTCAATTTCCTCATCTGTAAAAATAAGTTAATAATTATCCTATCTAGCTCAAGGGATTGTTACAATTCTTATTGATATTTTAAATGCTTTGAAAAAATGAATTGTTATTGTTATTGTCTGAAATGAAATAAGATTGAGAAGGTAGGTTGAAGCCAGAATATAGATGACTTATTTAAAGTTAGGCTACCACATTTGTATCTCGACATATTTAAAAGGGGAAGAAATATTTTCTGTGCAGGAGAATGATGTGACCATGCATATCCATTAAGAAGATTATTTAAGTGACTATGTGTCAGGGTGACATTTTTCAACCAGAAGAGTGCCTAGAAGTGAGGGAGCTAATTATATTACTAAATCTAGTACAGTGAGGTTGGTGAAGACCTGAAACAGGGTGATCTTCATGTAACTGGAAAAGACACTGATTTGAGAGGGATTGGGGAAATAGAATTAATATGGTATGAGAAATTATTAGATAAAAGTCTGATAAAGTGAGAAGTAGCTCAGAGGTCTCAGGTTGAAAGCAATGAGTTAGAAGTCATAAGAAGTAGCTTCAGACCAACTTTTTAATCACTTATCTGTGTATTAGAGTAAGTGATGGAATTTTCCTGGAGTTCATTTCCTAAACTTCAAAACAAGAAGTTTGACCTTTATAGGATTTCTAATTGCAATTAAAAATCATGGGAACTTAACATTAAATGAGACACTATACTTGGTAGATGAATATGAAATAATGAATACTTACCCTCAAAGAGTTTACAATCTGATTCTTTTATTTAACAAGTCAGAGTATGATAATTATGATGTTCACACTGGGCTGCTGCACTTAATATATTTAGTATAAAACTTTTTGAATGAATGAATGGTCCTTATTCTAAGGAGAAATTAATCTCCCAATTCTGTTTTGCTAACCTATTTAAAAACCATTTCACTTTCTCAAAGACTCTAATATTATATCTTGTTCCAGAGAATGAATAATGATCTTGAGCTGAACTATGACATGTAGCATAAGTTAATCTCACAATAAAAGTAACAGACCAATTCTTTAAGTGGTAAAGCACATACTTCAGAAGCACATTTCTAAAAACACATTTGCCACTGATAAAACACTGGTTTATAAAATATTTAATTTAACACAGAAGTTCCGCAATGGTATTTTTAGATCAGAGGAAGGATATAAAGTCATATATTACATATTTATAGAAACTAAATTGGGTCACTGAAAAGGGACAACGCACCTTTGAACTGAGGTTGGCATCCTGTATTCATTATACAATGCAACCATCTATAGTTTCTTTTCTTTTTTTAAAGTTGACCCTGGAAAACTATAGCTAATGTCTTTGAAAAGACTGAATACATCTTTATAAGAAACATCCAAACTTAGCCTGCCTTATGAACATAAGCTTCCTATGAATAAGAAAGAATATTTTCGCATTCGATTTTAGTTCTTTGGAAGAAGAAAGGCAATTTCTATGTGAATTAAAAGATATGCAAAGACAAGGATTCCTCATTTGATTTTAAATGTAAATTATTAAAAATCTGTTTTTATTTTATACAATTTGCCAAATTTCACTTTTCAATAATTTTATATATACATAATTTTTCTGCTCCATTAAATCTGTTTTGTCAATTTGTCAATTTGTCAAATCTATTTCAAATTTTATCAGTATTAGAAAAATTTAGCTATTTAAGTTCTATAAAGAACTTCAATGTCTCATTAACAGTAAGTCTTTTGCGAATAATTGCACTTAGCTAACTACTCATTCTAAGTTGTATATTATGTTATAAAAATTGCTTAACACAAAAGATGAACGTAATTTTATTATTCATATCCAAAGTAAACAGTTCATTTGGGAGCCATGGTGCCAGATTAGAGGCAGTAACCCAGTCAAACTCTTCCAAACTTCCCATCAAAACAACTTTAAAATAACAACTTGAATCAAATTTTGGAGCAGTAGGACAAACAAAATTTCGAGGTGAGACATTTTTCAACCTAAAAATCTGTAGGATAGGACTATGACACATTGCCTGGATAGGGACTGCTCCATAGTGCACAAAGCTGTAGCACCAGGAGTGGACCTGAGAGATGGCTATAATTGACTAAGTATCAGTTTCAGGAGCTATCACCCAAGAGGGCATTAAAGGGTTGGGTAACTGCCCAGAAAAAGACTATAGGGGACTCTTGGCTAGCACTGGGTACAAGTAGTGCTGACTAGTGACTGTTGATCAGAAGCAGTTCTGGGTTGTTCTTCAATGGAAGAAAGGAATGTTTATGGCTGGTCACAAGGAGGAAATGCTTGGTCACAGTTCAAAGTCAGAATATATTACTAGTACTTGTATCTTCAAGAGAGCAAATGTAGAAGAAGAAAATAATATGAAAGTAGCTACAAAGGAAGTCCCAAGGTAAAGATGCTAATTGGATGTAAGCCCAAGAAGAATTTCTGGAAGTGTTAAAGAAATAGACAAAAATGTGAAAAGGAAAAATTGGAGAAAGAAATAATGTAAGAAAGTTATAAAAAGATAGTCAATTGTTTTTTTAAAGAGGCACAAAATACTAAAAATACCCTTAAAATATAATTGATTTAAAAGTAAAATAGGTACAAAATTTCACTTAAGAAAAGACTTTCTTAAAAAGCATAATAGGCAAAATGGAAAAGGAGATACAAAAATTCATTGAAGAAAATAATTCATTAAAAATAATAAGGGAAATGTAAAAAGACGTATAAAAGCTCACTGAAAAAATAAATCCTTCAAAATTAAAAATAGGCAACTTGAAGCTAATGAGTCCATATGGCATCAAGAAATAATAAAACAAAATTTGAAGGATGGAAAAGTAGAACTAACCTTGAAAATAGTTCAGGAAGCAATAATTTAAGAATCATTAGACTACCCCAAAGCCAATATCAGAGAAAAAATAAAGGAAACCTGTTTCAATATGTTAACAATAGAGAATAAAATGGTAATTGAAAGAATCAGCTCATCGCCTCCTGAAAGAGATCTCAAAATGAAAAGCCCCACAAATATAACTGAATTCCAGAGCTCGCAGCTAAAAGAGAAAACATGGCAAGCAGCAAGAAAGAAACAATTAAATATCACAAAGTCACAGTCAAGATTGCATGAGATTTAGAAGCTTGCACTTTAAAGGAGCAAAGGGCTTGGTATATGATATTCTGGAAGGCAAACAAGGGTAGGATTATAGCTAATCACCTCTCCAGGAAAACTAAGTATTATCCTCAAGGAAAAAAATAGATATTTAATGAAACAAAAGATTTTCAAATATTTCTGATGAAAAAACCAAAGTTGAATACAAAATTCAACATTCAAAAAAGAGAAACATGAAAGAGAAACATTAGAAAACTAACAACACTAAATTGTTTTTGCTGCTTATGTGGAAAGATAATAAATGTAATGCCTAAGACTTTTCTCATTATTAGGGCAAATAGAAGGAGTTTACATAGAGACTGGGAAAAAAGTAAAGGAGGAGGGAGAAGGCGGAAATTCTCTAACATAAAATAACTTTTACAATGAAAGGGATAATAGGGGTGGTAGGCAATGCTTGAATCTCAGGCTCATTAGAATTACTTAAAATAGGGAGAAATATGTATGTTTGTATCTATATATAGAGGGATATTTATATGCATATATAAACATTGATATATACATATTCACATACACATACATGTATACATACATATATGTATATGTTCAATTAGGTATAGAGATCTATCTTCCTGAACAGATAACAGGAAGAGAAGGGGATAAAGGAAATGGAGGGGGTGATAAGAAAAGGGAGAGAAATTAAAGGAAGAATTGGTCAAAAGCAAAACAGACTTTTATGGAGAGACAAGATAAAAGATGAGAGAAAAGGATAAGCAGAAAACAACTAAGGTAGGGGGAAATTAAGAGTCAGTAATCATAACTGGGGATGTGAATGAAATGACCCACGCCTAAAATGGAAGTAGATAGCAGAATGGATTAGAAACCCCAATCTGATATGTTATTAACAAGAGACACACATGAAACAAAAAGTCACACACAAAAAGTTAAAATAATGGGATGGAGCAGAAACTTTTATGTATCAATTAAAGGAATATAGGCAAATGTAGCAATCCTGATCTCAGACAAAGCAAAAGAAAAAATAGATTTAATTAAAAGAGATAATCAGAGAAGCTGCATTTTAACAAAGAGTAACAGATAATGAGGTGATATCAAAAATTTATATAGCTATTTTATCTGAGAGCCTCTTTTCTTAAAAATATGGGGAACTGAGTCAAATTTATAAGAATAAGAACCATTTATCAATTTATAAATTCCCAAGTGATATGAAAAGTATTCAGAAGAAGCAATGAATTTTATATATTTCTAGTCTTAGGAAAAATATTCGAAATCACAATTGACTGGAGAAATGCTAATTAAAATGACCCTGAGGTACCACCTCACACCTATCAAAAATAACAAATAAAATAAGGGATGAGCAAAGATAGCTGCAAGAATGAATTGTTGGTAAAGTTGTGAAATAGTCCAACCAATCTGGAAAATACTTCAGAATTCTGGCCAAAGAGCTATAAAACTCCGCATATTCTTTAACCTATCAAGACCAGTGCTATTTCTGTACTCCGAATTAATAAAAAAAAAAAGGGGGAAAGGACCTATATGCACAAAAATACTTACAATACCTTTTTTATGGTGTCAAAATATTAGAAATTAATGAGTAGCTGATTGATTGGGGAGTGGCCAAACAAGGTATGTTATATGTTTATGATGGAGTATCATAGTGCTATAAGAAATTTATAAGGAGGGATTGCATCAGAGAAACAATGGAAGATGTATATGAACTAAATCAAAGTGAAGTGTGTAGAACCATAAGATCATTGTACACAGTATCAGCAATATTGTAATGCTGATCAACTGTGAAGGATTTAGCTATTTTGATCAATAAAGTGATTCAAGAAATTTGCAAAGTATCATTCATCCCCAGAGAAGGAACTGATGAACTCTGATTGCAAATTGAGGTATGGCTTCCTCTTTATTTTTCTTGCTTTTTTGCCATAATATGGCTAATATGAAAATATATGTGCATGACTTCACAGGTATAATTGATATCATACTGCCCTCCTTCTTAGTAGGCATGGAACAGATGGGAGGGTAAAATTAAGAACTTGAGTTTTAATTTTAAAATGTCAAAAATAAAGTGTTTCTATTTTTAAAAGTAAATAGTTCAGTGCAAAGAGCATTGATTTTGAGTTTGGGGACTTTAGTTCTAGTCTCAGATTTACCAACCTTTATGTGTGTGACCTCTGGAAAATTATTTCACAACTCTTAGTCTTTGTTTCCTTATCCATAAAATGAAGATATTGAGCTAGTTGACTGCTAAGAGCCCTTCCAACTTTAATCTTGTGCTCCTGTAGTCTTTTGCTTAATCATTTGTGTTTTTACTTGTCTACAGTGAAGTTATTTACTAATTTATTAAAACATTTAAACTTTTTTCCAAGCAGGAAGAAACTCTGATGGTACACATTCAGAACTTTAAAATCTATTTGGGGTATTTATTTTTAAGGGACGAAATCCAGTTTTATTAGGACATTTTATTCAAACTTTCTTAGCTCTAGTCTGGGTCCGTACCACTCTCCCCTTGAACTACATAAATCAGGGCAAATTTGCTTGACAGCCTCCGAAACTTACACAATATTATTTTTCATAATGGTGGCATATTTCTTATCCTTTCAACATATATCAAAAATCTTTAGTACTTTGTATTTTACAATTCTATGAATCTACTACATCTTTTTAAATTACCCCCCAAAAGGAATTTGGGGGTGGGGATGTATAAATATTAAAGCAAAGAATGATATCTTTTCAAAAACTGCAGTAATACAAAAATAGTCATATATTTCATTGTGACCTATACAGAACAGTAAAAATGGAGACTTAAACAAACAAAACAGAAATTCCCCCTACATGTGTTCACTTACATGCTTGCAGGATTTAATCTTGTGTTTTTGCTTTCTCAGTTATCAGGGGGGATGAATGCATCCATGTATCTATGTACACACAAATATATGTGAGACTGCATATAAGAATATATCCATTTCCTTTTCCACACTAAAATGTCTCATGAACAATTAAAAGTGAAGTCAAATGGATTCATTAAGAATTATTATATATATTCAACTGTTTCAGCAACAAGTGCATTTATTGGTCCATAATATTTTGGGAAAAGTTTGGAGAAACAAAATTCAAAATGCCCCATACGTTACTTTCAATGGTAGTTATCATTAATACTCTGAAATTGATAAGCTGTTTATGTCTGGCATTCTTCCTGCTGATTATTCAGTGAGACAGGCAGCTTTATAAATATCTCATCACTCCACCGTCACACAAATTTCATCGACAGTGCTCATGCACAGCTATTAGCAATATGAATCTAACCATTACAAGAAGGAAGAAAATCGAACATGTGGCATTAATACGCAGTCCTGGTTCCTAACCATCTGATAGGCAGATGGTGTAAAGCGGATTCTCCAGCTGAAATGAAGGGGCACATCATTTAAAACCTTGTTTGCATTCTAACTGATATCAGTGCCATATTGATATACATGATACATCATGGCAGTATTTGAACAATCTAGTTTGTTTCAGTCATAAATGTTTACAGCCTTGTTTTTTTTATCTTTAGAAGCATGTTCAGAAGAGTGTATTTTTAATTTATGAAACCTATTGTTTACTTCTGTTGAACCAGAAGATTAGCAGGAGGCAGGAATATTAAACTACCTCAACCACAGCAATATAACAAAGACAGATGAATAAAGTATGTTTTTCACAATAAAACATGTTAGTGAAGGATTTAAAAATTAGCCTAGACATATGTATTAAATATATTTTCCTTTAATTCTTGCTTTTCTCCCTGGAGACATAGTTGAAATTTCCTACTTTAAATAGTTAATTAGTTAAAACATGTATTGTAGATAATGCAAAACCATCAAAAAGTTCTGTTTAATTCATGGTCATTTCTATGGAATAATCATCTCAGTGACAAATCATATAAATTACCACAAAACTCAGATTGAGGTAGTTACTAACAGCTGTAAAAGTTTTAATTATGGCTCAATTGGAAGTTCTCTTACTCCCATGAGATGGAACTGATACCCACTTGCTTTACTTTTTCTTTCTGCCTTCATTAAATACCATACATCCATAGCCCATCACCATATTTTCACATTTATGATTAATTCAGACAAGAGATGGTCTGCTCCACTTTTTTGTAGCTCCTAAAGAAACTCAAATTTAGGTTAAAATGTTCTTTCATGTTCCAATACAAAAAGGTAGAGTAAGTCACTAAGTTGTATAGAGGAATGAAATTTTGAAAAATAAGTTTGGTTAGAATTCCAGGAGGCAGAGATATTGTGAGAGAACGTTCCAGGCACGGGGGCAATCAGTAAAAAAAGTATGGAGTCAGGAAATGGGAAATATTGTTTGAAGAAGAGTAAGGAGGCCAGTGTAGTTTGACTATAAATTATATGGGGAGGAATTGAAAATGGAAGGAATAAAGTAAAGAAGACTGAAAAAGTAGGAAAGAACTAGTTTATGAAGGAGCTTAAAAGCCAAAAAGAGGATTTTATATTTTATCCTTAAGGCAGTAGGGAACCAGAGGAATTCATTAACTGGAAAGCAGTATATGTGATAGAATATAATATTGGAAAAAATATATTAGAATTAAATATAATAAAATACACTATTAGAATTAATAAATAGGAGCATCTCTAGAATTTACCACTGATAAAAAAAATCTCTCATCCACATGGACAACTATAATGACAGTTTTAGATACAACATTGAAAGGTATATTTCTCCTTATTTTATGCCTGTCTTACTCCTGATAAAGTATTACTAAATACATTTGTCAGATTATTTTTGAATCTTATGAAATAGGAATATAAAGAATTTTAAATGATAATGTGCTATATAAGTCTCCATTTACATCATGATCATCCTTATTACAATATTTATGTATGGACATGAATAAGAATTGCAAAAGATTGATAATTTTTAGACCTGCACTAGAAGAATACCAACATATGATTAAAAGAATTGCTTCATCAATGTAGTAATGATGTGGTGTAATGAAAAGTGTGCTAAATGTGGTGGTTGAAGATGTAGCTTTGAATCACAATTGCTGCCTACCTAAATCTCCTTGGACAAGTCACTTAACCTATCTAGGACTAAATTTTCTCATCTCTGAAACCAAAAGTTTTGGACTAAATGCCTTCTAGATGAAAATCTCTGACAGGGGCTTGGGGTCACTAACAGAAACTACATTCTTCTCAAACAATATATAATCTAGATAGGGAATCAAAGTTTAATACACTGCTATTCCCAAATTAAAACCAATTAAAAGATAAAATTATATGCAGTTCTTCCATTTATGAACAAATAGTTCTAAAAGTTTATTTGTGAGTCAGATTCTTAGAATGTGACAATGATTTTCCAATAACAAAACAAAGTTATAAACATCAATTAGTTTCTCCAAACAACCTTTAACTCCTATTGCACAAATCTTGTACCTAATTCTAAGAATATGTCGTTTCTTTGGAGAAATGCATTCTAAAAATTGAACAATAACTTTTCTTGCTGTAATGTCAACTTACCATGTATTTTTCACATATTATTAAGCTAATCCCTCATGACAACCTTTTTTCCTGGAGATGAAGAATTTGAATGTCATGAGATTAGATAACTTGTGCAAAGTCACATTAAGTCCTAAAAAACTTTGGTATATAACATTATTTGACGTATGGAAGAAAGTTGGCAGATGAATGAATAAATCTTGATACTTAGGTCGAGCTAGTGATAAAATCTGTTAATTGGACAAAATTTTATTTGGCTTTCTTCTGTTTTGTTTCCTACAATCCCTTCTACTTCCTAATGCTCTTAATGCCTCCTTCTATCATAAATCCATAACTGAGGAGTCAAACCTAGGTCTTCTCCAACTTTCAAGGTACATCATGACCCAAAATGACTTACCTATCTTATCCCCTTTTTTTTGCCCTCATAAATAAAACCCATTTCTTTCTCTTTACTTCCTATCCTTAAAATAATATTTAAATTTAACTTCTCTGCAGTTTTAGCAGTAAAAAACATCCTCAAATTAGAATGGCTTCCTATACCAATATCCATCTGGTGACATCCTAATTCATCATTCCAGATCCAGCTCAAATCACACCTTATGAATAAAGCCTTTCTTTCAATGATAAAAAAGGAATCACCCAATCAAGGATCTCTTGATCCAAGGTTATATGTAATAGAACAAGAAGTGGATATACTTCAAAAATGTGACGTAAGGAAAACCCACTATACAGGACAATACAGATATGTCTAGCCAATACGATCTTTAGAGGTATTTCAATTGAAAAAACACTCAATCATTGATCTTCAAAATGTTTGAAAGGAAAAGATTTGAAAAAAATGGAAAAGGTCACATACAGTTTTAGTACCTCCTCCCAAAAAAGTGAATGAACCATTGAACTATATTCCTACCTTCTAATCTCTTTAAGATGTTTATGAGACTATCTATATACACATTGAGGTTATCCTTAATGAAAATGTAAGAAAGCAATTAACAGATTTCTATAGGCAGTTTTCTACAGTAAATCATTTATGTGTATTCAATAGGCACACAAGAACAAATACATGTATAGCATTCAAAATGCTACTTTCAATTACTTGTTGAAAAAGAGTAATTTACTCTGCAGAACAAAACAGAGCCATTAATTATGTTTTCCTAACAGTGTATCACTTTTCTTAATTTTAGCACACTTAAGAAATTTTAAAAGATGTGAGGGATAATTTTTCTTTATGATCCTTTGATTATCAATATTGAAGAAATATAAAAAGGAAATTATACCTATTAAGGGTAACAATAATTATTGGTAATATTTCTATAATGTTTCAAAGATTTGAAAAACATTTTACATATGTTGTTTCATTTGATACTAACAGTACCACCATGAAGTAAATGTTATTTTTATCCCCATATTTCAGATGAGGAAGCTGAGGGTGAAAATGATTCAATTAGGGTCCCAATGTTAGTTGTCTGAGGCAAGATTCAAATTCACTTTTTTCTAATTTTAACTCCACTATTCTATTCAATATACAGCCTGGTTACTTCTTATTAAAGTATACACAGTCTTAAAAAAAGCATTAAATAATTTATTGCAAGTGAAACTAAAAAAATCTGAGTTCTTTATAGCTTATGTAGAACAAGGCTTAACTATAGTCAACTTTCAATTATCTTTCAATCTGTCTTGATCCAAAACTTATAGATACTCTAATCTGAGATCTTAGTAACAAACAATAAGACTGATTAAAGAGGGGTTTAGTTTTCTCCAGTTTGGAAAGGTAATGTAAAGCAGTGGTATCAAACTCAAATAATAACAAAACCCAGTGGACTGCATATTAACTTAAAAATGACAAATTAAAATTATCTACATTGCATTGAATTTATATTGATTTTGTTAAACATTTCCAATTATGTTCCAATCAGGTTTAGGCCACATAGTAGTTTTGTCTGATTTTTTGGACAGAGATTTTGACATCTCCAGGGTAGAGAATAGAATAGAATAAAAGTGAACATTTTTTTTTGTCTTCTCTTTGGTTAAACATCTTTGCCTAGCATAGGCATTCAAAGTCTCCAACAATCTGACCCCAATCCATATTCCTAATTTTCCCTATCAACATCTAACTAGAAAAGCAGTATGGTATAAAGAACACAGAAGTTGGAGGCAGTAGCCTCGAGCATGAGTTGTTACTAGTTATTTTGGATACTTAATATCTCAGAAGTTAGTTTCCTTAATTTTATAGAGGATTTATTATTTCTTCTGCCTTCATCACAAGTTTTCTACAATGAACAAATGAGATAAGTATGATGTATATGTGAATTTTTATTTTTGTACACAGAATAACTGCAATCATAGATAGCATTTGTATGACTATAGTTCACAAAGAACTTTATATAGCTCTACTCATTTTTTAATCATTTGCTTCAATCAAACTTACCTACTCAATATTTCTCAAACAGAACTTATATCATCTCACCAATGAAACTTTTCTCATGTTGTTACTCCTATAAGAAATTTTCCCTCAACTCTTGAAATAATATTCATACTTTTAAATCATATGCAAATCCTAAAATGCCTCTTCTGACAATCTTAACTGAAGATTATTTCTGCCTCTGACTCTTTAAACTTCGGTTGTATTAATTCTCTACACCAGTAATTTGGCTACTAAATAAAGAGTCCCTTTGAATATAGTGACCCACAAAATAAAGAAAGCCTAAAATGGCCCTACTCATCTTTCAGCTTTCACAGTGACAGGGATGGAGCAGCTAAAACTGGAGAGAAAAGGCAGAAAGGGATGGGCATCAAATGGTTTTTAGACTTTTAAAATATTCCTTTAATAGAAAATATATATAAAGTTATTAACCAATAATCAACAAATTGGCATATATATTGGAAAATCTAAATCACTCTAACAGTGGCAAATTATTTTATTTTTTATATATTTTTATTTTATATATTTATTATTTATTATATTTATTAAATTATCTTAACTGACAGGAAGCAATTGGTTACCAGTACAGGAGTGGTACCTGAAATAGCTGTATGTTTTCAGTTAGGATAGCACAAAGAAAAAAAAATCAATTTCAAATTTGAAGAAAGTCTAAAGATGAGGAGATACTATGGACAATCACAGCAGTTTAAATTTGAACTAGTCAAGTAAACCATTAATGCCCCAAATTGGAAAATGGAAAAAGAAACAATAGTGGCCAAATAAATTGCTATTTCTGGTAAAAATTTTAACTAACATAAAGTAGTCATGACAAGAGGAGGTCAAAATAACTTAGAAATCACCTTGGCCAAAAAATAATTGTTTTCATTTCCATGAAGTAAGACATGGAAGTATAAGATAACACTAGTTTGAAATATGAATTAATTTATATGTAGCAAGTATCACTAATGTCTCATTTCTGTCTGGAGTTGAGGGAAGCCCCAGCATACCAAAAAGAGAAAACAGATTTGTGAGACACCAAGAATCTATGGTCACAATTACAGAATTCACAATTTCTTTTTTCCTTTGCTATTGAGAGAGATTTCCTTTCTCCTATATCAGTGGGGAAAAGTTATTTCAATTAGATTAATACTATAGATATGAGAAACATAAGCTACAAGAATCAGATTTTTGTATCACCAGCTGCCATGAGTCAAAACTTAGCCTACAATGTCTAATCCTAGTAGCAAAACCTATGATGTACTAGTAAACAGAACAGAAAGGAAAGCAGCAATAGGAGCAAGAAGAGCACCCTGAGTGATAGAAATTATTAAGACCCATGACCCTAGATGGAGTGGTGAACTTTGGCAAGAACTTTCTTCCCTGTATTGACTCAACTTTCCTAGTTTGCACTCCAAAGTCCATATCCAGGGAATGAGATACATATATCTGCTTACTTGACTTCTTTCCCATAATGTGTGGACAAAGATATTTTAGGTCCTTTTCCCAGGTACTTTGAAGAATGAAAAGCATAGCCTTGAAAAGTCATGGGGAGTGATTGGGAGAAGAGCTTCTTGTTGGGAGTGCTTAGTTATTTTTTAAAATTTCCTTCTGCCTAAAAAAAACTATGGCCACAATAGGTTGATTGCTTATGTCTGGAGAATTAAAGGGGTTATTAAATGGAGATAGATATCAGTTTCAGGATAGAGTGAAACCATAGATTTTCTTATTTTTAATAATTCTGAACAACATTTTAATATTTCCTAGTCAAAATTCTTAATGTGGCCAACATGGAATTGAGTTTTTCTAGCCAGTTGAAGCCCTCTAGGTTGAAAGCATGGGAAGCTATTTTGTATGCACTGTGGAGAGACTTTTACAGGACCAAGTTCCTAGTATTTTGAGTATAATGCAACCTAGTGAGCAACTTTAGTATCCAACACCTTGCTGGATATTTAATATAGTGACATGATACTGTTCTTTAGGCTTAAGTAATGCTGAAAATAATCCAATGTAGACAGTTTTTACATCTGCAATACCTAAATAATATATACACACATATGAAGAGGAACACTGAGTCCACAGGACTGCCTTACAAAACAGGAAAAAAGTAGTATAAATGAAAGAAATATTTACTGAAGCCTTTTTTATGAGCTACAAATGAGCAATATCATCCCAAGAATAGTCAGATAAAACTCATAGGAAGAAAATAAAAATTGGCCAAGTGGAACATATTTGACTTTGTTTTTATAATGACCTATTATCATAATCAAAGACTGGAAAACTCTTTAACCTGGTGACATTTGGTCCTGATCTTCTCATTGCTCAGTATAGTATATGAAGAAGTTTAAATGGCATTTAAATATATGAAATTAAGAATTCTACATTTACTGGAGATGATATAATCTCAGAAATATTGAGGACTCATTATACAAGAGATTTCTGGAATACGATAATAAAGCAAAATGAAAAAATATGTATATCAATAACTCCTGTATTATCTCACAATCAGACCAATATATAAGAAAGAAAACAGAATCTTTAATGTAAATAGAATTTCAAAGAGCAATTGTAAAGGCTATGAAGCAGATAGAATATCAAGCTGCAAGGGGGGACATAGCCATAAAGTAACCCCTGCCACATAAGACTTCTAGGGAAGAACATTTTCTTTATTTCACCTTTAACCTAGGATATTGAGCTGGTACCACAGCACCATATTCATACTCATGCATGCCCAGAAGCATACTAAAAGCACCTAGGGATGGAGCCTTCCCTCTTCCAACTTGATTAATTAAACAGTTCATTCAGACTATATTTGCTCCTGCTCTAGCATTCTCACATACATGTGTCGTTTATGCCATTAAAATGTAAGCTCCTTAAGGTCAGGGATTATTTCCCTTTTAACTTTTTATCTCTGATATTCAGTACATAGTGTTTAAAAAACTCTTGTTGGTTAATCTACATCACTTTAATACATTGGGTATAAGATGTTTTCTAGTAGCTTTTCTATGAAAATACCTAAAATATATGAGCAAGATATTATCAGTAATTAAAAAACCATATATCTACTTTTTCATCCTTATAAAATCTTTATGAAAATAATGGGCCTTTTCTTGCAGTTTAAAACGATGATTGCATTGGTACCAATAGGTCTTTCTGATTACTCTCAGCAAAATCCTTCTAACTTAGAATCTTAGAAGTGGCCTACTACTAACAAATCACTATATGACTTACCAATGATAATTCAACTTTTATGTAAGAGACAAAACCTGAACCCAGATTTTTTTACTACAAGGCTTTGATTCATTTCCTCTCAAGTAGACCATTGGTGAAAATAAGAGAAAAGAACATGAAGACTTTTGAAAATGACTGTACAACAGTCTAGTCTTACAGTGACACAATGGACATAAAGGCATAGAGAATACAAGATCCTATTGTGTTTATTGTTTCATACTTACAAAAATTAATTGGAACAAATGTCATAAAGACTCTCTTCCTACAAGGACTCTTTCATGCATATGTTATTGTTTTATAAAGTTCCTTGACAAATGAATATTAAGAAATAACTATTCAATGCCCTTTTGGCTATTAATGTTAAAAGAGGCATAAAACAGTGAAATGTGTGATCATCAGGTGTTCATAATGATCATGCAAGATATTCTGCATGGAAGAGAAAAGGGAGATGGATTCTTCATAGATGGGGTCTCCAGATGTTTCTGTTTACTGATTATTTGGTGCTGATAGTACCAATTTCCAGAAAACCACACTGACCAACAAGATTTTGACTAGTCAAAAGCTATTACCCTAGGGATCTATAAAGGAAAACTAAATGGAACAAAAGTATTACACAGACAACAACACACAATTAGATGGGCAATTAATTAAGTTTCTCCATCACATATATATATATATATATGTATATATATATATATATATATATATATATTTAGGATAGACATTAAAGATAGACAATGATTGGGTTATAAATAATCTTAAATCATAAGAATGTGGTTCAGATTGCATTAAAGACAGTATAATATTTTAACCAGTTTCAAGCACTTCTTCAATGTAAAAGTTCATATTCTTGAACGCAAAATATTTTCTTAGAAATTCCATTTAGTCAGGCTTATGACACAATGATTTCCAAAAAATAAAAATGTTGACCTAATAAATAATGGAAAGATGGATTTTTTCTATGATGACATATGCAAAAATGACATATGGAGGAAAGTAGTACTGAAATAGAATTCTCTAAGGTCAAAATAAAATTGAAAAAGGTGACATATTAATGTGAAACAAGTGTAAGATAACAGATGGACTATGCTGGTGCGGAAGCAGTACTCAGAAAATATGTTAAAAAACAATGAAGTTTCTGCACAAACAAAACCAATGCAACCAAAATTAGAAGGGAAGAAACAAATTGGGGAAATGTTTTATAACAAAAACCTCTGACAAAGGTCTAATTTCTCAAATTTATAAGGAGCTAAGTCAATTGTATAAAAAAATCAAGCCATTCCCCAATTAACAAATGGTCAATAGGCATGAATGGGCAGTTTTCAGATAAAAAAATCAAAACTATCAATAAGCACATGAAAAAGTGTTCTACATCTCTCATAATTAGAGAAATACAAATCATAACAATGCTGGGGTACCACCTCACATGTAGCAGGTTGGTCAATATGACAGTAAAGGAAAATAATAAATGTTGGAGGGGTTGTGGCAAAATCAGGACACTTAACACATTGTTCTTTGTGTTGGGAATTAATTCGGCCATTCTGGAAGACAATTTGAAGTTATGTGCAAAGGACTTTAAAAGAATGCATACCCTTTGTTCCAGTAATACCACTACTAGGTTTGTATCACAAAGAGATAATAAGGAAAAAATACTAGTACAAAAATATTCATAGCCACACTCTTTGTGGTAGTTTAAAAAATGGAAAATGAAGGGTTATCCCACGATTGGAGACTGGCTGAACAAATTGTGATACATGATGGTGATGGAACACTACTGTGCTCTAAGGAATGATGATCTAAAGGATTTCTATATGAATTGGTAGAACCTCAATGAACTGATGCAGAGTAAAATGAATAAAACCAGGAGAACATTATACACAGAAAGTAAAACACTGTGGGAAAATCCAATGTAATGGACTTTGCTACTAGTAGCAATGCAACAAGCCAGGACACTCCTTAAGGGCTTAAGAGAAATAATGCTAACCACACTGAGAGAAAGAAATATGGGAGTAGAAACTCAAAAGAAAAAACATTACATCACTATCACATGTATATATGGGTATGTGATTTGCAGTTTAGGCTTGAAAAGATTGCTCTATACCAAAAATGAATATGGAAATAAGTATCAAGTGATAAAATTTGTACAATCCAGTGGAGTTGATTGTTGGCTCTGGGAGAAGGGAGGGAAGAAGTGAAGGAAAGAAAATGAATCATGTAAACATAGAAAATATTTTAAAATAAAATTAATTTGAAACAAAAAAAACCCGATAAAACTAAAACTAAAGGAAGTCCTTGAACATGTGGATAAGCTATGGACTACATGAAAAGAATGATATAGGAGAAGAAGGCATGGGTGGATATTATTCTCCAGTGCTGGAATGTATACCCATCAAAGTTCATGTGATAACATCACAAAGACTTTATATATAACTTACCCACTGAAGTGAGTTCTCTGGTAATTACTTGGAATGCTAATTTAGAGTTTGGTAGTTAACTTTCCTTATATACAGTATCCTCTTCAAATGTTTTTCTAAGCTCTTTCAGGGAAAGAGCCATATAATGAATTGCTTTATTTCAACCTCAACACACAGTCTTGAAGATAGAAGATTTTTGGCAAATATTTTTGACTGATTCTACTTTGTTTTTAGATTATGTTTAATTTGTTCCAAATTTCCTTAATTTGCATATCATAGAGAATAATGGAACACACTTTTAAACTTTCATTATTTTAAACAGACTATGTAGTCTACTTACTTTATGAGGCTTTGCTTAGAAGTGTAATTGATCTCACTGTGCTAAATACAATAGGTTGGATCCAATAGAAAATGTTCAATGGATATATGGTATTATATATTTCTCTTCTTTCTCTCTTTTGCTAAACAGATTTATTCCAGCAAAAGAAACATTTTATTTGTAGCAAGTTATGGAATTTGAGTTCTTTGTAGTACCAGAATGTTTTGCATTACTTCAGAATAAGTAAAAATCTTTATTTTATCCTAATGATATTTATTCATCTTAACATGTCCAAATTCAAAGTCAATAGAATTCTACTTGCAAGTTTATTTCACTAACTCAAATGACATTTTTGGTGTCATACAGGCTGTCCTATGATATTTCTATTAAGAGAAACTAAATTACTGGAGAATTGTTTTTTACCTGAAATAATTTAAATTAATTGAAAAAAACAAACAAACTCTAATACACTCTCTAAAGCATTCTATTTGTACATATCAATTAGTAATTCAAACAATCACCTAATTACAACAACTTGGTTAGACATACATTCTCAGTATGGTTTATACATGAACCTACATTTGTTGAATTTGCAGTATTAAGGGTAAAATTACACATGAATTCAAATTCTAAAATTGTATAAGTCATTTTCTTTTGTAGGTCAGGGGAATAAAGAATATCAAAGATTTGTCAATTATGAATTTGATCTCTATATCAAATTCCGCATTTATATTTGAAAAGAAGCTTAGTAAAAATGAAATCTCTGAGAATTATGTTTATATTCACAATTTCTGTATCAGACTGCCATCAACATCATTATAAAACAAAGTAGAAGATAGAAGAAACTCCTAATCCTTAACCAGTAAATGCTACCAAAATAGAGTCAAGCCATTCTAAATGGATCAACCAAATATCATATAAATAATGCCTTTATTTTATTTTTTGGACTTTAAGTTGTTAGATTCTTTAATTTAACTGCTATCAAAAGTGGCACACACTAACAGTATTTTCAAACTATTATTACTTATCATTACTATATTCTCTTTGTAGAATTAATGTTCAATTTCCTTTGCCCTCATCTCTTACATATATTTCAGTTCTTTCACACTACCTAGATTGTGGTGCAGTTGCAATATTAAAAAGTTATTTGGGCAGTGTTTTTGCTTTTCTTGATTTTAAAAATATCTAAGAAATAGTTGGATATTATTTTCAATTCCTTATTGTGAAGAATTGAAAACTGTAACCATGACTATATATGATAAGGAAAACCTTTTGAAATATTGCTAAAGTGCATTTTGAATCAAGACAACACATTTAAGTAGATTTTTTTTTTCTTAACCAACATTCATCTTTTCAAAAGCAATAGATTCTCAGTCTACACTGAGTCTGTTGCATTATTCATTTCATGTGCAACCTCATGCTGGACCATAAATTGTTACTTTATCTAATCAAAGGAGACTTAACTCTACAGAAGGTCAAAGGTTTAATTTTGTGAAGTATTATCTTACGCTATGAGTTTAACCGAAAAATAGAAGAAGAAAAACAGCCAAGAAACTGGTAATAAATGAACCTTTATTGCCTCAGGCATTGGCCTAGTTAATAAACTTTCATTGAAGGTTTCTTTCAACTGTTACGGACAATGAGGGGAAAAAAATCTTAAATTACAGCCATGTGTGACTTTTAAAGCAGTCATTCTTTTTTATCTCAACCTACCCAGCTCAGAAAAAAAGAGAGAAAGACAAAGAGAGATTGTCTTCGATTTCTTAACCAAAAATGTATGCTTCTAAACAGATGAAAAAGTGCAGATAAACCTTTGTAAAAGCAGAGGTCAGCTTTGAACAATATAAAAAATGCTTTCTGTAGGTGTTGAATCCTACAGAACAATCTATTTAGCCAAATGCAAAACTGCCAAAGGGAGGGGAAATAGCTTGTCTTTTCCATGACTGACTCCTAAAGTTTTGGTTTCCTGTTTAACATATGTATGTCTTATAACATGGTCATTTCTGTATCTCAAAGCTATTTAATGTTTTGGTTACTTCCTCAAATACTAGACATGCACTTATGTACTTGATTACTAGGTACCAGTGATCTGGGGGTGACCAAATCCTGTAGAGTTATCAGAATGCTTTGATATACAATGAAAGAATGAATGTTCTCCACAGGAACATTAGTAGCAAATATGGTCTTTTAACTAAACCTTGATTTTAAAAGCATGTAGTAGCATACCCTGGGGGTGGGGAATGGCCAATGTGATTTTCTACTAATATCTAATGCATCTAATAATCACTAGAACAATAATATTTTAACACGAAGCATATCCAAGCTTTTCAAAGGCCAGTATCATATAAAGAAGAGGTTAGGAATAAACATTTCTTGAGCTCAAGGGGGAAAAAACAAAATGGAATAAGGTCCAAATATCCGAACTCCTACACTCAGAACTGCTCCAGAATGGGATGAAAATTCTATGATTCTTCCTTGTCCCAACCTGCCTTATTCCACCTAGGCAGCAGCATGGTTCCCAGCAGGGGCCCAGGTGGAGCATCAGTTTGGCAGCTGCCTGAGCAGATGTGGTGCTTCTCCTCCCACTCCAGGCACACATCTAAGAGAATCACCACTGCCACCTTTTCATGTGCCTGAAGCAATCATGGTAGGGATTTGTGCCCAACTGGACTGCCAAGTGAAAGTAATGCCAGACTCCATACCAAGAAATGTATTCCTCTCTAGGCAGTGTGGTTCAGTGAGAGAATACATTGGAAACCAGAAGTTCAGTTGTTCTATTGCTTTTGTCAGTAGTAGCTTTTTTTGTATTGGGGACAATTGGAGGGATTCCATTAGTAAATTAGAAAATAAACCAACGTAGAAAAGAAAAAGATGGGATAGAAGTTAATGGGAAGATAGGTAGATTCTGAAAGAGGAATGAACTATGGTATTGAGGGTGAGAAGACCAGAATATCTGGAATCTAAAAAGTATCAAGGAATTGGTTTAGGACGTTAAAAAGTATTTGAGAAGAATTAATCTACATAAATTAGTAGTAGGTCATAAAACCTATGACCAAGAGTTTTCATTACACAAACAAGACTCTAGAAAATACTTCAAAAATATAAGGTTACATTATTCAAAAGGATACTTGATGAAGCTAAATTTTACTGTCTTGATTTGCCTCTATGTATGTTTGCATGATAATTACACACACAAAGGGAGAAAAAATTGCAGAAAGAAAATGAAAAAGAAAGTCATATCTAAATAATTAACTAAAGATAAAACTACTTTACTACTAATAAAAGTATTTTATTAAGTTATGTTGATAATCAAGGCTGATTTATGTAGATTGTTAAATTATAAATACTCTAGTAAAGACTACAAAAGTAAAAAAAAAGTTATTTTAATAACAGTAGTTGCTATACAACAGACTGAGAAATGAATGTGCACATAGAAGAGATGACATGGTCACTCGATGGATGCAGAGCTTCAGAACTAGATAGCCTATTTCTACTTCTTTGTTCCATTAATCTCTGTTTTATGGGTTTAGGAAATCTGCTGTCTAGTGTGCACAGAGTATAAGAAAAAGAGAGCTAGAGAGATCAAAGGAATCCAAAGGATTTATTAAAATTGCACACTTTAACACAGACTAGTGTTTTACCTAGATAGACACAATCAATTAATTGTAACCTTGTGAAACTCAAAAATACTAAAAGGACATGTTCATTCCTGTAATGCAGTAATGTAGCTAAATACTCATAATCTTTCAGCCACTAGTAGCTTTTGTTGGTTTTTTAACCTAATCCACAGTTTGACACAAATCCTGGGGTAATAGATCACAGTTCTTTGATTGAAATAATATCTAAACATTGTTGAGCTAGCCTGGTGGCCTAATGGGGAAGTCTGTTTCTCTGAAACTTTAGAAACTCAAGTTTGGAAACAAACTCAGGCACTGAGCTCTGGCCTGTGAGGCCCTTTAATAAAAAGGCTTTGAGACCTGAGAATACCCTTTCCTGTTTAACTGGACTGAAAGCAGGTCTGGAAACTCATCAGTGGTTTGTCCTTCTGCACAGTGATGCAGACAAAGCAAACATTTCTCACCTCCTCATAAAGGGTGTTAAAAGAGAAAGGATGCAATGTCCTGATAGCAAAAAATATCCAACTGGACACATAAAAAAACAGGAGAAAAAACACATTCTAGCTTTTTATCACACTCATAAGTGATATTTTGAGAGCAAGCTATGAAAATGTTGGCCCAGGTCACAAAGAAAAACTATGTAAATACTCTCCCCTTTGTTGAAAAAGAAAAAACTTTAATCATTATTTAAAAAAAACATTAATATGGAATTAAATATGAATATCTCAGTGGTAATATTCCTTCATAATTATTTAGAATCTGCTTGTCACATTTAGATTTTTATTATAATTCAAGTTCAAGAAACATTTATCAAACTGTGATAGGCACTAGATACACAAAGAAGAAAAAATCCTTGCCCTCAATACTTGTCACTCTTAATTTTGGATTTAAAAAAAACAACAGTGCTCTATTTAAAGTCTGAAAGAGGTGAAATCAAATTACTGGCTTTATACAGAACATTTTATTCAACAGAGTTTTGTAAAATAAGTGTTCTTTTCAATCATTGACACATAAATATATTATAGAAATCCAGAAAACATTTGATTATATGTTTGGACAATATACATAATAACAGATAATTAACTAAAAAAGTTATTTTGTACTTAATACCTTTCCTTCAATTATCAGAATGTTATAAACACATTGCTTAATTAATAACTGATGCTTTTTGAACATTGTCATAAATGTGATCATCTTACTTTATAGAATATTTCATGAAGCATTGAGAAAAATTTTGTTTTGGCATTAGCATTTTAAAAGGATCCCAGAATTAGAAAAAAAAGAATTATCTAATAGTCTGCTATCTTAAATAGAAAAGATCAAATTCTTCACTATTTAGAGCTTTTCACCATATTTATTCCATTCCTAATATTACTCAAAAAAATGACCAGCTTCAGAAATGTTTTTTTCTTTTCAAAGCATTACTCATTATGATTAAAATCTATTTCCTATATGGTTAAAGTTGGACAAGAAAGAATTTGTGAACCAAACATTTATATATGAAATATCCAGTTGCCACAACTGAAGTGAAAACGATTATCTACTAATCAGCATCTTTCCCTTTGGTTGGAGATAACTACTTGATTCTAATCAAATTGCTTATCTTTTGCACATTTTTTCAAAAGTTTTTAGTTCTGAAATGTAGACTATTATTATTTCCTTAATTATCATAAGGTAAAATCATTGTGCTTATAAAAATGATTCTTTCTTATTTGCCAGCCCAATATGGACAATTTTGCTTCCATGAATTTCTAAATCAGTGAACCAATTGGATTATGCATTATGTCAAATTCACTTATCAATATTTCCCTGAAACAGTGAGTGTCCATGTCTATTGCAGATGGTCCCCCACTGCTTTGCTAGTGCTTAAGCTCATCCCTGCTCTTCCCTGAGGGTTCAGAAATGTAGTGAAACCTCTAGCAGAAACAGCAGTGATAGAAATATGAAATAGAGAGGAGGGGCATAAAAGGTGGCAATGGGTATACTTATGAGCCATTTTGTCACCTTTGATCTTTCACTGAGCTCTATCTCCTCTTCTTGACAACTATTGATGTCTTCAAAAAGAAGTTCAGTAAGGTCTCATTGAGAAAGGAGAAACTGTATATAAAGTACATGAGTCAAGTTTTGAAGTGCTTTAGGTGACTATTTGTAAGGTCAATCACCATTTCCTAAATAAGGCTTTAGTTACTAATATATGCCCCAAATCATTTCATACTTAATTTTTGTATTCACACACATTTATATATATTTATATATTGCTTTCTTAAATAGAATATAAGCACTTTGGGGACTTTGTAATTATTGCAACACCACAATTGTCTAGTAAATGTAGAAAAAAAGAATACCCCATTATACCACTGTACAATGAGTCTCTCTCTCTTACTTTGTACAGTTATTATATATGTATTTATGATGCCATAAATCAGGCAGTAGGCAGCATGAATATCATCATTATATTTGTTCTTCTCCATTTTTACTAATGCGTGCATAATTTTTATAATGTCCCTTTAAAATTCAATTTATATTAAAAAATCAATGAGAAAATAAAGTTTAATATTTTACTTTGGATATCTGTCCAATTTATGAAGGGATGTATTGTATAAGAATACTACCCACTATACATCAAGACATTTGCAGGAAAAGAAAAAACAGAAATTTGAAGTGTTAATTAATAATTCTCATGATCGAATCAAAAGGAAACAACTAGAATAAAAAGAACACAAATGGCCCAAAAGAACAAAGGAAAACACAGAAATATGTACTTCATTATCATAAAACTATTTAATTTAATATTTAGGTTAATGGAATTTAGAATCCAGGTGCCACAGTGGAAGAGTGCCAGGCCTGGAGTCAGTAAGACCTGATGTCAAATCTAGCCTCAGACACTCTTAATAGTTGTGTGACCCAGGGCAAGTCACTTAACTCTTTTTGCCTCAGTTTTCTAATCTGTAAAATGAGCTTGAGAAGAAAATGGCAAACCACACCAGTATTTTTGCTGAGAAATCCCTAAAAGGTTGTGGAATGCTTGAACAATAACAAATTAATTTTTAAAAATTAGTGAGTGCCACCATGTGCAAAGCAAAACAAATTAGTTTTAAAAATTATCGAATGCCACCATGATGTAGAAAATAAAATGAATAAGATATAGTGCCTACCCTCAAAGAATAATCAGCAACCAGAAGGGCTTTGTTATTGAATGTTGTCATTTGAATATAGTCTAGCATGTACTCCAATGACAATGT
Source organism: Gracilinanus agilis (assembly GCF_016433145.1). Lineage (NCBI taxonomy): Eukaryota > Metazoa > Chordata > Mammalia > Didelphimorphia > Didelphidae > Gracilinanus > Gracilinanus agilis. The sequence continues at coordinate 563,484,580 of NC_058132.1, read as the reverse complement.
TATATAATAAATCTTTAGCAAATAAATTCTGGTTTAGCTTTAAAAGATATAATCACTTAATGACTGAGGATATGCTCTATAAATACATATATCTCCTTTAAACATACCATTAATGTTTTTTCCCTTCAAACTGGAGTAGGAAAGTTAAGAAGAATGGGTATTCCATTATCCAGAACTACTTCTCCAGCTTTAAGTAATCAGTTACCACTAAATGAGGTCTTGGTATCCTTAAAAAGTTATTCATACTCCAAAAGGGCCAATCTACTCCAAAAGAATAAGTATTTCATTTTTAATACATTCTATGCCTTTTATTATAAATAAAACTTTAGTTAAGTATTTATTTTCATATAGCCAATTTAAAACTTTAAGGGAGTATTCTGTATTTTAAAAATCTCTATGCTTTATGAACAAAAGCTTAAGAAAGTCCTGGAATCATAGATTTAGGAATAAAATGAACCTTAGAGATGACATCTTAATCCAATCTCTTTCATTTACCAATGAGTAAAAAGAGGTCTAATGAGATTAAATACTATTTCATGTCACCCTAATAAAAACCATAACAGGTAGAATTCAAATCCAAGACATCTGATTCAAAATCCAGCTCTCTCTCTAGTGTACTACATTGCTCCCATAGTCCATATTTGGGGAAAGTTAATTGTTACCTTTTTCTAAAAGATATTAATGTTTTTTTCTATTAAGTATCTAAAATTAGTATATTTCTAAAATTTTAATATTTAAGAAATATTAGTTCCCTCCCTTCACAATTTTAAATAATGAACAATTCAAACTTTGAAAGATAAAATTCAATAATTTTTGAAATTCTAAAAGGTTATAATTATTTATAAATTATATATTACAAATTATATATAATATATTACAAATATATTATAAATTATATATATATTATAAGTTATAACAATTATGAATATTTATAAATAATTAAGAAATAAATTATTCTCAGTTTTATTTATCCTGAGAAAGAATCCTGAGAAAAGCTCAGGACTACCTTATGATCTTTCATCATGTACATTTATGCAAATCATCATTTGAAACTGGCAATCTTCCCTCTCAGGAAGTCTTGGTGAATATTTATAACTGGCACAAATTGTTCATTGCCCTTAAGTATTGTAAGAATGAAATATGACCTTAATCTGACTATTAACAATTTCTTTTAAGTTACATGTGAATAAAACCAAAGTTTGTTATAAAATAGGTCAAACCTATTAATTTGTTTCTAATCAATCAATTGGAGAAGAAAAGTGGAAAATGACTGTGAAACATATTAGCACCTTACTAAACTTTAGTACTGGCAAGATCTTGATCAGTCATTTAATGCAATTATATAAAACAATAAATTACATCTTACTTGATTCATAGTGTAGCTCCGAGCCACATTATGGCACAACAGATACAATCATTACAGACTATGAGAGACAAACTGGAAGAAGTATTTGCAACAGATCTATCACTGAAGACGCAAAAGATGGAGACTGATTCTGACAACTAATACAGAGAATCTGGATCTGAAGATGTTCACCTAGAACTGAAAAATGCTAAAGAGTCTATATTTAAGTAGTATCAAAAGCATCATGTCTGAAAAATGTCATGTCCTCCAAGCTCTGGAAAATTGTTTGCTGCATTCTTGCTTTCATTTAGACAACAAAGGGCATACCAAAAAGCATAGAATTTGAGTTGGAATCTAATCCCAGTTTTCTGTGGAATCTTTCCATTTCTAGAGGGTTCAGAAGCCATCAAAAGTCCACTTCATATTTGTCTAGGTTTTTTTTGTTTGTTTTTAAAGATGAATCTGCCCTAGAAAGACATAACATTATAATAATGCAGTTAAACCAATGAACAATTCTTTATTAAGCTATTTGAACTAGAAGATATTGGGGAAAGGAAAAAGTGAAACAATAATATTCTTCAAGGAGCTTACATTCTACTCTAGAGAGATTAACAAGTATATAGCTAGAGGAAATAGAACAGATAAATACACATATATGTATATACAGACACATGTACATATAATAAATCTATATGTATCACAAATATACATGTATATGCTTCCAGATAGATGGATAGATTTCTATAAAAAGATAGATTGGAAACAGACTGAGAAGGATTTGAGGAACCAAACAAATGCATTTGCATTTTATCTTTAAAGCAATTCAAGATCAAGATCTCTGTGAGCAGGTTAATAAAAAGATCAAACCTTTTCTTAAGGAATATCAATTTAATATCTTTGTGGAGGATGAAGTAGAGAAGGCAGAGGGCTGAAGCAGGAAGTTCATTTAAAAGTCTATTGTCATGTTCCATTTAAGAATTCAAAAAGTCCTGAACTAAGATTATGATCATGTAAGAGTAGAGAAGGAGGTGTAAGTGAGAGATGTTCATGAAAGACTTGGCAACTGAGTGAGAAGAATAAAGAGTCAAAGATCACGCTAAAATTAGGAAAATAGGCAACTGGAGAGTGGCTCTCTTAGTAGAAATGGGAAAGATAGGAGAAGAAATGAGTCTGAGTAAAAGATGTGATGAATTTTCTCTAAGACATGTTGAATTTGAGATGTCTACAGTAAACCCAGTGGCAAATTCCCAGTAGGCATTGAAAACAATAACATAAGACTGCTTAGGAAAGAAACTAGGTCTGGGAGTTATCTGCATAGATTACAATTGAACTCTTGGGAATGATGCAATCACTCAAAGAGAGGTTTTTGTTTCAAGAAAAGGGGAGGGAACTTAGAACAAAGCTTTTTTGGCAAAAGAGTACTCACATTAGGAACCAGGAAATGTATGATGATCTTGCAGAAGAGATTTAAAGGGATGAGAGAATAGATAGGAGAACCAATAAAAACTGTCACAAAAATCCAGAGAGAAGAATGTGGAAAGGGAAGTTTACTGCTATAGAGGCATCAAGAAGGAAGAAGGTGGAGAAAAGGTAGGATGTGGCAGTTAAGAGATTCATAGGAACTAAATATGCAGAAGGAGACACACTATTGGACATAGCCAATAAGGAAATTTGTTTTACTTGCCTATTCATATATATTACATAGGTTCTGTTTTGTTTCCCCTCACTCCCCTACCCCAGGACAGGGGGAATGGGATGGTAAAGAAACAAATGCTTAATAATTGAAATACATATATGTAAGTATATTACGTATATATAATAAAGATGATTATAATTGAAGTAATCTTTTCTTCTACTAAACTCCTATAGCAAATCCAATTTTAAAAAGCTACTTGGTTTGTGCTACCTGGCATTATCATTGAGGTCTGAACTTATGTCTCTTTATATCACCAGTGCCATAAATATAACACATATATTATATATTAGACACTTAATCTTTACAGTCAATATTATTACACAGATAACAGATGGTTGTGCAGATCTAAGCAAGTGCTAAAAAGTAAAAATATAGTGAAGAAAAATAAAATAATCATTCTACTGTACTATGTCAACTTTTTGAAGGAAAAGATTTCATTTTTGTCTTTGTATCTCTAGTTCTTAGCACAATGTCTGTCATTACAGGTATTTAATAAATGTATATTGAATAAAACTGAATTGAAATGCATCAAGGAAATATTCTTATGAAATATTCTTGATAAAGAATTCAGCAATGTTAGTTGCATTTCTATTAAGTACATCTTACAGAAGCAAATATTAGAAAAAAAAATACTAGCAACTTATTTTGATATATTTCAGTTACAAAGCATTATGTGTAAGTTTATATCTATATATGCATTTTTGTAATAAGGAACTTCTATATGATAGTTTAATTTCTACATGGCACTTTTTTTAATTGTGCTGTAGTTAGTACAAATATCAAGACTGTCAGGTATTGTGGAACTAGAACTATTATTAATTTATAGAACTGACCTTTGAATTATACTTCTACTACTTAGTCTTGGATAAGTCACTACTTCTCTGGATTTTAATTTCTTCATTTGTAAAAAGAAGGAACTACACTATGTCCCTTCTAGATCCAAAGCAAAATCTTTCTAACAAAGCTGAGAGATTTAAACAAAATAAGCAACTTGCTTATACATAGCTACAAAGGACAAATGTATAGTTTTTTCTGTGTCCAAGGCTGATATTCTTGCCAAAACACCAAACTTCTTTTCTGGATTAAAAGAAGTCAGCAAGTCTTTGGGAAATTAACAAATTGATGGGTCTACATGGACTAACTGGAAAGCAATCAACCTTTCCCAAAAGATCTTCAAAACATTATATATGATGTACATATGCACACACAAATATGTATGTGTATATATATACGCACACATACATATAAAAATTACGCAAGTAATATATTTTATATATATATATATATTTAAGAATTAAACTACTTAAGAATTTGGATATATACATAGAGGTATATTATAGGCATGACAATGAATGCATATACATATACATTCAAGACTGTCTTACTACAGGAAATAAGCTCAAATTCTTAAGTAGTATAATCACCATCTATATGCCATTTAGGTAATTCAGCATTGATCACCAGCCATAAATCAAATCCTGGAACATAGCCATTGCAAGAATTGTTCTAGTCCAAAAGAAGTAAGTTCTAATAGTTTTTCTAAGAAAGAATCATAGCCATCAAGAGAGCCTCCAAACTTCTACAGTCTGTTGTCAACACGTTTCATTTACCAAAGAATCCAAAATAGTCTATAACAAAGAAAAAAAAACAAGAACAACTAAAGTCTGAAGGCAACGTGGTTGTCAGTAGGCTCAATTGGCTTTTTGTTGTTGTTGTTGTTGTTTTCTTTCCCAAACTGTCATTTCCTTTTATCTCCAAAGGCTCTTTTACTTTACAAAATGCAGTGCACTGGCAGATGCTCCAACTGTAGAAGTCCCAACAGGTTTCTGCCTGAAGTACTGGTTACACCTGACACCTGCACTTATCCTACCCTGAAGAATGTTATTTCTTACTTAAAGCAGTACTCTATAGTCCTTTTCATCCCTGATATCTAGGTGCATTAAGGATCGAAAAAACAGCACTTAAAGAAGTTATTGTCTCTCTATTTCTCCATTCTCAAATATAATATGTATATGTATATGTATAAATGTACATGCATACACACACATATATGCATAAATGCTGTGCTAAGGTAAAATTAAACAAATTTATACTCAACTTCAAAATGGAAGGATATATCTTTTTAATGATTGTAGCTTAAGGACAGTATTTTAATATCATATTGTAATTCCATAAATAAAAATATACAACTTAACTACATTCACCCTTAAAATCATTTCTCATTCATTTCTACATATAATTGTGTCTATGTGTGTGCATATGATAAACAAATATATATGTGAATACTTATGTACTTGCTAATTCCTATTCCTTTTTTTCCCTCAGAAAACCTGAGTTATAATACCTTATTGTCTAGAATGGATCTAATTAATCCAGACTTTAAAATCTATTTTCAAATAAATTTAATATAGGCAGTAACTATTGAAATAGTTGTATGCTTCAAGTCTCAGCTCAAATCCCATCTTCCTTTAAAAAAAAACATCTTTCCCAGTCTTAATATTCATGTCTTTCTTCTGAGATTACCTTCCATGTATGCTGTAAGTCTTTTGTATGTCAATCATTTTTTGCATGTTGCCTCTATTACTAGAATGTGAGCCCTTTGAGGGTAAGGTTTGATTTTGCATTTCTTCATATTCCTAGAGTGTAGCCTGTCACATAAAAACTATTTAATAAATGTTTATGGACTTGTTTACTGTCTCTCACTATTTTGAGTTGGAAAATTTGAACTCTTTTCTTATCAGGCAAGTATGAAATGCAAATATGTTAGCTGTGATGTGACAATGCAATCAAGGTCAGAAGAATATGGAATAAAGAAACTAGACCTCATAATGAAGAAACTGCATCTTTGATATAATTGGAAATGGCCTCTTTTTTATACTTCAAGACATCATATGTTTGTGCTTTCACTGATGCAAGAATTGCCTCCACCAACACAGATCACAGGCCCTCATCACTCCAAGTTGACCTGTTGATAGGACTATCCATATCTCCCTAGAATATCTTTATTCAAAAGTTATAGGAGTGGGGGCAGCTGGGTAGCTCAGTGGATTGAGAGTCAGGCCTAGAGATGGGAGGTCCTAGGTTCAAATCTGGCCTCAGACACTTCCCAGCTGTGTGACCCTGGGCAAGTCACTTGACCCCCATTGCCTACCCTTACCACTCTTCCACCTATGAGACAATACACAGAAGTTAAGGGTTTAAAATTTAAAAAAAAAAAGATATAGGAGTGCTTACATGTCCAATATTTGACATCCTTCTAGAGTGTTAGAATCTGTGAGAGCTAATGCTTGGAGAATACAGAGAAGAGAAATCAAAATAGGGCTTTAGGAAGGGAAAAGTTATTTTTCATGACACTATGTAAAAATAGGCAATTTCTATGAGAAAGAAAGGTGGATTGTATTGCTTTTCTTGCTGGGTGAGGCAGATCCAAAGCCATAGACTGTTTCAATTAAAATAACTCCTACCTAATTAAGTGAATCAACTAAAAAAATAATAAAGTCAAACAATTCCCAATGTTTGTGGCTCTGAAAAAAGATAATTTAAGACAAAATATATCTTATTTTTAGGGGACAGCTGGGTAGCTCAGTGGATTGATAGCCAGGCCTAGAGACGGTTGGTCCTAGGTTCAAATCCGGCCTCAGACACTTCCCAGCTGTGTGACCCTGGGCAAGTCACTTGACCCCCATTGCCTACCCTTACCACTCTTCCACCTAATAAGTCAATACACAGAAGTTAAGGGTTTAAAATTAAATATACATATATACATATATATCTTATTTTTATATTGACATTATGTTTAATTATTTAAGATAAATTAATATACAAATAAGGAATGAGGTTAGAGGAATTATATGACTACATTACTTCAAGGAACTATCTGATGAGATAATTCGTTATGCTAATACAAGATGATACTTGCTATGCAACTTTTAGTTTTAGAAGGTAGTACAGAACACTAAAAGGTTAAATAAGTACTACACAGTCACATATCCAATGCTTTTCAAAGGAGGAATTCTTGAACTCAAGCTTCCTTGCTCTTAAGAAAGCTTTCTTTTCATTATGCCCTAATATCATTTAATGTATGCCTATGTCACTCTGTATCTATCTGTTTTTGTATCTGACTAAATTAATTCAATATTAAATAAACTTTCAAAATAAGTATCTTTCAAATTTAAACTGTTGAGCCTAATTCAAGAATCCATAATTCTCTCCTTATCCTCCTTGATTATCAAAAGAGCTTCGTAAAGCCCTGTATATTTCCATATTTAATTAAATCTCTCTTTCTCAAATTTTGACTAATTTTTATTTATTCTTTCTCCTAATAATCTTGTTTTCCACTTCTTCTCTGAAAGGTTGTCTTTTTCTTCTTTCCTCTGCTTTAGAACGCTATGCTCTTGAATTTCTCCTACATTAATTTTTCACAACAATTCCATCTCTTGAATCTTTGCACACTATCCTGTAATCAAGTTCAAACGTTTTCCCACCTTTAAAACTTGTCTTAATTGTCACTTTCATTGTCTTTAGCCTCTCCTGAGTCTTCCTGCCTCAGCATTTATTTGACCTTCATATCTTAAACACTTCCATATAACTCTTTTTTTCAAAAATGTAAGTGGTGTATTTCAAATCTCCAAAATAATTAACACACAAGTCGCCCTCATGAACTTAACTACACTCAACATGGGAAGAATATTAGAATAACTCAATAAAATGATTCTGGCACCAACTCAATGTAAAATATATTTAGATTCCAGGATACCAAGGAAGGCTACACTTCTATTGAACCATGTGTTGTATATAAAAATGTTGGTGAATAAGTGGGTCAGAAATAAATCCCAGTAATCTTTATCTTTAAAATGTTTAAATGTGGTAAAATTATGTAATAGAAGTAGCCCTATACTGTAACGATGCCTGAAGACATTAAGTTTGACAACAATACACACACACACACACATATATATAAATATATATTGATTTTACCATATTAAGGAAATGAAATTAGATTATGTTAATCGATTCTTGAAATGTAATAGAGGAACAGATATTGTCTCTATTATATATTAAGCAACATACATTTCATATGACATAGTTTGAAGATACAGTATTTAGTTTCAAAAGTATAATCAACAATCAGCAAGTGTTTATTTTCCTGCATGGCAAACCACATAATATGTTCTTTGAGTCTTGATGTGGCCTTGATGTTCAAGACATATTTGAAATGTGAGCTCCCCAAAGGCATCAATCCATTCACAATTAATCACTTAGGCTTCTAAACTTTATATCGCCATATCCCAAATGAGAGGAGGTGCTGCACTTGGACTGTCACTGAAACCTGTCTTGGCAATCATGTTTTCATTTCATGGGGGAACAAATACTAAGGAAAGCCATCTGCATGCTTAATAATATGAGCTTGCTAAAAATGTTTCTTTGCTATGAGCGCACACCAACACACTACCTGAATGAATAATGGGACTTCCGTATCTATGTGATTATTTTTGAAGCTGTTATCATTTTAATGTGTCTCCCCTTTTTTTGTCTCTATTGGTGGGGCTGTTTGAGGGTGAGGAGGACAGAGTCATAAATAGAGACATCAAGTCCTTTGACAACAAAGTGTTGACACTACTTGAGACAGAAGCATGATGTACAATGAGTTAAAATCTTCAACATGCAATGCAATCAAGTCTTGGGAACAAAAAGTCTACATTCAGAAGTGAACTGTGAGGCAAAGATTAATTTGCATGATGAATACAACAAAAACTGTAAATCAGCTCTTTTAAAATGGAAAACAAAGTGGCATAATCATCTTGTTATTTACTCTTAGCTGGGGGCTGCCTGCAAAACTTGCTAACAGGGTGTATTGCATTAAACAGATATCTGTACCAGAAGAGGAGGTTGCATATTCGTAATGGAGACTTACTCAAATCTCACACTCTAGAGCTGTTACCAATAAGTAATTATACAACTGTATTTCGAATGATAAAATCCCACAGCCATGCTTGTTCCCATCCCAGTGGAGAATATCTCGTGAAGCAAAAAGTGGCTGTGGGATTCAAGAGGAGGAAAACACATACCATAAAATATAATTAAAAATTGTGGAGGCTGCATATGACAAGAATAACCATAAAAAACAGATACAAACCAGCTGGCTGTTAACAACTTCTGAGTTATAAAAATCTTGGGCCTGCTGCATAGCACTCAATTCGATTTACATAACCACAGAGCTGACATTCCTTTTAGGCTCCTCTGTTGGGGATTATTTTGACATGTTTTAAGGCAGCATAAAAAGCAACTATGAAAGGAAGACATGTATCATCTTACATAAAAATTCATTCCATCCTTAAGATTCAATGTTCAAACTTTAATCCGACGTCTTTACTGGAACTGGAAAATATCTTCAATGGCTACTGCTACTTCGATTTTATTACAGTATTCCTCTGTTGCTCATATTTTTGATATAGTTGATAGTTTTGTTTGTGTGAGAGTGTGTGTGTCTGTGCATGTGTGTGTGTGTTCGAACCTTAATCGCTATTGACTAAGGAAGGAAGGATCTATGATCTTGAGTCAAAGGGTCAAGGTTTGAATTCCAGCTTTATCACTTTTTATTTGCTAGAGGAAGTTAGCTCAATTCTCTGTGTCTCAGTTTCCTCATGTTTAAGTAAGGAGACTATAGGCTTGTCATGTGTAGTGGTACCTACTCAAAGAATAAGAAGTGTGGATGGATTCTGTATCTGCTCTACCAACAGGCAAAGGAGGTATATGACAAAAACAAGGTTCCACATGTCACCAAATATTCATAGCATCATCCTTAGTAGTAGCAAAAAACAAAACACATCAAAATTTGGAAATAAAGTGGATAGAGATCAACTAGGAAATGAGTGAAGAAGTGCAGGATGTGAATGTAGAATATTATTATGCTATAAGAATTAACAATCATGAGGAGCTCAGAAAAATATAGGAGTACATGAACCAGTGCTGAGCAAATCTAGTAGAACCAAAAAAGCCTATATATTCAATGAAAAAGAACATTAATAAAAATTAAACAAATGCTGCTGAACTCAGATAAAGTTTATTGATATCAGGGAAAATAGAAAGGATACTTAGAAGAAATGTGGGCACGATGTATATACTCTCAGAAGTGATCCTATTGTTGTTTGAGAGTTTTTTTTCTTTCTTAAAATAAATATATGTTTTAAAATAAGTTAATGACAAAGCTAGTGAAAAATAATTTTGATGCAAAAAGGGCATAAATGAAACTTATTTAATAGGGAAATGGAAAGCAATAAGTTAAACCTCTTTAAAAGGAAAAGTGATAATTTGGGGGAGAATAGGATGCAGGCAGAATTGTAGGGATTTCAAAGTATACAACAAAATAAAGTAAAATCAATCTTACATTGAATGAAGTTTTGATGTATAAGTACTGGCAGCTTACATTGCTCAGAGCAGAAAAAGAGTTTTGTTATTTGATAATTTGCTTGATTTACTATGCTGCCTCAAACAGGGCATTTTATGCCTGATTTATGTTTAATTAAGGCACCTGTTTAATGTGAAAGAGGGTCAAAATTGCATAAAATATGGCCATATAGGACTTTTGCCTTTTGGAGTTTGACATAAGGAATGGGTCTAGAGATTTGGAGGTCAATTTTTAAAATTATTTTTATCAAATTAAGAGTTACAATACACAAAAAATCACTAATTTTTCCATTCGACAATGTATATAAGTCTAAAAATAACTTTATGTAAATAAAATGCCGAGACCAATTTTCTTTCTCCTAAGTTATTTCATTATTAAATGTTGCATTACTTTTTTTAGGACATTTTCATCATACCTAAGAAATTGGTGCACAGAGGAAGCGCACTAGGAGAAACACATGGCACTTAAGTTAGTTTATGGAGGGCTAACACTAAAAGGTCATCAAAAATATTTAGTTAGTAGATGATGCAGTGGTGGACACAAAAATAAATAAGATGTGGATTCTTGACCTCATGGTACTTCAAATCTAATTGGGGAGAAAATATATGAAAATGGGTAATTTTTAAATAGTGAAGCAGTATATATTTCATTCAAAATGAATGATGCAGATGAAATAAGTATTTATGAAATGACTATGTGGAAAATATTGTAATAGGAGGAGCTGAGGATAAAAAGAAGAAAAGTACACATAGAGTTCATACCTTTAAGAAGATTATAATCTTACAGGAGGGATAGAACCAAGCCCTTACTTTCCCCATCGGGAAAATGGGGCCAGGGCAGGGGTGACCTAATTGATATAGATAATCCTTTCTGCTCTCTAGCTCATATGCTTTATGATCCCTACATATAAAAACAATTATAACATAATATACATTGGAAGAAGGGCAAAGAAGAGATCCAGCTAAATAATATAATCGCATTTGTAAAAGAAAAGAGATTACTTGCATCTGAGGGACCAAAGAAATCTCTTCATAGAGAAGGTTGCATCTGAGATGATATTATTAAAAAAAAAAAAAAAAGCTTTCATAGGTATTTGGCAGAGTAGTATAGTGAAAAGAAATCTGACCTTGTAGCCAGAAAATACTTAAATTTCAATTTCAGATTTCACATTTAATAGCTAAATAACCATGTCTCTTAACCTTTCTGGGCCCATTACCTCAGCATAAAATGAGAAAGGTAGGCTAGTTCCTTAACTTATTTTTATCTTATGGTTTCTTTCAGAAGAATAGTGAAAGCTTGTGAATATCTTTCTTACAATTTTTAGATAAAAAATATGTAAACTCTAAAGGAAACTACATTGAAATGTAGTTATTTAATATTTTAAAATTAATTTACAAAGTCCAACTAAAAAGAAAACTCCTGTGCTAGATAACATTTAAGGTTCCCTTCCAGCTATACAATATCTCTGAATTGACCTATGAATCACTTTTAACCTTAGTTACTTCACCTATAATGAGGAATAATATGTGTACTACATATTTCATACAGTTGATTTGAGGGAAAAAACTTGTAATAAGTAATGATGCAGGAGTGTGCTATAGACATGAAGAACAATGTACAAATTCACATAGGTAGGACACGGTAGGATTATAAGAACAAGCTTAGTACTATATTTTTGGCTGGAATTTAAGGGAACAGTGTCCAAATAAGGTTGATCATTGCTATTCAGTACTAAATAACAGAAGTATGAATGCTTTTCTTCTGAAAAAAAAAACACCTTGGAAATCTTATATGAAGTCATGTAAAGTGAGGTGTGCAGAACCAGGAGAACATGGTACACAGGAAGAGGAATATTGTAAGGATGATAAACTGTGAAAGACAACTTCTGTGATCGAGACAATGATCCAAGTAAATTCAAAAGACTTATGAAAAATACTTTCAACCTTCAGAGAGAGAACTGATAAATAATGAATGCAAATTGAAGCCTATTTCTTTTTACACTTTGTTTTACATGTTTTATTTTTTTGATGTGTTTTCTTTTGCAACATGGGTAACCAGAAATATGTTTTTATGTCATCATATGTAAAATTGATATCAAATTGTCTTCTCAATGAGGGAGGAGCAGGAAGGAGAGAGGGAGAATTTGGAACACAATTTTTTTTAAAAATTGTTTTAAAATTTCACACATAATTAGGAAGTATTTAATTGAATTAATAATTAAATATATATTTTAAAGTATGAATTCAAATGATGAAATAAGAATGGGAAATAATGACTGTACTACATCTCAAAGGATGAATAAGATTTGGTGCTAATGCACACTCAGATATGAGAAAGGTAATAATCAAATACTAAAATTTTGAGTCCAAATAACTAGGAGAATAGTAGTCATAGGGACATCAAGAATGGAGATTGTTGTTCTGTTTTAGAGGAGGAAAAAGAAAAAGAAAATGTTTATATTAGACAAAGATATGTAGCTAAACATACAAAATATAAAGCTTTAGAAGGAATGATTTTTAGATTTTAAACACATTCCCCCAAAAGTGATAGCTGTCAGATCTCCCAGTGAAAATATTTAATTAAGGTTAAAAAGTAACCTTTTTTTTGTTTCTGTTTTTTATCTTATCAGTGGCCTTAATCATGGATAATAATAAATGATAGCAACCTGAATTTCCCAAGAATTCTTGAAATATAAGCATTTTACATAACCAGATTTTTAAAAATGTGTTTCTTTTTATGCTGACTTTTATGAATCAGGAATGAGAAAGTACACAATGTAAATTTAAGAAGTACAATGGAATTATAGAGCATTTCCTACTTTATTGATCTAAAGTAAGTAATGACATTTACTCCAAGAAAATACACAGTAATGGATGTTATAATAGAAACCAATTGACTCTAACCACAATGTTGTTAGCACTGAGCATAACGTGATCAATGAATGTATTTTGGATTTTCATCTACTTCAACATTTAGTCATATCATATATATATGTATGCATAGATATCTATATATAATATATTCAATATATAGTAGATATTGAATATATTATATATTAGATCAGTATCTGTTTCCAGATCTTTGCTGTCACAAAAGTGCTGCTATGACTATTTTGGTGTAGATTTGACCTCTTTTTGTTTTTACCTCCTTGGGATATATCTCTAGTTAACTAATTGACAGTTTGACAAGTGGCATATTACTGTGTAAATTAAATTAGTATTAATGTCATGGTTTTAAAAAATATGTATTGGTATAGTTCAAATTTCAGTACTAAATATCCTTAATCATTCATTTCCCTAAAGCATTTTGCAATGGTATCTTTACAAATCTTGAATGTATCTTGGTAGATTTACTTCTAGATATCTGATGCATTCTTTAAAATGTTTATAATGATATTAGACTTTTCTTTATTTTCTCCAGCATTTTATTATTGCTATCTAAAGTGACTGATTATATATATGTATATATATATATGTATGCATTTTTCTATCCTACAACTTTGTCACAACCATAAAATATATCATTGTCAAAAAGGGATAATATATATTTTTAAAATAAATATTTCTTAAATATCATTTTATTTGAGAATCTTGAAGACAATCACTGGTCACTTGGAGGTATCTTCATTTCTAAGGTCATTTTCTATTTTATAAAATAATAGAATTATTGAAACTGCTTTAGTGTTTGGTGTGTACTCCAATCAATATAATATACATTATAACCTCCCCACAATGACAATTACACAACAAAGTTATTTCTTATTAAAAATATCTTTAAATATATCAAATGGAAGCATTTCTTTTTTTAAAACCCTTACCTTCTATCATAGAATCAATACTATCTATTGGTTCCAAGGCAGAAGAGTGGTAAGGACTAGGCAATGGTGTCTGAGGTCAGATTTGAACCTAGGACCTCTGATCTCTAGGCCTGACTCTTAATCCACTGAGCTACCCAGCTACCCCCGGGCATCTCTAAGAAACAGAATACAATTTAGAAAACTAAATTTCCACTCTTATTTTAATAGCAATGTAAAGATTCAGTTTTTTCTGTGAATTTTCACCCGTAAACTAAAAAGAAACAAAAAAATTTTAATCCCAAAAGTTCAGTTATAAAATGTTAAGATCCTTAAAGTTCAATGTGGCCTCTGGATGATTAAGCTACTTTACCCTCTCCAATGTAGATACAGGTGGAAATATATATGAGGATATAAAATAACTGTGGTACAAATCTGATTAGGATTTCTTCTTGTCTAACTTAACGACTTGCTTCTTACTCCTTATCTTCTGCTAGAATACCATCTCCTTCATAACCACATCAAACATACAAAAACTGAAAATAAATTAGTAAATATAATTGTCGCATTAAAAATACATGAAAGGAAAAATGGCAAGATTCTTTTACTTTAATTTAAAATAAAATAACAAGCATAAAAATTAAAATTTTCAAAGCATTATCTTAGATATTACATAGGGACAGTGAGAAAATGAAGTTTTATGGGTAAAGTTAAGATGTTTGTTTCAATTTTAAAAGCTTACCTTTATTTCCCCTTTTTAAAATTGTTTTCAAGGTGAAATTACTATAAAGGTTTGCCAAAGAAAAAACATGTCTTAAAGACTACACAAACCAGGAACTGAAGTAGAATTTCCAGTTTTAAACACATCTTTGGGAACTGTTGCTTGGCCATGAAAATCTGCTTAAAGATGAGATGTATAAAAAGTCCCAAGAGAAGACATAACCCTTTAGCAATAAAATGACATATCTATGTGTGTGTTTAATTTTCAAATATCATTATCTTTTCTTAGTCATTCTCCATTTACATAAAATATAAATCAGTAAATTGAATGATTTCTTCATTAACATAAATTTAAAACTGCTCACCATTTAAAATATATAGTGATTTGTATCACAAATATATAAGACCTTTAGAACATTATACCTACATTGTTTTTAAAGTTATATTTATTTTGTTTCAAAATCAGCTAAATGATCATATCAAATAGCTTGCTCAGGTACCTACATTTAGTGTATGGGACAGAATTCAAACTCAGATCTTCCTGACACTAAATTCTATACTCTATCCACTATGGTATCTCACTGACTCAAATATAAAACAAGAGGCCTTTTTCCCCAAATGAATTGTGAAATGCTTACAATTTTTCAATTGAGATTTCAATCAAGATGAGACACCCAAAATCCAGAAAGTGAAAGTCATGTTCAACAAGTGAAACAACTATTTCATGGCAGAACCAGAGTTCCCAATTCCCAAAGTAGTGCTTTTTCCACGCAGGTGGCAATAGAGGAAAGAAGTCTCATGGAAGAATAGGCTGTCAGAAATTTGAGATTTTGCATGATGAATCATCCATTCCACCAGTTGTTCAATTGCCAATCCTAGAAAATATTTGCATGTTCAACTCAACAGAACACTTAGCAGACAAGGACTATGCAGAACTCCAGAAGAATGAATCATGGAACTTTTTTTTATACTCAGATAACACAGTAAATTTAATTGATATTAAAGTGAATCAAAGATCAGTAAGAAGATAGTAAATCTTTTTTTCCCCCCTAGAGATTTTTTTTTTAGGTTAAGGAAACCTAAAGCAATTATTCCAAGATGAATGATCAGAACTCCCACCAAAGTGCACTAGTATATTGTATGCATGTCCATAAAAAACAATCATTATCAAAGCTGATACTTTTGATGCCAGAATTTTCAGGAAAGCCAAGGGTATGATTAGGCAGAAAATCACTTTCTCAATATAAGAATTGATCCATTCAGGTGTAGGGTTAACAGTCCAGAAAACTTCATTAAGCACTAAATTCACTTTAAGACAAGTGTCAAAATTAAGCAGGTTAGTTAAATTTAAGTATTAATATTAAAAAATTCTCATTGGAATAATGAAGCTTAGTAATGAATAAAACCTCCTTCAGGTTCATTTCTTATGATAGTCCAGACTTTTCATGGACTTTTTTACATAAGAATCCATGGACTCTTTCATGAACTTTTTTTTATATAATCTCTACATTTATTTATTTTCTCATTCAGTTAATGAGTGAATCAAAAAGTACTTATTATCTATATGCTGATTACTGTGCAAAATACTAAAGATAAAATACAAGACAGTCATTGTCCTCGAGGAGTTTACATTTTAATGTGGGAAACAAGACATAGAGGGGAGTAGAGAATATAAGATGATTTTGAGTACTAAGTGAGAAATATTACTTAGAAATTAAAAAATTTGGAAGCTAAAAGAAGTCATATGGATAACCTAGTATGCAAACTATAAAAATATGTTTATGATTTTTATATTTATATCATGTTTTATATTATAGGAAATTGGTGCCCAATTACATTATTTGTCCATAATCACAGCTCAGAAGTATTTTTCCCTTTATACTACTGCAACTGAGAGTAAATGCAAGGTATAAATAATGATAAAAACCTACTCAAGATGCAAGGTGAAAAGCACAGGAAATAGCTAATACTACAAAATCTTATATTATTAAGAATAGCTAAGTATATCAGAAAAACAATGCCATTCCTAATCAAATCAATCACACTAAAAGTTAAATTTTTTTTACTGTTTTCCTGTTAAAATTTATACCACTATTATAAGGAAAAGAGTCAACAGGAGGCAAAAAAGCACTATTAGAAAATAGGAAAGTCGAGTGGAAATCAAGTTGAAAAGACACAATTCTTCAACTGAAATCTCTAAGTGGTCAGATGGTATTTAAAAGATATGTATGTACACCACTAACTTATTAACCATTGTTAGCCATTTCAACTTTTGATCTCATTCCCTTGCATTTCAATAGCAAATTGTCCCCATTACCAATCCCATCTCTAATTCTTGATGTCTCCCTTTCTAAAGGTTTTATACCTGATGTCTAAGTCAAATCTTCTCCATCCTTAAAAATTCTAATTAGATCTTACATCTATGAGTTATTACCCTATATCTCGTTTCCATTTATTAGGTAAGTTCCCTGAAAAATCCAGTCTCACTTTAAGCATCTACTTTCATCTGCCCTTATCATTCAATTGAATCTTTTGTAGATAATTATCTCATAATTGTTAAATTTCATGAACTTTTCTTAATCCATATCCTGTATGTCCAAAGAGAATAGACATCATAGACATGATGCCACAGAAATGTGAGATGAGTAGAAAGGAAGAAAAGGGAGCGTGCACCAATTGGCCTCAATTTTCTTTTGATGAACAATGAGATAGTATATAAAATTTAGACAGAGTGGAAAAGAATTGCAAAAGCCCAGAGATGGGATACGGAACATTGCGTGTGAAAAATAGAAATTTTGCCAATGTATTGAAATATAGAATACATGGACAGGAATAATATGTAAAAAAAGACTGAAAGGATTAGGAGGATCAGGTTGTAAAGAATTTAAAATGCCAAATAGAGGATTTTATATTTAGTCCTAGACATACTAGGGAGACACTAGAGTTTACTGAGTAGAGAAGGTGACGTAGTTAGCTCTACACTTTAGGGAAATACTTTGCCAGCTGTGTAAAAATGTACAAGAGAGTATGAGTACAGGAGAGAATTAGAAAAGGGAGCACAATTAGAAAACTACTGCACTAGCTTAGGAGAGAGGTAAGAGAGGCTAGAAACTAGAGTGGTGTTTAGGTGAATGGAGAGAAAGCAGTTATAAATCCTTAATAAGATTTTATAGAGTAAAAAAAATCTTAGATTTAAATATAAAAAAATATATATAAAACATAAAACATATTTATATGTGTATGTATGGTAATATTTCTAACTTTATACATTTATTATTATTTACTAACTCTCCAAACTCATTACCATTTTCAAGTATCCTTTTAAGCAATAATTAAGCATTCTTGGTGCTACCAAGAAAACAATGATATTCTTATGTCCACTAAATGGTATAACAAAGCCAAGAGAATGTATTCACTATAAAAGTCTCAAATTTCATCTACTCAGGAAGATGGAGAAAAATAAAAATCACAAAATCAATAAAGGCTCTGAGAAAGATGGAAAAAGATGTTGCTTACTGTTATCTTCTGAGTCTCTTTGTAAGAAAATTGTATAAAAATTGAACAAGTTCATACAATTTACACAAATTACTCCCATATTCAAAATCATTTTGCTTAATTTACAAAGACATTTGTTGACATGTAAGCACAACCTCCTAGTAAGATCACAATTACCTGAACATCTTTTGAAACAATTCCTGCCTTCAAGAAATTTGATTTTTAATGGAAAGCATCCTGTAGATAAACATAACAATGAACTGCATATCACCCAGGAAGTAAGTTTATCCTTATATTATTATGTTATCTTCTCCCATAAGAACTAATGTGTAATATTTAAAGTTTCCTCCAAAATAAATTGTTGATTGACTAAACTTAAGATTTTAGTGTCCTTTTAAAGTGGATCTATCCATTGTACTCAAAAATATCCAAAAAGTATTTTCACAATATTCAGATGGAGGAAATCTGCAGTTGCTGAAATTTGAGATGATCATTAATGAAAATGTCACATGTCAAAAATAATGAGTAATAGCACATACTGGTTAATGTTCCATTGGGGGAACAGAACTAAGTGAGATTAAGTCAGAAATGAAGATGGAATATCATATTGCCTATGGCAAACTCAAGGAATATACTTTATCATCAGGAAAGGAATAAGTATTTACCCATTAAAGACCAGAATTCAGGGTTTTTTAAATAACTGAGCCAACAGGAGCAAGAAGACTACAGGAATGGAACAATTAATTGTTGACATTAGAGGATCCTTCACTATGAACAACTATAATTCCTAGCAATAAAAAGAAGTGAGAATAGATGAGATGTAAGAAAGATCTTTAGGCACTTCTCAGCTCTATTAGAAAGTGTCTATGAGTTTTAAACTTCATTCATTCATGCATGCATGCATGCTTAATTCTGATCCCAATAATCATGGTATTAAAGATCCATGGCTTGAGTTCTTATGGATACATGAGCACAACACAATATACCCAGCCAGTTAGAGGAATATATGGACAGAAGGCATTGGGGAAAATGTTTGATGGTGATGACAGTGATAATGATAATTACACTTACAATGATGATGATTGTGAATATAATCAGTTTAGAGAAAGCTAAAAGAAAAGGCTCTCCATGTCTTTATCTACTTGGTTTTTGGTAAACACATTTCCAACATGTCTGCCTTCCAGCAGCTCCCATATATTAACACATATGATTTTCTATTACGGATGATTGATATTGAGCTCTCTGTAATTTCAAGAATTCATGGAATATTATTATGTCATATGAAATTCATGCCAGGAAAGCAATTGCAGTTATAAATCAAGAAGACAACTCCTATGGACAGGTCATATGGGAACTAGTTCTCCTTGGAATGGTATCTCTCCATTTAATTTATTTGCTATGTAACTTAAAGGTTAGATATGCAGTGATGAATCATATGTTTGAATACCATCAAAATATTGTTAAGTTGTAATTCTAAATATGGTGGAGCTATAGTTTTTAAAATGCCTTAACACCTACATTCTTAGGAAACGGCATTTACACAAGCCTGTTTTCTAAAGTGTCTTCACTTTTGAGAAAGCAATTAATTTTTTTAATTAAATGGATTAATTTAATCTGCAATTATTTGTGATTTTCAAATATCTGAAGGCACAAAAAAGCAAATTTCTGTATAACTTTTATACCTCATTCTGTCACAGTTCAAAAATGTCTTTCCATCTTGAAATTATTATTTAGAAAAAATGAATTAAAAATAAAATATAAGGAATAAAGCTGCCTTCATTCAACTAAATTTACTAACAATAGCTAGTTAATTCTCAAATACTACCTTATTAAGCAGACTCAATGAAAAAAGTGACAATGTAAAAATTTTCATCTTATCTGTAAGACTAGCATGATTGTAATATTCTAAGATATGTGCTTAGATGACAAAAAGATCGCTAAAAGTCCTACTAAAGAGAGAAAAAAACTATCTTCCCATATTGATCTTTAAAAATTATATAAATATATTATGTTTAAGAACAGAATAAGCACCATCAACATTTTATGGTAGAATATAGCCTTAAAGTAAGCAGTAAAACACAATAAATTTCATAAATTATGGTAACTGTACTAATTGCCAAAGAGGAATCTGCATAAGAGGAAAGATGTAGTTTATTTGATCTGCAGATCATGAGGCAATGGAAATGAATCATAAGTAAACAAAAAATTACAAGAATATAATTGAATTGTATTCAATGCCAAACATATAAATAGCAATAGATTAATTGTTCCAGCAAAAAAACATTTTAAACAGAAAAATGATTCAATTGAATCAACTAGTCTGGAAGTTGGAACAATGCAAAAGACCTGTTTAGAAATGATTACAATAAACCCAGGGCATGGAATAGTTTCTAGAATAATGAAGAGATTATTTCTTGGAGAATTACTTCCTTATTCATTCTCCAAACAAAAATAAAGCCGGATAATATCAATATTTATTTGGTTGACTATAATGTGCATCCTTCAAGGGGAAGAGTCATAACCTTTTCATGACACTGTAAAATAAGATTTTGTTAAACTTTGGACAAAAAAAAGTGAGATTGAATAAATGCTATGATGGGTTTGTATTAAGGACTGGACAGGTGGTAACATTAATTAGAATCTAAAATGGTATGAAATAAGGCATTTAAAGAATTTAGTCTACAACATATTTCTAGCCATGCATCAACAAGTGAATACGATAAAAGCTCTCACATTAATTATACTGACTACTTCCTTAATGAAGTGCAAAAATGTTTGTGCCATTTGAGTCAATATATTGAATTGGGTTACAGTTGTATCGTTGTGAAAACTGACTTGGTTGTTTGCTTTACAGTATATATAAATTTATTTTCAAAAATTAAGCAATACAACATCCAGCTGCAATCAGTGGGAAAATTGGCTCATTTTAAAAAGCCTCTACTATTTTTGTAACTTTTATTTCTGAAAAATAAATATAATGTCAAATAAGACTTTGAATTGTTACTAAGAACAATGCTTTTTATGAGTATAGTTTATTTACCTATGAACTCAATACTAGGAGAAGAGATCAAATTTGGGGAAACATATACAGCAAATTGAATTGTTTATGTGAAGTTGACTAATATGTAGACTAGATGATAAGAATTTGACAGATTTAGAATTTGAGCCTCAAAGGCCAACTAATTCAGTCTTTCTTTTTACATATGAGTAAACTGAGGCTCAGGTAGATTAAATGATTTGCTCATAGTAACTGAATTAATAAGTGGTAGATCTAGGGATTAAATCCAGATATAATGATTCCAAAATGAGTACTACTTCTACTGTTTCTAACAATGTATCATCCAATACTAATTTTAATTTAACTACTTGTTCAGACCAAAATATTTATATAGTTTTCTGTTTTTCTTTATACCAATTGTAGGTTATCTGGATAATATGGAAGATTAGAAAAATGATAGCTTAAATTTATATATAATGTTGTTTTCATATATATAAACACAAAGTCTCTGTACATGAAAATTATCAATGATTTTTATAAAATATCTATAGTCAGCATAAGGTATGAAGATAAAGGGCTTTAAAGAATGAATTTAAGCAACTGACTCTTCTCTGGAATCATAGGCTTTAGAAAACTAAAGGAGATCAAAATAATTTGTCAGAGTAAAAACTGAAAATGTTTTTCCTGATCACATGTTCACCTTACAAGTTTCCTGCTGTGATTTCTGTTGATTTTTACAATCACAATTGTTCTCTTGTTTCCAAATTGAGTTTCATTTTTTACCAGAAATATTTCCAACTCTATTTCCTCTGCTAAGTTCAAACATTTTTATTTTCTCTTCTTTTCCAAATAGAGTTCCCCAACATCTAAAGACAGAGAGGGCAGGGAATGAAGTAGCCTGGTTTTTAGTTATTTAGTTAAGTTTCTTAGTTTATCTGAAAATAGAATCTTTTTTTTTAACCCTTACCTTCCGTCTTGGAATCAATACTGTATTGGTTCCAAGGCAGAAGAGTGGTAAGGGTAGGCAATTGGGGTCAAGTGACTTGCCCAGGGTCACACAGCTGGGAAGTGTCTCAGGGCAGATTTGAACCTAGGACCTCCCGTCTCTAGGCCTGGTTCTCAATTCACTGATCTCCCCAGCTGCCCTCTGAAAATAGAATCTTGATCATGAACAAATGCATCCTTTTCAAACATTTTCTCTGTTTCTTAATACATTCTAAACTAAAGTTGTAGATAATACAAAAAATCATAAATACTACTTGAAAATGCAAAGTCTAAGAACTTATCCAATTCTAAAAATCAGATAAATTAGAACTAGAAGCTCCTTCTTAATAATTTGTTATTTTTTAGTTATTTTCATTCTGGTCTGACTCTCCATAGCCCCATTTGGAATTTTCTCGGTAAAGACCCTGATATAATTTGCCATTCCTTCTCCAACTCATTTGGCAAATGAGGAAACTGAGTCAAATACTGTTAAATGACTTGCCCAGGGTCACACTGCTAGTAAGTGTCTAAAGTTGGATTTTCACTCATCTTCCTGACTCCAAACTCAGTGCTCCATCCACTGTTCTCTTAATGATTTAGAGGAGTTAGGTTAATTCAAATACAGTAAAAGGAAATTGAACTTTAGAATCATAGAAGGCTTTGAACATAGGAGGTGGTTAATAAATGCTTTCAGATTGACTGACTTCCATTCTTTCACTACATATTTTTTCTAGGTGATTTCATCCACCTCCAGAAACCTCACTGATTCTATCTTTACAGATGACTCATTAAATCATTATTTCTACTTTGCATTATTAACTGCCTTCTGAGAAACTTTAACTGAATAGCTTGATCAAATATTAGAATGAATACAATAAAAAATAAATTTATGATCTGACCTGCTTCATCTAACTTCTTTATTTCTATTGATTTCATACAGGTGCTTCTAATGAAGAAATAATTAAAAAAATCTTGTCACCTTTGCTTCTTCCTTCTTAAATACACCTTCCTACCCATATCACTTCCAAGGCATTTTAATTCTGCTCCTGTAAGATTTTTAACAGTTGTCCTCTCTGTTCCATTCCTACTGTAACCATCTTAATACAGACCCTCATTTCATCTCACCTAGGTTCACCATAGTCTCCTATCTGGTCTTCTTGTTTCCAGTCTTTTCCTTTCCCTCTCCTTTACACTTTTCCCTATTTACTCTAAGTAATCCTCTCTCCTAATCATGTCACTCTGTCTGAGGCTTCCATTTAAATGCTCAGGATAAGGGATTTTTCTGACACAATTCCACCTTGATTATCTCACCTTATCCTTTTTCAAATGTCTGGAACTCTAATCAAAATAGACTATCAGTTCTTTTTCTTTTCAGCAAATGACATAACCTCACAGTTGAATGAGATCTCTGCAATCATCTAGTTTAAGGAAAGTAATCTCATCACAATATACTCTTGAAATTTTACTATCTCTCATATTCAAAGACCTCCAACAAAGAATAAACAAACTACTACCTCCAAAGGCAGCCCTTTTTGATTTGGATATTTTTGATTTTAATATTTTTTGCCTTTTGCATTAAGCCAAATATGCCTTTTCAAAAATTCTACCCTCTGCTTCTAGTGGGGCTTCTGGGAGTCCAAGAGAATTAATTTAATCTCTCACATAATAGTCTTTCAAAACATTTGAAGAGAGTGACTACATCCTTGTAAGTTATCTTTTCTCCATGTTAAACAGCCACAGATCTTTCCATCAATCTCTATATACCATTCTCTTGAGGTTCTTCACCCATCATATCAACCATCCTTTTTATAGTCTTAAGCTTAAAATGTCTTTCCTAAGATTTGTTTCCCAGAACTAAACATAATATTCTAAATATGGGCTGGACAGGAGAGAGTTCAACAAGATTATCACCTTCCTAACCCTTCAACATCCTGCCTGTCTTAATTTAGCCTAAGGTCAAAATAGTTTTCTTGGGTGATACATCTATTGACTCAAGCTGAGTTCTCATCACCCCCAAAAAACCTTTTATTTTTTAAAATGAATTACTGCCCAACAATATCTTTCTCATTTTATATTTATAAAGTTTATTTTTAATCAAAGTTTAACATTTTGATATTTCTAACAAATATCATCTTGTGAAATTTGATCTAATATTCTCTTTTTAGACCCTTGAAAATCCCTACCGTCATGAAACATGTTAGCTATAACTCCTAACTCTGTGCCATTGGGAAATTTTATAGGCATTTGATCTTCCTTTCACAGAAGAGCTAGGGGATGAGTTTGGAAAAATAGTATGTGGTCAAAAAAAGTTAATGTGTTGGTTGGCTGGTAAAACTGTTTTTCCTCCCTTCTTAAAGGGAAAGCTTGTTAAAAAAGAAATGAAAAAAATTGAAACTGAATGGAATGTAACAACAAAAAGTAATAATAAAAATTTTTATTAAGCCTAATGCTCATGGGATTATCATTAATCAACTAATTAAAATGTTAAGGAGCACAAAGTCAATTCTCCTATTTCCCTACCTGTTCCTAAAATATAACCTACTCCTAGGAGTCTACTACATTCACTACTCTGTGCATCGCAATTCTTCATTTCTTCTAAGAATCAAATCATGGTTCACCTTCTCCATGAAGTGTTTATTGATCCTCTTAGTTGAATACAAATGTTCATAAAATGTTTTCTGGACTTCTTTGTTCTTATCACATTCTTCTTTGTATTATTATTATTAACTATATTTGTGTCTTGGCCTTTATTAAATTTTAAGTAATTTGAGGGTGCTATCCCTTTTGTGCACGGGGCAGCTGAGTGGCTCAGTGGATTGAGAGCCAGGCCTAGAGACTGGAGGTCCTAGGTTCAAGTCCAGCCTCGGACACTTCCAGCTGTGTGACCTTGGGCAAGTCACTTGACCCCTACTGCCCAAGGACAGTCCCTAGCCTGGATGAAAAAAGGAGGAGGGTTGGGTGTGGGGCTAGCAACCCCACCCTGTAAAAACTACATCTGCTAAAGAAACTGCAACCTAAAGTAGGGGCAGCTGGGCTAGCTCAGTGGATTGAGAGCCAGGCCTAGAGATGAAAGGTCCTAGGTTCAAATCCGGGCTCAGACACTTCCCAGCTGGGTGACCCTGAGTGACCCATTGCCTACTGGTTGTGGCCCTATGCTCCTAGAATGGAGTCCCAGGATAAAAAAAAATCCCTTTTGTAATTAATATTCATATGCTGGAATGTAGCAGGGAATATGGAGCATGTTTAGAAAGAAGCAATATGATGCATAGATGGACAGAGTAGGAATAAAAAATCTAGAATATACTTCTGAATTATTCATGCTTTGTGAAACTGAGCAAGTCACCTAAATGAACATTGCCTTAAAATGAATCATATACCCCGCCTCCTGATAGGGAAGTTTTTTATAGAAAAATATATTTTTTTATAGTTCCAATGTATATATTTATTTTTATTAATCATGTTTATTTATTGCAGAATTTTAATTTTTTTTATTTTAATTGGACAAAGGAGGATTTATTAATGCCATAAAAGGGCCACTAAAATATGTTTAAATGTCTAGAACAAAAGGAAGTATAGAGAAGGGAAGGAAGATAATTTTGAAAATAACATTGAGTTTACAGTATATATTTTTAAAACAAGTGAGTGGTATGAAATGGAGATTTAATATTTCATATGTAATATTTCTTTTAGTATAATATTAAAAATGCTCATTTTGAGGCAATGCTTATCTTAGTCTCTTATTAGCAGAGTTCTGTGCAGTGGATAAATGCTACTAGAGATCAGAAACCCTGGGTTTAGATGCCTGCTCTATCATTTAACAGAATGGTGATTTGAGGAAAGTCAATTAGTTTCACTGTTCTTACTTTTCTCGAAAAAAAATAATGATAACTAAAACAGATGATATTCAATTTTCAGAGTTGTTAAAATCAAATGAAGAAATAATGTATGTGGAAATATTTTTTAAATGGTGGTATGCCTTCAAAATAAAGAAATTATAGTTATCAGAGCAATTGCAGACATTTGGCTCATTCTAAGCTTCTGGTTCACTGAAATACCCAGTTTACTGGTTTGTTTCACATGAACTACTATCAAACCAATATTCCTATATCTCCTCTTTTCAAGAAGTCATAATTTGGACAGTTTATTTTTAACCTAAATGTGAAATATTAAAACATTTCATTTTCTCAGTTTTGATCGCAGTTTCCAGTCACTGATTTAATTTTGAGTCTAGATTTGATCATTTTTCATATTAATTATCACCAGCACATCTTTGGTAAAAAAAAATATAGTAAATGTGGGAAACAATTTTTCTCAAGAGGTCATCTAAAATAACAGTATAATCTGTCTCAAAAAAAGTTTTACATCATTTCAATGATAGATTCAAAGAAGGTTGCCTAAGAAAGCAAGGTAATTCTTTTTTGAAGCTGACAGCATGGAAGGACAACACTTAAATATTTTTCAAAGTTCTTTTTGCCATGTCAGAAACACAATAATGGGCTAGAGAGATTATGTTTGATCCTGTATTAAATTCATTATAATCTGATTAACAATTTACAAATGAATAGGCTTAGATATTTTGGGCAGATGTAGAGCACCAGCCTAAAGAATATGTGCCCTTCCCTTCCAAATTTTTAATAACTGTTTCAGACTCACTGGTATACTTTGGTCAAAAACCCCTCCTGCTGCTTCCTAGGCTCCATGTTAAATTTGAATGAATTATATTGGAAGGAAGAAAAAAAGGAACAAGAGACTATTGTAAGAGTAATAGTATTGATGATGATAATGTTGATGAAAATGAATGGCGTCATGAAAAGGACCTAGCCATTTATAAAGTTATGTTATGATTTTAAGCTTATTTTTTGCCACAGATAACTCACAATTCAAAGAATGTATAATAAAAGAATAAATGACTTCTGAAATCCAATTTATCTATCTTGTTATAAAATGTACTTTTCCTTGTCAAAGACTATGCCATGCTGCCAGAAGAGAAGTAAATAATTCACTGCAATTATGTGAAAAAGTTTATTCACAGAAGTCCAAAATACAATTTCATTACTGTGAAATTGCTGTGGAGGTAACTTAAATGCATTTCCAATCTTAATATTGTTTCATTTAGCAACATGAGCCTGTAGAACAACTTTATAAATATTTTGGAAGAAATAAATTAGACTAAAAGAGCACAATTCTTCCTGTTTCTGAAGTTTAGTCCCATATAGTTATTTAATTAAAGCCCAAATAGCTAATTTCATTGCTCTCTTAGAATGGAAATGTTCAAGAAAATACTTTCCATATGGTTTTCATTCATTTCCACTTCAATAATAAGCCAATGGTACAACACTACTAGTATCTTCCTTTATTGTTTTTCAACTAAAGTAATTTCAAATGCCAATGAATATGCCAAAGTTAACATATTTATCATGCATAAAGTATGAGAGTCTAATTTATCTGTATTCTGTTTACTCATGGACAGGTTATTATTTGATATAGGTGTACAACCTAAAATGCATTTATGAATTCAGAGAAGTAGCAATGGTAAAATATATTTAAAAAAACAGCCCTCTCCCATCATTGTTTTTATGTACATTTTATTTCTTAAGAACAGTAATCTGAAAATATTTCCTTTAATTATAATTTTAAGGCAGATGCTTCAATAGCTGTTAAGCAACAGCTCAATAAATCTAGAGTTTGCCCTA
This sequence comes from Gracilinanus agilis, assembly GCF_016433145.1. Lineage (NCBI taxonomy): Eukaryota > Metazoa > Chordata > Mammalia > Didelphimorphia > Didelphidae > Gracilinanus > Gracilinanus agilis. Next base: position 563,456,448 of record NC_058132.1, on the reverse strand, counting down.
GTCTTACAATAGGAGCAAAGGCAAACACGTGTGGGCGTGTATTCTCTCACCAAGAAAAACTGCAACAAAAGCATAATAAAATTAAAAAAAAAATCTTGATTGATTAAATGGACTACTTACCCTTGAAATTTACAGCAGTGGTTTTACATCCCACCTCTTTCTTAAGTCAGATAATTTGAAAATACAATATTGCTTTAGTGTGTCCCACATTTAAATTTTGAGTTAGAATGAGAATGAAGAAAATCCAGGAATAGTATGGACTTCTGCACCTAATTTATTAATGAAAATTTTCAATCCATTTGTAGGTTCTTTACTTGTGCATTATCTATGATCCTTGCTTATAAATACTCCTCTCTGGAATCTATTGCATTTGCAATAATAAAACTCTCAATAGACAAGGCAGACTTCCCAACTATGAATTTTCTCCTGAGAAGTTGATATGTTTAATGCATTTTAAATATTACAAGAATGCTGGTACAAAGAGAGGTGTTAATATCTATCAGATTTGTTTTGGATACTGTTGCTGGTTAGTAATGTTTAGCACAGTAAACTGAGAAAGATAAATCCTCATAATGACTTTCTGAATTGTGCATCCAAAGGAGATTATTTCCTTTCAATTCTTCTTTATTAGATAACAGGGTATTAATGGAATTTGCTGCAGTTTAATATTGTCCTGGTTCAGTATTTCTTCCGATAATGAAAAATTGCAATCTATAAGATATTTACTTTATAACCAAAGCATGTGTATAGACTCACTTTTACCCTGTGTGGATGTCAATTATTGGGCTACAAATAGGTTACAGAGAGTGTGAGAAGTTCTGAAAAGCAAAGTACACAACATCCATTTACGCTTATTTTATTTTTCGAAGACAAAGCTGTTAAGTATTAGTTTTTACTATAAGATTACAAGTCGGTATGTGCTTAACTGAGTTACTTACCCAATACACACGTGGGGCTGATACTTTCAAACCTAGTTTATATTTCTGCTAGAGGCAGAAAATCAGGAGATTGGCTAAACACTATCCTCAAATTAAACTCCTGGATGGAAGAGTGGCATTTGGAAGTCCGGAAGAACCCTTTTCTTCAATGTAAATAGATATGTTTCTGTAAATTTTATAGTGGTTACTGCAGTCCTGTTGCTAAGATGAATTTATTTTAAACCTGTACTGATTTATAAAAATGATTTATTACAAGAAGTGTTCAATCCAAATAAAGGTAGTGAACACTGCAGGAGGTATTGGTTTGTGAAGCTCTACAAAGGGTCTCCTTTCTTTCATTAACTCCAATTTCTGGTTGCTATGGCACCCAATGACAACCATAAATTCTGGGAATTATCACCATCTGCCCACGCCCCCTTCTGAGACACACACACACACACACATACACACACACACACACACACACACACATTTTTTCCATAAAAACTCTAATCCCAAAGAAAATGTTCATATTGAAGCCATCTAAATAACCGTAATAGAGGTTTATTTTAATTACAAATAGCAGAAGTAATTAGTAGTTTTTTGGAAGATTTTCTTTGCTTTCAGGAAAAGCTTTACTTAAGTTGTATACTTTTTGGCAAAAAAAATGGAATAATCTGTACAAATTCTTGAATCTTTTATAAACCTATTGAATCTAATAATTTGTTTTATTTTTCGCAAAAATAACATGTAAGGCAGCTTCTCAATGTTCTCAAATTATAGCTGAAATTCATAAAGTGGTAATTATTTATTACCCCCCCTTTGGGTGCCCCAATATCATTGTGATAATGCTAAGGATATTATCATTCCAATATTTCAAATGAAAAAACTGAAGCTCAGAGAAACTAAGTAATATGTCCATGGTCATTCTTCTAGGAAATACCAGAAGTGAACATTTCAGTATCCAAGCCTACAGCCTTAACTACTGAACCATGATGTCTCTAACTACACCAAACTGATGGGAAGCTGCAGGATGCAGGAGCAATTTCGCCTTTTTTGTTTGTTTAGGCATTTTTCAGTCATATCTGACACTTTATGATACCATTTGGGTTTTTCTTGGCAAAGAGACTGTAGTTATTTGCCATTCCCTTCTCTAGTTCATTTTACAGAGAGGGAAATGGAGGAAAACAGGGCTAAGTGGCTTTGCCTAGAATCACACCACTAGGGTCTGAGACCAGATTTGAACTCGGGAAAATGTATCTTCCTGACTCCAAACCAGGTACTCTATTCATCGTATAACCTAGCTGCCCAATTTAGCCTTTTACAGAATTAGGTCCTTGACAGGACTACTTTCTATTTTAGCCTTTCCTAAAGATATTTCTCTTTTCAGTGGTATCTAAAGATACCACTCTTTTCAGGATGCTGACATAACTACAAACATAAATTCATATAAAATGTATACATTTTGTAAACAGTTATTAAAAATATCACAGATTTGCTGACCAAGGACTTTTACAGCAGAGGTATCATCAAAATGTTTTGCATGATGTCTATAATACAGAAATGTACTAAAATCTTATCCCATGCAAAAAATGTTGTTAGGCATATATAACACAGATTGAATTGTTTGCCAGCTCTGTGAGGGGTGAGGGAGGGAGACACTTTGGATCATATAATTTTGGAAAATGTGAAAATTTCTTGTTATATGTAATTGGCAAAAAATTAAAATTATAATTAAATTAAATGGGAAAAACATAAAAAAAGAAACACAGACATTCTAGTAAGAATACATTTTTTTACTGGCCAAAAAAAGTGAGAAAAGAGGATATTTTAACCCTAAAATTAAAAACCATTTAAAGTTCTAAAGACCTGGGAAACAAATGCTGTGACTTTTGAGTGAAAATCTACCACTGTGTAAGAAGGCAATCTCTGGGAATTGAGTTAGTTTCCTTTGGGAGCTTTCAGAACACTTCCAGGTAGTACACTTCACTAGGATACTATTTAATTCACTGCAGTAGTAACTAATTAGTACCTTCGTGGCCTTGAAGAGTTTCATTCAGCTTCTAGAGAGCTTAACCACAATGAAAGAGTAACATGCCCTGGGAAAATCTGGATTGAATTATGATAACATGCCACTTAGCCGGTGGCAAGACTTCCAACAACCTCAATCCACTGGAACATACCCCCAAACCCCAAAGTAATTGAAAAAGACCTATGGTCTTCTTCATCCTGCTAAATTAGCTGTCACAAAGCCACTACAGTAACTAAATTCTCATAGTTTCCTCTTTTAGGCTTTACTCAGTCAGCCTGGGATAAGGAAAAAGTATAAGACTTTCAGTCATACGATACAGGTTCTAGTACCAACTAGTCTCTGATTAGCTGTGTTACCATGAACAAGTCACATTATTTCTTTTGTCTTCAGTATTTTCAGTTGAATTAGTTCTCACTGATATACTTTCAAATTACATTTTAATAGAAAACTATAAAATTGGGCCTTTTATTTTCATTTTACAAGAAGTAGAAGGAGGTGTGGTAAAACAACAGAACTGATAGCTAACAACCAGCTACTGAGTAAGAAATGCAGACTTATATATTCAAAAATCACAATAATGATTTGCCATACTAATGATAATGAGTCAAGAAATTTTGAATTATATTGCAGCCTCCATTTATTAAAACACATAAGTAGGTAAATAATTAAAGAAAAATAACTCAGAGGCTGCACCATTGGGTCTTATGTCAAGAAGATGTGAGGCTTGCTTCAGAAACATACTGGCTTTTAGGATCGTGAGAAAGTCAGAACTACTTCCTCCAAGCAAATTAGATATTTGGCTAAAACTTTAAGAAGTAAAGGAATTATCCTTTTTTTTCTCCCTGAAAGAAGTTATATATCTAGAAATATCAAGCACCTCAGAGGACATCTGGTTTAACTTTTTCATTTCACAGATGAGGGTCCCATTGAGGTACTGGTCTGCCCAAAGTCACATAGGTATTATGGTTGGCAGAGGCAGGAAGAAAATCAGATCCCACAATTCTTTAGTATTCCAGGTTGAGCATCCATAAAGGAAAAAAATCAAAGGTCTAGACCAAAAGCAAAATGTATTCAATTTTATCTAGCAAGATTTATATGAAAAATGGAAACTTTTAAGTTTTTTGCCACTTTACCTACAATTGAATTTTCCCTCAAATCTTCATAGAAGTATGGAAGTAAATCTAGGTTCTTGAAAGCAATTGCAATTCAGCATATCTCTAGTAGCCCAACTCCTCCACCAAGGTTAAAAAAAAACTTTGAATAAAGGCCAAATAGTGGAGAGAATAATCTAAAGAACAGAAAAATTAAATATGGAAAGTGCAGATTGTTAGGTAAGAGATATTATGATTATGATTATGATTGTAAATACTGTTACTACTATAATTTTTATTTTTTTTGTTATCATTATTAGCCATAAGTAATGAAGACTATCTACTAAAGCTTATCATCTGCAAAGGTAAGAGCATCTTTACTGATTAAATTATTTATCCTGTTAAGCATCAATGCATGAGCCTTTTAAGGTATTTCAGTTTTCCTGGAAATTTATTTGTAGAAAATATTTCATTACTTACCTAGGAAGGTAAAAGAGATCTTACTCTAATTCTCTAACTCAGATTAAGTTCTAAAAAACCCTTACTCCCTAATGAAATTTTTTCATTATTATATTAAAGAAAATATTGATATATAGGGTAAAATTTTAAACCTATTTTAAATGCTTAATATTTATAATATAGTGGTTCTTAAAATTTTTTGTGTCATAGTATCTTCTGGCAATTTAGTGAACCCTATGGAGCTCTTCTACAAATAATGTTTTTAGGGGCATAAAAATGCATCATATTGCAAAGGAAACCAAGTATACTAAAATACAATGTTTTTCAAAAATATGTCATGGACCCCAGGTTAAGAACTTCTGATCTTGTCTTCAGAAATTAGCATTTGATTATCCTAGTACATTTTATAATACATTTAACATTTCCACTCCAGGAATAATAGCAATTATTGGTAAAGCGGTATTTAATATCTATTATTGTCATTTTATTTCATTAAAAAGGAATCTTCTCTTTCTCCAGCCAATAATTCTTTAGGAAGTAGATAAAAATAGTCAAAACCCATGAGTCTTCCTTTCCAATATGATAAAATCCACAATCCATTAAATGTGAAATCAAGGGTGACCATATAATATGCTATTGCTTTACTAGAGGCACTGACCACATCTCTGCCATTTGTGGCCATTGGAGTTGGCACTGGGGTTGTGGTGATTGAGAAGGAAATATCCCTAAAACACCAAAGTAGTCACCGCTAAGCTACCCATATTGGGATGAATTCCTTCTATTTGTGTATTTTAAATAAAAAATGGGGGGGGAAAAGATATATGATATCATTTGGTGACTTCAGTGATTAACAAAAATCAGTATTTACGTAACAGATTCTCTTAGGGTTTATGAAAAAGAAAGCATAAAGTTTTACATAGAATCATCTGTGCCTTCCAAATTCAGAATTTAGATTTTTGTAAAAACTGACCTTCCTAAATAAGGATTCCTAAGCAAAAAGGCAGAATAATTCTGTAATTTGTGAAATAGATAAGAGATGGACAAATGTAGTTTAATGCAATTCCTCAAAGCAAATTTCTGAGTTATGTTCAACAAGTGATTTCACTTTTTCCACGCTTCAATTTCTCACCTGTAAAATTAGGAGTGTAATGTGAATCTCCAAGGGAATTCAAATTATCTAATATTAGGTACTTTGGGTGTTTTTATTGAGAAGAATTAATTCAATATCTATCATTTGAATAAATGGCTTCAGATATGCTAATTTAACATTATTAAATGCACTTTAAAAGCTCTCTATGATTTGGACCTTGGTTATCTTAGAAATTACTTTTCTCCCTATATACTAGCACATTAGCTAATGATTCCCATATCCAGATTTGAAGCAGATTCCTCTTTTTTTTTTTCCTCAATATAGTTCCTGGCCAAATCTTTTATAAATTCTTTCACATTAAAGTGTGGGAAAGAGTAAAATGATGCTTTGTGTATAATTTTTTGACTTGTGACCCCCCTCAAAAATGGGAAAAAATTTTTTTTCTGCACTAATCCATTCTAGATTGCTTCATTTGAAGTGAATTAGTATATTTAATGGGATAAAATAGTGGTTCAGTTGCATTATTCTGTATATATACATGTATATGCATATGCATATATAAATATAGTACCATACATATGTGCTTCTATCCATGGTGGTTGAATAACCCTAATTTTTAATATTTAAAACACCAAAGCATAAGCAATCCTACCTGTTGGTGGTATGATTCCAGGAGACATTAGGCCAGGGACAGAATGTGGCATGATATGAGAATTCTCTGGAGAGGTGACACTTTGAGTTCTCTTAGGAGGCCTTCCAGGTCTAGAACTGAAACAAACAAAAAAATTTTTTACAATTAAGCTGTTGTCTTACACATCATTTCAAAGTTGTTTCAAGTGGTAACATGGACTGTAAATAAATTTGTTTCAAGGACGGTTGCTTTTGCAGTTAGATGTAATAGACTTCCATCACTAATTAGATTACATGCTGAATTCATTTTCCTCATTGAAGATCAGCCACTCTTGATGCATAATTCATAGCCTGCACCTCGTTACCTGCTTCTTCATATTAATATCTATACACAGTTTGAATTGCCTCGTTTGCATATGCTAAAGTTCTGCATGCAGCCTTCAGCACGAAAATTATGCACTAACTTGTAATAATTATTACAGTCAGCCTGCTATTGATTTATGAGACTTTTAAAAACCAAATATGTGTAGTACTTGTAATGAATGATATTTTAAGGTTCTTCAGGAAATTAAAAGGCAATGGCTGCCTAAGGAAATGTTCTGCTTGTTTGATTTAATACTACAGTTAGCTGGGAGGTGGAATGAAAGAGTGATTCAGACCTATAGCACATTTTTCGATGATATGTTTTATTACTTCGCACTGCTAGCCTGATATCTAGATGATAAATGACAATACATATCTAATGTGTGAAAAGGTCTTGCAATTTCTTTATTTTTTGTCATTTAAAAGATAAGTCAAGTTATCATTTAACCCTTATTCTATTTAAGTGAAAATCTCACTAGGTTGCCTTACTTTTAATATACTGTATTAAATTGGAAAGGGCTTAGGATTATTTGTAAGACATCATTGAAAAACTGTCAGAATAGCATCTTACATCTGTCCTGAGGATAAAAAAAAAAGGAGGAGGGCTTCATGTTTTAGCATTGCTTGTCCTTTATATGCTCAGAACACAACAAGCTAAGAAAAATCCTTAGGACACAGGGAATAAGCTGAGATGCCTTTTATCAACTACCCTTCACCAGGATGCCATCATTAATATAGCATTAAGAGTTGATTTGTCTTAAAGATAACTACTACCTGCTTGTTGATCTGTCCTTCCCCACACACTCACTCTGATTGTGAGGCATTCCATTCACATCTGAAAAGTCCTTTCTTCCACTTTCTGACAAACTATGACTTTCAAATCTCTGTCAAAGACATTCTCTGGGAAGGAGGCTCATCTGTCTCTCTAAGAAAACGGTGGGCATTTATGTCTTCTCAGTTACACAGAACATATACACTAATTTAAGATATGTGTCGAGTGCCTACTTTGTATCAGTATGCCTAGTTAGGGTGGAGAAACAAAAATGAACATGACTCTTCTCTGCCCCCAAGAAGATTATAGTCTAGAAAGAAGAGAATGTTCATATTATATGTTCAAATAACTACAAAAGGAAAAAAATGTGATCTTGTACTCAGAGTGGTACAAATAAAAATTTGGTGAGGTTCAAGGCAAAGAGAGACAATCTTTGTCTGGGGATGAAGGGTAGGGAAGAGAATGTAAGTAATATCATTTGACATAAACCTTAAAGAATTTGTGAAGTTTAGATATGTGTATATGCATGTGTATTTGTATGTATGTGTGTGGAGATATCAGAGATTTGTAAGAGTACTTTTGAGAACCAAATGAATAAAGTGAGCAAAAACCCAAAGGTGAGAAAGCGTCTGTTTTTAGGGGATCTGGATGAGTCTACTATGGCTCTGTCAAATGATGTGTGGAGAAGTGAGGTGTGGGAAATAAATATAAAAAATGGGTAGAGGTCTGAAAATGAAGGGACATTAATTAGACACAAAGAAGTTTGGAATTTATTCAGAGTATAATCTGTTCATCTGTATAAATACAGGAATGTGAAATCACAGATCTGTAAAAACAAGTAAGATTAGTGAATATTTCTAAAGGCTTTTTAGATCATCCCTGCTCCCAAATTAAAGAAAAGCTCATCTCTAAATGTTGGGAACCCTAATATCTTTAAATTAGGAGTAGCATTTTGACAATGTTAGAGTGAAATATTTAAGCTTCTCTAGTCAATATTAAGGTAGAATTTTTTTAGAAGGAAAGATAAAAAGTGTAGCCAGTTCATTAAATAAGCACACCTTCCCTGAACAACTAATAAAGACATATAAATTGGTAAACGTTTAAATGGAAGGACAAGGTTTAAAGATTAAAGAGTTCTAATTACAAACAAATTCTGAGTTTTTCAGTAGATTTTTATAAACATTATTTGTTTCAAAGATTTTAATTTATACTGGTGGGCTTACAATCAGCCATTTTTAAGAGAGAGTTTATTTTAAAAATCAATCCAAAGAAAATTAATTAAATAATAATTATTGGAATAATAATTATAATTACATTTGCTGCCAGAATTTTCCTCTCAACTTTCACATCCCTTTCAAAGTTCCCATACTCTAATCTATCTTATGTAAAAATGTGAGTGACCTAGACCTCAGATTTTAGTTGACTGAGCAAGTTCTCCAGGTTTGGTCATCCATTTCAGGCACCAGAATAAACAAATAAACAAATGGTATTCTCAGAAAACCAACCAAAACAGAAGGATTCTCCTAAAAACAAAGATCATCATCCTGGAGAGTATAAACCAAAGCGCAAGTTATTACTTGTCTAATCATACTTCTTTATAGAAGACATTAACCAAAACACGGTCTTTAAAAGGTTAAATTATCTTCACTAAAGGAAGAGGGCAATAATATGACAATTTTTTTTAAAGCATACTCAGTGATATCCTACACTAAGTTAGGAAGTCCCTATTGATTATACTCTGGCCCTAGCCCATCTTTCTATAATTTCTCCCTAACAGGCTGCTCTCCTGATAATTTTTGGTACTCCCATTACTCTTCTAGTTTATCCTTCATTCTTCCACCCCTATATCCCAGCATCATTAATTGGACCTGTGATTTTCATGGTTTCAAGGATATGGTATAAGTGTGGAAATCCTTCTACAAGTGCAGATCAGCAACTCATCTACTACTTAATAGTCTCACAGAATTACCAGGAGCAAAGATAGTTTACAAGATTTGTTCAAAGACACACAATCAAAATGTATAACTACCTTCCTTAATAGCATTTTCACATACAGATAAGTTCAGAGAAACCAATGAAGATGTATATGAACTGATAGAAAATGAGATAAGCAGAATCAGGACAATTAATACAATGAAAACATTGCAAAGACAAATGACTTTGAATGACTTAGGAACTTTGACCAAGGGAATGCCAACCATAAATCCACCATTCAAAATTCGTACAGAGAGGTGATGAATTCAAAATGCAAAATGAGATACATTTTTTTGGATGAAGATAAATGTGAGAATTTGTTTTACTTGACTAAATATATTTAATACAAGGTTTTTAAAATTCTTTCTTGTCTTTTAAATTGACCAAGATTAGTGGAAAAAATAGAGCATAAATGTTTATAGATAAGAATGTTTAAAAGGAAAAAAAATAAGTTTGAATTTTGAACCAAAGATGATAGTTACAAGTAAAATGAATTGATATGAATTTCTCATCTTTAAAAACTTAAGAAACATTTTTAAGTAGGGAAGAAAATGCTATAAGGTTTATTGTTTATTATTCTTCATTATAGTCTTCAATTTAAATTCATTATCTAGTATTTTCCTGATAAATTAAATTCACTTTTCCACCAGCAGAATTGGAGTAGGAAAACAATTAAGCATAAAGTAGAAAGGAACTGTTCTATTGGTAATTGAGAAAGGGAAAGTGGATCCAGAGCAGAGATGGCTGGTGTCAACTAGCCCTTCTGTGAACTTTGAAAAGGAATACCTAGTCTTGAAGTCAAGGCAAGGGAACAACATTAGCATTAAAGAGTGGTCTTAGGATGCCATTGAACATTGATGGGAACACCTAATCTTGTTTGCTTCATTCATATATGAGGAAACTGCCTCTCTCAATGCTACTGATAGCCTTAAATTGTCTAAAGCCCTGAGAGGTTATGAGCCTTAACAGAATCATACTAATGTATATTAAAGGTAGGATTTGAACTTTGATCTTCTTGAATTGCAGATCAGTTTCTCATCTCTTGTGCCTTGCTTTGTTAATGCAGAATATAATTATTCAGTCCTTAACTCCATATTTAGTCTAGGAAAAGTCAATTTTTGCCTTTCTAGGTTCCAATTTCATTGTCTGTATAATATATTCAAATGCCTCTTTGTTCCTTTCTATCTATATAATACTGAGTATCTATATGATACTGAGACTTAAGTCCTCATCCAAAAATTTAAGGGGGTAATATGTAATATGAAACCTTTCTTCTTTCTTTGTTGAAATGCCTGTAAACACTCATCTTCTACTGTCAGTAAAGAGAATCTGATAAAACCTCATAGATTCATAAAATATCAGTTTTCATCAGATTTTTTTGAAGCTAAGGAAAATAGTATTCCTCTAACTATATTGGTTGAGTCCTTTCAGTTCATCTCCAACTACAGTAATAGATAAGAACAATGTGCCATCTTTTTCCTGCCCTCTTTCTCTATTTTAACACTAAAATATCTAGGAAAAAAGTAAATTATTTAAAAAATTAAAGTATCATTAATTACAGCTAAAAGGGAACTTAGAGGTCATCTAGTCTAAACTGCTCATTTTTTTAAAGATGAGGAGATTTGGGGCCATAGAGTTTGAGTGACTTGCCCAAGGTCACACTATTAATCCTTTGAGAGCCAGGATGAAAACTCAAGTCTTGTGATTCCAAACCCAGCACTTATATTCCAACGCAATATGAAATAAATAAAATGTGACATATCCTTTGATGTTTTCCAAATTAAACTATAATAACATTATACATAATCATCAATTCATAGAAATGGATAGGACCTCCTGAGATTATCAAAGCTGTGCCTACATGATGTAATTTTTTTAACCTGACAAATCTATAATCAGACATTTGATGGGAGAAAAAAAACAGTCCAATTATTTACTATTACATAGGCAAGAATGAACAAAATGAATAAAATGGTTAGTTAATTGGGTTTTTCCCAGTTCATACAAATCCAAGGTGCCAGTATTAATGTCCTCAGACATTAGAAAACACTATTTTCAATTGCTTTCCTCTAACCACCTGGAATACTATCAACATTATTAGGTACTCTTCTGAATAGTGGTCAATGTATACATCCATTTCACCTATTTGTATGTAGTCAGTCCCATTCTACTCTAATTTCCTCTAATTTTTAATATCCTATGTGAAAGTGTTCTTAATATCTTTTTATGGAGAATATAAGGTAATCAAGGGCATCCTAATTCATACATTGCCTAATAAGAATGTCAGGAATGCATTAAAAATCTGGTCAGCTGACCTCTTAGAATAGTGTTCTCATCCTCTAGACTGGTGGTATATAATAAGTAGAAAAATAAAAGCTCTGAACCTCTTCTGTAATGGTCTGTTAAATATATTAATTAGACATCAGTAGACTACTAAACATGTTCCTCTTCTTCACAGCAGTATGATTTATCTTATATATTGTCGAGATGCCTTCATCTCTTAGCATTACTAAACCACATGGGTCAGATGCTCATCCTACATAACACAGGTCAGATGAGAATTGTGCTCCAGGGACAGGCAATTGAGCAAATCTATTAAGTCATTTATTCCACCTGCCTGCCAGTGCAAATTTCATGTGTTTGGCTAAGTCTACTCTCAGAAGGCTAGTATTAGCATTATCTAAAGTACAAGCAAAAAATAAAGTTCAAATTAACATCCCAAATATGTCCTTGCCAACAATATTTTACTTTTTAAAATAATGCTTAATAGGCAAAGCTACTATTAAGAAATATGGAAAAATGTTGTGCTTGGAAGGCAGAAATTGGTGAACTTTAAATGTTTGATGATCTGAACAGAAGAACTACAAATTTTAATAATTACCTGAATCTAATTATTATCTTTTCTTGTTTTAAGGATAGGAGTTATAATTTTGTGACTCAATAGTGATCCAATCTGGCCTGGTGTCATAATGTTAGCTTTGCCTTCAAAACTGATAACAGATTTCCTTTAGGTGGTTGAGGTTGGTTAATACAAGAAAAAATTCAGATACCAAAAGATGTTTAAAGATACCACCTTGGTTGGATTTTTTCAAAATAGATACAACCCATTATACCAAGCCAACTTTACAGAATAACTGGTATCAGAAAGAAATCATCTGCCAGACTGGTGGTATAGATGTGTAGCCATTGCTGCTGGGGGATGCTGAGGCTGGTTGATGGCTTGAGTTTGGCAGTTCTAAGCTACATGGAAGTTAAAGGCGATCATGTGGTTGACATGTCTCCTACCTGTAAGGTGAGTACCTGTGAGTGGTGGTCTCCTTTTAGGCTGCTAAAGAGGAGTGAACTGGATCAGATCAGAAATAGAGCAGGTCAGGAAATGTGTGAGGGGATTTGGGTTTGTGAATTGCCACTGTATTTACATTCTGGGTCAGGCAGGGATACAATTAAAATTAAATTTAAAAAAAATCTTAAAATTAAAATGATCCATCAAGAATAGATAATAAATTATTTCTAAAGCTTTAAATCAGATTACTTACTTCCTTTAGAGCCCACTTATTTACATGAAAGCATGTTGTCTGCTATTATTCAAAATATCAGTTTTCAGGGGAATTGCACTACTAGCTTAATTTAAGAATGTTCTTTAGAATCCATAATGTGAACTTAGGTGGACCAGCAAATGTCTGAGTTTTAAAAATGAGCTGCATAAATGCTTGTTCAACTGAATTGAATTGAAGTTACTTTTAAAAGGATAGACCCCTCCCTTCTAAGATTGTCCTAAATCCAATTAGGGTTTCTAAAGTAGGACTCCTACTTAGGTAAATTGTAACTTCACTCACTGAGATTAGCAAATGTCATTTCATGTATTATATTTAATCAGTGGTAAAGCCTATTCCATTTCAATTGGGTAAAAATTATTAAATATCAGCTATATGCAAACTATTGTGCTAGTCATCATTTAGCTTCCTTTTATTTGTACACAACCCCAGAGTCCAGACTAAGTTTGAACTCATTTTAAATAAAAAAATAGTGACATAAAACTAATACTAGGATTTCATTTTCTCTTCTCTTAAACCTCTTTCTATCTATAATCCTCTCTCTGACAGATGAGTGAGTACAACATAAGTCATACATTTTATTTGTTAATTTTTCTCTTCTTCCTCTAACTCCACTAGAGAAACTTCTGCTTGTAAGCAGATCTCTTTCCAAATTTTTGGAAATATTTTCTAGAATCTCTCAAGATACAGTCTGATGTGGTTAACTATCAAGCTAAAGGCTTCTTTTCTAAGCAGTGAAAGGAACCAGTATTAACTGGTCTTTTCTCACTGTTCTTACCTCAAAATGCTATTAAACATTATTATTTCTATTCATTTAAAATATATGATTTTAATTTATGATTTTCTGAATACATATATATATATGCATTTATTTGTTTCTTTATTTATTTATTTAATTAAGATGAGACTATCATCCACTCCCTGCTCTGTTCAATTCAGGTTTTTATCACCAGAATATTTTCGTAAAGCCCTGATTTTCCATCATGTCATTTTTCAACTCTAAAACCTGTAACAGCTCCCTGTTTTCTATGAGATAAAAGCTAAACTTTTCATCTAGCTCAAGGGCAAGTCAAACAAGATTATATATGTAAAGCAATGCACTTATCTTCAACTGCTATTTTAATATCATCTTATTATTGTCAATATTAGGATCCCCAAAAGGGGGATCTTATTCTCCCCCTCTCCACAGGTTTATTGATTTAGAGCTGCAGGGAAGCTTAGATATTATCTAGTTCAGGCTGACTCATTTTACTGAAAAGGAAGTTGAAATCAAGAAAAGTTATGTGACTTACCTAATATCAGACAGAAAACAAAACAGCAGAACAGAGGTAGTTATGAATAAAACTCTAGAGTTGGACTGAAGAAGAAAGTCTGGAGTTCAAAAATGTCTAAAAACCCTATTTGTTTAGCCTGAGCAAGTTATTTAATCTAAATCAGCATTATTTTCCTCATTGAAAAAAATGGTGACAATAATATATCCTACCCCACTGAGTTGTTATAAAGAATAAATGAGTTAATACATGTGAAGTATTTTTCAAATCTTAAAGTGTTTTTATAAAAGTTAGCCATAATAATAATGATGAAAATATCAATTATTATTATTATTCTGACTCCAAACCCAGTTGTTACAGTTCCTATCTCACAGGGCTGTTTAAAGGAAAATGATTAGGGTAATATAATTGTGAGTTATAATTACAACCACCACCATTACTCCCCTGTAAAGATCTTTCAGAAAACATTCCTGAACTACTTAAGTTCACACTAATCAATCCCTTCTCTGAACTCAATGCACTAAGAGTCATTACCACAGGCTGAGATCATTATTATCTTCTACTTTGTTCTATTAATTTCCTATAAGTTCATTTTATCCACTCAACTAAACTGTAAATTTTTGACAGCAAAGACCTTTACTATTTTTCCTATGTTCTTCATAACATTTAATTTATTGCCTACACATAGTAGGCAATCAGTAAAAACTTCTTTTTTGGATTTGTTTACATATACGAAAATATGTTAAATGCCTTATTTAAAAACCAAGCATAGTCCACAGTAGGGAAGATTAATAAAGTTTTATGAATATAGAGGTATAGGCAGTAGCAAATATTCCTGAGAACCAAATTCCTCTCCTGACATTAGTCTTTAGTGCTTTAAGTATGTATATACAATTTTAAATGACTCATTTTCACATACAAATGTGAATTTCACAAGTATTAGGAATCCTACAACAATGTTTTCACATACTAACACTTCTAGTCAAGTTATTAAAATAACAGAACTATAAATAGGGCCATAATTAATGAATTTCCTTGCTAGGGGCATTAGTTCCTTTTCAACTAAGAAATGAGAGTTGTGGGCTAATGAGAATTACTAATTCAAACCTAGCCTAAATGGTTTCCATGAATCAAACAAATTGCGTGGTAGTGGTCGTTTAAATTTTTGATATGACAATTCTCCTCTGCTTTCCCAAAGTTCTTCAATTGTTCAACCATGTTATATTTGCACATTCTGTAATATAGCAAATCTGGTTACAGTTACTCTTTAAGTCTACTTTCACCAAACTAATACATGCCATCATTGTAACCTAAATTTTTGCTATAGCCCTTCTTCAACCTCCATATTGTTTCTCCTCCATTTTGTCATTTATTCTATTGTTGGATTAATCATCCTAAAGGAAAAAAAAATTGATTGTGCTACAACTCTGCCCAACACATTTCAGTGATGCTCTATTGACCCCTAAATTAAGTCAAAAATTCTTCCTGGCATTTAGAAATCTGCCCAACCTCTTGATTTTTTTTGTCTTACCTCACACTGTTCCGTTGCTGTGTTCTATTCCCTCATCAAAATGAAGCATTCTCTATTCAGTGGCTTCCCTGTACCTAGACCTTTTTTCATATACTGAACTTACCCACCCTTTGCTCCATATATGTTGAAAACCTACTAAGCCTTCAAAATCCCAACTCAAATGCTGCTCAAATGAAGCATTTTCTGAATGGTGTTTTCTTCTACAGACTTTGTAGAAGACTTATGTCCTAATGACATTTCTTGGAAAATCCTCTTGCAAAATCAGCTTGAGCTAGCCAAAAACACCTTGAGAATTTAATTTCTTCCCAGCTAAGAAGAGGTGACAATAACATGAAGTCAGGACTATAAGACTGGATTTTTCCACCTATTGTGGAAATTTGGGAGAATCATGGGAGAAAGAGAGAGCTGAATTGAGACCTGAAAACTCAAGAGAGCTGAGAGTCTCTTTCCTCAAACCAAAGCCTTCAACTGAGAAGAGAAAAGATGAAAGTTAAAAAGAAAAGTGAGAGATGTTAAATTTTGTTAGGAGGAGGAGGAAAATGAGTGAAAGAAATAGGAAGAAAAGTAAATTGAAGGCATTCATTCAGGTAGTTGAAGTTCTGGAAGAAGTGAATGGAAGAAGTGGTAGTCTTTCACCCCCTCTTTCTTACTTCTGATGGATTCAATGGGAACCAATTACTAATCAGGTCATTTTATTATGCTAGAGATTATTTCTGGCTGATCTAACTTTATTTCTCATAAGTACTTATGCTTGTCCTTGTCTCTGCAATTCCTGGTGTCCTATTATTTTAAGCTTAGTAAGATATTGGGATCAACGTAAAAGAAAGTGAACTTTCCTAGTTGAAGCCTGGGATCACACAGCCTTTCTTCTCCCAGTCTACTCTCTAACTAGAGTCATTATCAGAAACCATTCATATGTTTCATAATTATAATTCAAGTGCAAAATTACTATGATCTTGGATTACTTGACCCTTTTAAAAATATTTTTCATGGACACAAATATAGCATAGTGATCTATACTTGTATCATATTCTATTCTGCATTATACTTGTCACATCATACATTTTGGTACCCTAAGATTTTATACCTTAAACATGACCTCAGAAGCCAACCAATCCAACTCTATTTATTTCCTCCCTTGCTAGATTTTTAGTTCTTTGATGGCAAGAACCTCTATGGAATTTATTAGTACTTTACTTAAATGAACCAAAATCATTCTCTCAATTCTCTTTGTATTTCACTACCACCAGCATCACTATTGCCAATACTTAGCACAATCCTTTGCATATAGGAGAACAGAGAGAGACAGAGACAGAGAGAAAGAGAGATGAATGAAGTAAATGAATGATATGAGTGTAAAAAATCTACAACTATTTTTTTAAATAAATTGCAATTATATATCATTCATAGCTACCAAGGAAGCCATCAACACAAATTCTCTACGTAAGGCACACAATCTCAGACAAATGTGTCACAGAGTCTCAGAACTATAAAACATCTCAGTGGTCAATTAGTCCATTCTGTACCTAAAGAGTCATATGCATGATAAATACATGCACATATAATCATAGAAACAATCATTTTGAACTAATATGAGCAGATTTACAAATCAAATACAAATTTACAAAACATATACAAAAATTGTTCAAATTCTAGCTCTGCTATTTTGTGATTTGGTGCAAGTCGTTATATATCACAGTTCCTCAGTTTCTGCATTTAGAAAATGAGTTGTTTTAGACAAGATGTATAGCTAATTCCCTTCTCTTTCTAAACATTTTACAATTTCTCTATTGAACTTTTGATTTTTATAGATTTTATTCTTTTAAAAATAGCTTGTTTTCCAGTTTTATGAAAGCAGGACTACAATAGCTGATTTACTCTACATTAGGTGATATAAAACTATTAGTTAGCTTTAGGGTATCTCTAATTTTTACATTGATTTACTAGGATACCTTACGTTCCTTAACCTTGCTCCATTGTTTTGTCTATGTGAAATGATCAGAACTATCAAGTGATCGTTTAATAAACTTCAGCATTTAAAGACAATCATGAAAATGGATTGATATTCCCAAAAAATATTCAAGCCCATGCAGTAATGAAAGGGTTCTACTAAGTCAGAGCTTTTTTCCAACATGCAAAGATTCAATATTATATTTAATTTTTCTGACAAATATATTATGAATTATATGAATCTAATTACAGTTAATAATTTATATTAAAAATACTTTCTTTAAAGACCCCCTATGACCAATATCAGATACTAGGGTCAATTTTTGTTTAAGCTGTTTGTGCCATAAAGGGAAAGAGAAAAAAGGCAAGTGTGCTTTGAAGATCAAAGAACATCCTTGAATACATATTGTTTCAGGATGAAGTTCCTTGCCCAGAACTTTTATATCTATGTTGATTTTTCTACATTCAGCCTTGAGTTCCTATGAACTGACATGCTAAAAGATACTATAATAAATCTCTATAAATTGAATTGGGTTAAGCATATTGCTAATGAAGCCCATAGTTATAACTTCCAAAGAAGTAATGACAAATGGGAAAAAAATGGACAGAAAATGTCCCCTAGCTGGAGTCTTGGTATAATAGAAAAATCACTGAATCCAGGGCCAGTTATTTAAACCCGAGTTCAAATCCAAGATTTTCTATTTATTATTGACATGTCTTTATAAAAGTTATTTAATCTTTCTGTGAATTATTTTCTCATCTTTAAAATGAGTGAAAATTGATCAAGTTCCCTTCTAGCTCAAACTTTTTGTGATCCTACAATTTGGAAGGCAGAATTGGTCATGAATGTGGGGTTGGGGGAAGAAATGCCACTACTAACGGATTACTACTACAACCAAAAAAAAATCCACTTTGAGGCATATTCATTACCAGACCCTTCAGCATAGTACATTTCATGAAACTGCTTGCCAGCTATTCGTAAGTATTATACTAGCTATATACTTACAGACTGTTCTTTTCCCTCAGCTTCTGGTTGTTGTATTTGAATATCTTTGCCTATATCCAAAAAGGGACTTTATATGTTATCCCATCTTTGATTAAATGTTATAATTTGATATGAATTTTGCAAATACTCCGGATAGGAAATATCTTCAAATTCGGTTCTTTCTTTATGGCATGAATCTTGACTAGTCATCACACTTCTCTAAATCTCAATTGCTCTATTTGTAGAATGCAATCATTGGATTAAATGATCTCTCCAGTACTTTTAAGTTCCAATATCTGTTCCTCTTGACCTCATGAAACTTAAAATCTAGTTTAGGAAATGTTAAAATATATATACTGTATATATGCACAGTATACACACACACAAATATATATATATATATATATATATATACATATATATATATATATATATAAACTGTAATCAAAATAAGTGTTGATAAGGGTTATGATGGAGCTTACTCACTTTAAGAGGAAAAGATTAGGTCCTTAGAGCTGGGTGATCAGGAAAAAGTCTTAAAGAAGAAGGAAAATATATACTATGCCTTGAATGATTGGCTTGATTTTAACAGATGGAAATGAGACTGGGATAAGACACTAAAAGTGAAGGAACAGCATGAATAAAGGTACTGAGGCAGGAAGGCACAAGGTGTGCTGGAGAATGTGGAGCAGTTAATTGCTAATTGCTTCAATTTGTACTTGAGGCTGTCCTTGTGTTTTTCTGATCTCCCCTTGAATAACAATGATCTTCATGGGTGGTGGATGGACTGGGCTACTGAACTGAATTATGGGTTTTCCCAGCAAAGATGTTGACAATCATATCACCAAGCAAAACTTCATTCACAAAATTCCTTCTTACATCATTTTCCTTTCTTCTCATGAACCTCTATAATATGGCTCTAAATCCTTTTCTAAGATTTACATTCACCTACAGATCACTTCCTTGAATTCAGTGACAATTCTGTATTATACAGTATTCAAGAACAGTGAAATATTGTGAATTTACCTTCTTTGCACCTCTAAATTATTTTTTCTTTCTGAACAATACATATTCCCAAGTGGAATGCAATCATTTTTATGGACAAAGATTTCTATTTCTTTATGTTTCCTATACTCCTCACATTCATAGTACAAAATTGGATTAGAAAGCAATGAGTGCTTCATAAACACTGGCTGATTATGTGAAAAAGGAGGCAAAAATAAAATGATAGTTTCTACAACTGTGGAGACGATATAGAAATGCTGTTAGAAAGTATTGGTAGCAGTTCGATCCCTTATGGATCTAGGTCACAAAAGATGACAAGTGTTTTACCTACTCATGGTGGCTGATTGCTACAGCCAGCAGCAGTGCAGAGAATCTCTTTAATATAGAGTTCTCCAATACTAGGTCCATTTTACCTATATGTGATGTGCTCCAGACTGCTTTATGACTGATTAGCTCAATTGTTTGAAACATGGCTTTAATAAGTCCAAGATCATCTAGTTTCAATCCCCTAGATATGCTGATTGGCTTTGCTTCATTCATTATTAAAAGATTATGTACTTCTGAGATTGAATAGCTGTCTTAAAAATTTGTGTCTGTGGTCACTAGGAGAACTTAGCAAGACAGTGCAGATAAATTCATCAAGAATACTGGAAAAGCAACTCTGAGTATTTCCTCTTCTGATGGTGGGAAGGTAGCTTGTGTGAAATTAAGCTCATTATGGTTACTAATTGAATAAGGATCAGATAAAGTTCCATTGTGAAAACTCCCAATGCCATTTTCAAATCTTATAGAGCACTGTTAAGATTTTATTTGATATTTCTAGATAACTTGACCCCAAGTGTAAATACTCCATTTTGGATCTGTTTTTGATATCAACAATTTTGGAAGGTTAATGAAAACAGTGCAGAGTTCCTGCCAAAACCTGATAAGAATAGTATATTGTTGCAGGAGGAAGAGGAAAGTGGAAAATAGCCATATTGCTTGAGGCAATGTAAAATATTGATCCATCCTCAGATTATACATTGAGAAATATTATATTTATAAATTCATGCATGACCATTTCACCAGATATGCTACTATGTTTCTGAATATTATCATTTTGTTTTGGAAATTTTTATTATTAAAATTAATTTATTTTTAAAATAATAAGATAATAAAATAATAAACATTTTAAAATCACAGAATTTAAGAGATGGAAGGGTTTTTAGAAGCTATCTAATTGAAATCAAATATGAAAGGAACTACTATGAAACACAAGTGGTCATTTTGCCTCTGCTGGAGTAGATCCAAAGAGAAGGGTTTTGCTACCTTTGGAGGGAGCCCATTTGAATTTTAAACAACTCGAAATATTAGGAAATTATATGTGGCATGCAAGTCCATAACAGTGAATTAAATTAAATTACAATAAATATTTATTACACATCTTTTATATGTAAAGCCCTTCTTATGGCATCATGGAGCAAAAATAAATAAGGCAAGGAAGGTCCTTGTCTGCATAAGGGTGGCATCTGAGTAATGATTAACAGAATTTTAAGTCAGGCTCCATAAAGATTTAGAAACACATTTTGTCTATCCTTAAATAAAAAGTAAGCATAATATTAGAACATCTATGGCATACAGGAACTAATAGGTACTCTAGTTACAACCTTGCTCTAACTAATATTTTAGTACGTATACACAAAGCATCAAAATATTTTAGAAAATGTAAAAAAAAATATGAAATTCTATGTTGTGGGCCCATAGTCTAGAAGAGAAACTAAGTTAGTATTATGAAAGCAATGTGGTATAGATAAAAGTATTAAATTTAGAGTTAGAAGTCCTGGCTTACAGTACTGGCTGTATAACTTAGGGTAATATCTATAATCTTAGGCAATTATTCTCAGCTGTAAAATCAAAAGGATAGACTACGTAGTCCCTAAGATTTCTTCCAACTTTAAATTTATAGTGGTAAAATTTGTGTGTATATATATTGTGTCCACTCTCCATCTCCAACCCAAATGAATTCTAAGGACCTTGAGGACAAGAACTATTTGTACATATATCATTGTACCTCTCACAGTTTCTAGAATTCAATTCTATTCAAACTATGTGCTTGATTTTTTATTTTTTAATGAAAGAATGGATAGATGATATAAGAATT
This sequence comes from Gracilinanus agilis, assembly GCF_016433145.1. Lineage (NCBI taxonomy): Eukaryota > Metazoa > Chordata > Mammalia > Didelphimorphia > Didelphidae > Gracilinanus > Gracilinanus agilis. The sequence goes on along the minus strand of NC_058132.1, from coordinate 563,434,684 downwards.
GGTCTTACAAATCAGTGTATGGAGAGAGATTTAATAATCTTCTCTGAAGTGATATAGTGACCAGGAATTCTCCAGATTCATTAAGATCATGAAAGACATGTTTACAAAAATAGAAAATTAACTAATTTCAAGAATTTCAAATGTCCAGGTTAACATACACACATAAGCATGCACACATACATGCCACCCGCTCAAACATATATGTATACATATATAGCTATATATATATGCATATAAGTTTATACACACATATATATGTATACAGAGACATCTGAAATTTCTTAAAATTAGGCCAATTTCTGTTCCTTTAATTTATATGCTTATAATCTTAGCATAATCTCTATTCCTGATTTTAATGAATCTATAGCATCCCCTATCACCATATCGCTTCAGAAAAGATAATGAAATCTCCCTTCATAAATTTATATAGATACATACGAACATACATGAACATATGTGTATAGCATAGACTAGATCATTTCATTTCAATGGAATCAAAATAAAAGAGATGGACTATACAATTCAAGAAGGTCCTGTACATGCCTAGAACCCTGTTAAAACTATGAATATACACTTAATTAAAATCTTAAAAGTCTGATATATGACTCTGAATATATATTGTCTTCAAAGGCTTTAGGTTATTGGAAGGCTGGGGCTATTATCTCTTTCAGTTTTGTATTGCACCAATTTGATAATGATGATAAAGTGGTAGGCTGCTGAATTACTGCCTTCTCTACATTATCCTTCCTATCAGTGAAAACTAGAACTGTCTTAGCTCTTCTAAAATGATGTGGTTGGGAATAACACAATCCATAAATTTTGGGACTGATAGTAAGATTGAAATACTCAAATCTTGGCATTCTCCTCCGTATGTACAATTTTTTACTTGGTTTACAAATCAATCTATTTTTACTTATCTGTTTACCCTATGATAGTGTGCTGTGTTTTCTTATTGTTTGATTCGATTTAAGCATTTCAGTCACTAGGCAAAAAACATTTGAAATGGGAATAAAAACATAATTCATTCTCTTTTTTGGAAGATATGTACTCTGGAACTATTCCTCTATTAATTATTAAAAGAAATATTTAAAGGTAACTGCTCTGAAGCCAATATCTGCTAAATCTGTTACTGACTCAATGTAATGATACAAATCATGCCAACACCATGATATATGAATATTGAATGCTACTTTAAAAATATTGGAAAGAAATGAACTCTATTTGTGAGAATGACTTGTATTTCCATGGTAGTTACTAATATAGAAAATTGCATTGAATGGTGAATTGTCTTAAACAAAAATAAAAAAATTAATACTCTGAGCCTCAGTTCCTCAATCTGTAAAATGCATTCATGTTTGTTACTCGTGCTGGTATTTGCCGTGTACTTCTCAGTCATGATAGCTCAACTTGGAGTCATGGGCACTTCGCATGAATATATTATTAGATAGTCCTTACCTATGTGACCCTGGATGAATCTTTTAAATTTTCTGAGCCTCAGTTTCCTCATCTATAAAATGAGGATAATTATATCACCTAACTCAAAATAGTAGGGATCAAATGAGATAATCTACATAAAACATTTTATAAAACTTAAAGATTAAATAAATCTGAGCAATTATTATTTACCAGTCTCATTTCTTCTCATGGAAACAGAGTAAGATTTACTCAATTGAAAAATAAGTGTGAAAATTAATGCTAATGTTCTCTGGAAGCCATAAACTTTAATCGTAACCATAAACTACCAATTTTTTCAAAATTTTAACCAGTATAATTTTAAAATTAAATTTCATAATTAGAAAAAAAGAAAAAATATGTTTGTCAGGCATATTTCCTGGGGACTAGATGGAAGCTAAAGGATTAACTTTATAAATTGTCATACCAAAAAGTACAAAGAATATACTCAAGCGTATTTTTTTATACCTAAACACCTCTGCCAGTAAACTCACTAGTGTCAGAATAATAGGTGAGATGAACTGTTGAAGGGTTGAAAAACAGGAAAGGGAGTAAAATGATTAGTGAAGAAGGAAGAAAATGGTGAAAACTAAAAGAAACCTTGTATCAAAAGATGATGAATATTGGCTCAGTTTGACCTTTTTTTTTAGGGTTTAGATAGACATTTCTTGTAGACTTAGAGTTTCGCATCTCCTGAGGCCATTGTTTATCTACTGCCTTTAGGAAATACCCTAAAATAACCTCTTGGTGACCACAAGGTGGTCTCAAATCTTAATTTGTGACATAGAACTATCCCAGGGTGATTTCTCTCCCTAATTCTCCACTTCTACTATCACCTTCCACCAACTTTACTTTAACATCATCTTATTGTCAGATAAAAGTTAATTGAAAATAAAGATGGTAGTACCTAAGGTTATTATTTTTGACAATTTTTTAAAACCACATGAAACATCAATCTAGATTTTAAATATTTTGGATCACAGCTTTATTTTCATCTGCTCTGGGGTTTTCCCATGAGGAAAAAAAACCTCCCAAAGCACATCTAACATTTGTACTACATAATGTTTGAGACTACAAGCTAAAGAAATAAAATGTTAAGTGCCTTGCCAGCGGTTATAATAACATTGTGTCATAGGCAGCACTTGAACTCAGCGCTTTCCAGAGTCCAAAGCAGGTTCTCTATCTGCTATCCTATAAGACCTGATATTTTAATTTATACACACACATAAACTTTAATAATTATATAGAATGATATCACATATTGTATAGATACACATATACATACAGATATTAGTTTATGCACATGTATTTTCCATGTGAATGTATGTGTATCTATGAAAATGTATATGTGTATGTATAAGATATGAGTATACAGAAATATAAGCACATGTTTTGTACATGCACATATATTTGTGCATATGAGTACATATAGACATATACATGAGCATATATATAAATCTCTTACTATGTGTAGATATTACCTTATATTCTAAAACGTATAATTTACTTTATCATTAGTGCAGAGTCAACATATTCCGTTGAAAAATGCAATCCCTTACACTCAAGAAAATAAAATACTAAACACAGCTAGCCTATTAAGTCTAAAGCACATTTGACAAATGTGAAGCAAGCTCTCAGCCTTTAAAATATCCTGATTTACAAATCATTTTCACAGACATTTCAAATTTATGATAGTATATTAGAATGACAACACAGATAGTATTTAGATTTATACTTACTGCAAGATGTTTTACTTAAGCTTGCAACCAATGTATCTATCATTATTATTGTTATAGTTGTTCTTGTTATTAACCTTAGATAGACTTTAGAAACAAAGCAGTCAAAAGGTAACACTTGGATTATATAAATATGTATAACTTAAACACTTTTACATATCAATTTTACCAAGTACTTTCCATCTACCTTATTTACTTTCAAATATTTTAAAAACAAATCTCTTAAAGCAAATTATCTTAAATTTCCCCCCCCCATATAATAAAAGTAGAAAATGTTTTCATGCAGAAGTTAATGTTGATCTTGTATAATAATAAAGAGTTATTGAGACAGGAAACAATGTTGATTAAAAATTAAAAAAACATTTTTAAACCACTGAAAAACAAGATAATTATTTTAGGAAAGGGTGGTACTCTGAACAGCATATATTACAACACAAACTGAAGACTTTATTTTTTTCCAAAGGATTAACCTATAAATTACTTCATTTAAAATCAGTATGGAAGCATCATATCTGATCTATAATCATTTAGACACTATAAAAATATTTATTTGAAATTAATATATCTAATATATTATTTAACATATATATGTCAATATGTAAGCATGATGGGAGAGGGAGGGAAGGAGCAAGGGAGAAAGAGAGAGGGGAGCAGGGAGGGAGGGAGAGAAAGAGAGAGAGAGAGAGAGACAGAGACAGAGAGAGAGACAGAGACAGAGAGAGACAGAGAGAGAGAGAGATCTGAGTACTGTTTTAAATATAGAAACCAAAAATGTGCTTAATTAATGAAACTTATATGTAGAAACTAGTCCATTTGCAAAAGAACCTGGCCACCTATAAAGGTTTCCAAACATAAAATATAGCTTTACTTGGTGTTTAAACAAAAGGAATTACATTATTTTTAAATTTCTACTTAAAAATAATTTCATAAAAATAAATCTCATTTTTTGACTATTTTCATGTTGTTGAGTCACTTTCAATTGTGTCCCACTCATTGTGACACCAGAGATTTTCTCAGCAAAGATACTAGAGTGATTTGCTATTTCTTTCTCTAGCTCATTTTACACATGAGTGAACTGAAGCAAACAGGGTTAAGTGACTTGCCCAGGGTCAATCAGCCAGTATGAATTTGAGGCTAGATTTGAGCTCAGGTCTTCCTGACACTAGGCCAACTGTTCTATCTACTGTAGCACCTCCTTGATTCCCCTTTCTTGGATAGTATCACCAAGAAAGAATGCTTTTTTTTTTTTCAGACCACAGAAATTTATAAATTTATAAATTAAGGCATGGAAGTATTATAATCCCTCTCAAGAAGTATACACCAGACTTTTAAGTTTATGCAATTTTAAACCCTTCATCAAGCTATGTTTTTAGCATTTTAAGTTGTTTTTTCATTGGGAGGTATGAAATAAATTTTATTATATTGCAATCCTAGTATAGAGGTATACTATGCATCTAGACATGTTTCCAATTGCTAATAATCTGAAGAGCAGAACCAATTGCCAAATGACTTATTAGTTCAGATAAATACTTTCAATGGAACATAGGTTACCACATCCAACTGCCTAGTCATCAATTCAAATTATAGAAGCACCCAAAGAAGTTAAGAGTGACACAGAATCGCCACACTGGAAATTAAAAGCAGAATCAATATTGAAATGCTTTTCCTTTAATTTAGTTAATTACCTCTATTCTCTGTCTCTCTGTCTCTCTGTCTCTTGTCTCTGCCTCTGTTTCTTTCTCTTTCTCTCTCATACACACTACTCTCATACACACACACACACACTCACTTTGAGGAAGGAAGCTGTACCTTATTCATCTATGTGCTCTTTAAATATTATAGTCCCTTGGAGGTTATTAGTGAATAGTAGAAAAGTAAATAATAGTAATTTCAAAGAAACTAAGCAGAGAGGTTCTATCAATTTCTGGTTGATTTTTAAATATATTTTTTAAAAAAATTACTCTATGAAAAGGTATGGTACTTTTTTTTGTTTGTTTTGCATTGGGTTTGGTGGAGATTTTACTGGGATAAGGCAAGTATGGAATAATAAATGTTGAGAGTAAGTTCCCTGAAGGTAAGAATAAATTTTCTTTCATGGCTGTGATTAGTACGTAGTGGGTACTTGATAAATTCTTGTAGGTCAATTGATATCAATTCTTAATGTATCTTATATTTTTCCCACTCTAAAATTTATTTTACATCAATGTAAAATACAATTTAATTGATTAAATATTTATATAAAACTTTACAAATGCATAATGTTGCTTTTTTCTTATGGCGACATTCTTTAAAAAAAAGTCTTTCTCAAACAGTCTACATAAAATCTCAACAAAGATAACATATTTGCAAATATCCAGATTTGAAATGATCAAAACACTAATAAAAACCACCAGTTTGTTTTTGTTTTGTGTTTCGTTTTTAGCATCATGAGAATAAGTAAAAACATGTCGTGCGATTACAGTATTTATACTTGGAAGATTTCCACTTTCTCTTCAGGCTGCTTTGGAATGAAAATAAAATCAATTTTGCCTAAACATGGAATATGAAGGGTAATTTTTCCATGATTTCACTACTTTGAGTATATATACAAAATAAGTTGATTTATTTAGTGTATTTTTCTCCCCCAGAAAGAGTCCTTTGTTTTCCTATTTAAATAGAACATTATCTTTCAGAATATAGTAGTAGATCATAATGGAGGGGGACTATAACTGTTTCATTCATTGTGATGTTACCATCAAATCATTACTACATTGTCTGGAGCTCTTAGTAATGAATGTTCAAACAAGGGAATTGTCACCTTTTTAATGTATCTTCCTATCTAGTCAACACTTTGACCTTTAAGCATTATTTACAGCACTTCCCTAGAGTTCTGCTAGACATTATTATTGACAATAGGATTTTTTCTTTTAATTTTTCTGAAACCTTTACAATTTCCTCCTAGAAGATACTTCATCATGGGGATTTTTTTTAATGTCAAAAATCTCTGAAGTTTAATGAGACTAAAAGAAATAACTTGGGACTCATTCTTATTGAACAAAATTGAATGGTCTGTTTTTTCATTCTTTTTAGAGTTTTTAGATTCTCATCTAATAAATGTGAACAAGTATGATTTATTTTTTTCTTTTACAAGGAAGTTAAAATTTGCAACTAATATTCACGGAGACCTGCTTAATAACCAATTCCTTATCCAATAATATGAAACAAAATGAAATATGCCAAATAACTACTATTTTAAATTTTATATATAATATATATTATGTACGTATATATGTGTATGTTTATATGTATATATTTATGTGTGTATATACATACACACAATCATTCAAACAATCTAAAGTATCTTAGACTAAAATGGGAAATAGAATGTGAAAAGAACGATAAAAGGTATACAAGAAAATGGGGGGTTCTGAGAAAAGAGATATCACTTGTCTTTAAGGGAGAGCATTTGATCTGGCCCTAAAGGATGGGTAAGAATTAAATTAACAAGAAAAATGCTAAAAGAAGCAAAAGATAGTCCCTATCCTCAAGAAGCTTACATTCTAATCAGTTTAATTTCTCTGCTGGGAAGACACTATCTATCAAGACAACATGCACATATATAAATTTATATATTTTGGAAGAAGCACTGGCAGAATTAAAGGGGATGGAGCAGGTTACTGGAAAATCATTAGTAAGCTTGAGTTGAGCTTTAAAGTAAAGCAGAGATTCTTAAGAACCCTAAAGTTCTCCCAGTTAAATATTAACTCTATTTCGATATATGAAAAACTTCTTTGTGTATACGGATCACAAGTTAACATCAGTAATCTGTAAAAAAAAAAAAGGCCCACAATAAAAAAAAAGGCATCTTCAGTTCATGGTAAATTATTTTTTTCCTGATGACTCTGTAGATAGAGAATATAAACAGAACACAGTTAAATATGTCAATGTTTGCCACTAGTCAATAGTTCAATCCTTATACCAAGTCTTTCCTCCTAGAAATAAAGTTGAGTCATTTGTGGGCACTATTGGGAATATAACCAGTCATTTATACCAAGAGTTGTATAAATAATGCATTTTGATGTGACTTTTATTAGTATTCCTTTGTACTTTCAACATTGTCTAATGTAGAGTTAATAGAATAGTTATAAAAAATGCATCAGCATTTTAAGAAAACATAAATCTATTATTAAGCTCCTTTAATAAGTAATTTAAAAAACACAATCCTGGGCCTGGCATGTATTTACTTTTCAAAGGCACGATTTAAAATATTGTGTTCCCCCTCCCTTCTTTTACCATCCTCCTGAGGGAAAATTAAAGATTTTATTCTATCTAGATCATACTAAAGCCACAAAGTTCCTTGTTACTGTCTAACTGTCTTCCTACCAGCAACACTAAGTTAATCAAAACAGCAAAGACTCTGTAAACAGATGGGCCCATAACATACACATACTGTCATTCCAAGAATCTACAATGCTTCTTTTTTCAGTGATCTTCACTATTTTTCTTCACTATTCCTTGCTTCTCCTAGTCACCAAACATTAGCATTTCTTTTCCAGACTTTTCGAACTGAGGCTCTAACTTCTCTGGTTAAAATGATTGTCCACAAATTTGTACTCCTTTAAATCAGATTTTCCTTCTTTTTCCTTCAGACTTTCCCTTCAAACATTGACTTACTAAACATAATTAGATCCTTCCACCTGAATGCCTTTTTTACTAAAGATAGTTCTAATGAAAACATCATTCTTAACAAATTATTTGACGTATCTAGACTATAATCTGAGTGAAGAGGGGTGGCTATTCTATACTCTCCATAAGGTGTTTTATATTCCTAGAAGAGCTAATATTTTTTTAAATTATAAAAATAGGCCGTGTTTAAATATCATTTTTGTGAGATTTATGCAGAAACTAGAAACATTACCACCCCAGATCATATCAGAGTAGGTAAAAACTCAGGCCTGGCAATATCAATAACAAACCTCCCCTATGTTATTCAAGGTCCAAGAAGAACCCCAATCTCAGTGTTTCCATGTTTGTTAGTCCCCTTCTGCTGCCACCATCCCACTTGGTAAAAGATGTTGCTTTTCAGCAAGCTGGCACTTAACAATTGGCTTACAACGTTTTAGTAAATATTAAACTTATATGACACCATATAAGATACACAAAAATTGCCCTTTTATGAAAATGTTGCTTTAGTTTATAGCCTCTATAAAATATAACATTACCCTTAGAATGTTTTCATTGTGGATGAAAATAAGTACTTATTTCCACACATTTAATGAATTAATTTGATAAACTGGGAGGGGGTACCTTTTGTCTTGTAGCATTATTATTTTTTTAAAAATGCTAATGAACAAGTGGAAAATTTCAAATGCTAATAATTTAGCAATAATTAAATGGATATAAAGACATTCATTATAATACCACAAGTCACCTTTGGAGTTGGCTTTAAAAGCGATCTAAGGATATTCTTGGTTTATATTACAATCACAAGGCTTTTACTTGTACATTTTCTCTGTTTAATTTCAAATTAGGGATAGAGGGAGAGGGAGAGAATGGAAAAGTGTAAGTGAAGGAGAGAAAGAGAAAAGAGAGAGAGAGAGAAAGAGAGAGAGAGAGAGAGAGAGAGAGAGAGAGAGAGAGAGAGAGAGAGAGAGAGAGAGAGAGAGAGAGAGAGAGAGTGTTTGGGAGAGGGAGACAGAGAGATAGAGAGACCAAGAGAGAGACAGAGACAGAGGCAGAGACAGAGAGAGAAAGAGAGAGAGAGGGAAAGGGAGAG
>NC_058132.1:563328764-563422930 GCF_016433145.1 Gracilinanus agilis | reverse complement strand
CACAAGGCAGTAACATGGTACAACTGCAGGATTTCTTCTTTTTTTTTTCTGTTTTGTAACCATGGTAAAACAATAGAAATGAACTTTCCCTGAACTTTTCTCCTTTAATGGCCTGGATCCATGTTGACCTAGCAGTACAAGTTGGAACCTGATACCATCAAAATGAAAGCTGCTAAAGCAATCAGATTCAACGTGAGCCATCTATGTGTTCCCTGACTTCAGTCTAGTACAAAGCCAAAGAGAATGCAAGCTATTTCTAGTAAAGAATTTCTTTCTATTGTTTAAAAGTGAGATTAATTCAATAGCCTGAATGTGCCGAAAACATGGAAATAAATTGCAGACTAGAGAAATATATTGTTGTTCTTTCATAATTATATTAATACAAAAGTGTATTTGTAGATAAGGTCCTACCCCCAAAACACAAAAAGCTCCTGGATGAATCATTAGTAAACAGATGATTTAAGCCATTATATTTTCATATGATCTTGCATTTGAATGAGCCATTTAATTAAATTATCAAGACTTTATTCTGAACGCTTGAAAGAAGAGTATGATAACCATGTTTTAAAAGGTAGAACAGCAGAAGAAACTTTTTCATGTTCCTCTACAGGCAATTAAAGTATGAAAGCATAATTGATTAAATCCACTAATTAAGATATTTGTTATTTCTGCAATCACAGCATGATAAATAATGGATTAGATAGATCACAGTGGCACCATTCCCACCACTATCTTTTAAGGTGGTGCTGGTGTTTCTGTTTTAAATTCAGTTTTCAAAGGTTTATCATTTCTTTAAACAAATCCTTACAAAAAGAAGCTTTAATCCTCAGGCAATTAAAAAGGAACTTTAAAATGTGACTTCTCATATTCTTAAATAATAAGCATTGAAGAAAGTTGTTAGTCCTAGTCTTTTCCAGCATCTAATGTTTAATATTTGACCTTAAAATCTTCTATCAGGCATCACATTGCCATGGAGGAGACCCTGGATTTGGGGAGGCTATTTCAGCAGAGAACAAGCTTTGCCACATCCTATCAAACTGAAAAGGATTTTATGTTTTGCCTGTATGTCTCTTGTCAGGGGACTAACATTGTTAAGTTCAGAACAAACCCCATCATCAAAGGCTTGCCTGACACAGCAATTCACAAAACTTCATATGAAGGTGTAGAATTGTGTTCTGCATGCATTTAGATACTGAAGTCCCAAGAAACTGCTTTTGAAATTTGAAAAAAAAATTCAAATAAAAAATTAAAATGAAAGCAAAGCAGTTATCATCCTAGGTAGAAATTCCAAAATTATTTTCATCTCGTTTTTTTTTTTTCTCCACACCACTGGAATGGGTGGCAGGCAGATTTAAGAAAGTACGAATGAGGTGATTCTTGGCTGCTTTGACATGATTTCTCATATGACATAATAATAATACTTCTACGAAAGGCTGATAGCTGCTTGAGAGCAAGGACTAGGTTTTTTTTTTCATCTTTCTTCCTCTCCCTCCCCCTTGTGCCATGTAAATTGTTTGCACTGCATTATCAATTATTATCTCTTTCTGATTGTGGGCAAGTTGCTTCCCTTCTCTAAGTCTCAGGTTTCTCATCTGTAAAATGACAAGGATGAATGAAATCCCTAAGATCCTTTCCAACTCTAAAATCCTATGCCCTACCTTTCCTATGATCCATGACTTTTGTGGAAGACAAATGATATTGTGAAGTGGGAAGAAAAGTATTAGCCTGAGTCATGGATTTATTACCCAGTTCAGAAACTTAATAATCATGCAGACTGCAGGCAACAGTTTCTTTGAATTTTATCTCTATCAGAAACTACCTGGGTGACTTTGGGAGAGTCATTTAACCTCATCAGGCCTCCATTTTTCTCACCTAAAATGTGAGTGGGTTGAACTAGATAGTCTACAGTCTTTTTTCTGTTTTGTTCATATCTACTATCATAGTATCTAAACAGTCTAGAGATAATTAATACCTGACTCCTCTACCTTAGAGAATTGTTGTAAGAAAAGACCTTACAAAAGTGCGAAGAGCCATATGAAATCTATTCACATTTGGATAACACTGTACCAACTGTGGAAAAGCAGCACTGATGGGATAGGGGGTAGGGGGACTATATTTGGAACCAGGAAGCCCTGAATTCAAATCCAACTCCTGATACTTACTAGTTTTGTGATATGGCAAATCACTTAACCTCTAAGTAGAGCAGATACAGTACATGATTTATCTACTGAATCATGGATGAGTTATAAACTGTTAAAACTAAGAAGTTTCTAAATTTTGAATGTCCTATCCTAATTAGACCCTAAATCTTTTGTGTATCTGTAATGGCCATTTTGGAGATGTTTAAATTAAATGCAAAAGTAAACAATTCTGTTTAAATTCCAGAACAAATAAATCTCAAATTCCATAAGTAATCTTTTTTTAAAAGTTCAAGATTTGACACATGACAAAACCAGTGGAAATGTGCGTCGGCCATGGGTGGGGGGAGTGCAGGGGGTGAAGGGAAAAGTAGGAGCATGAATCATGTAACAATGTTAAAAATGAATATTAATAAATGTTTAAATTTTTTAAAAAGTTCAAGATTTAAATCTCCCTAATTTACCTGCTGGGACTAGAAAATATAATAAGACATTATTGAAGAGACAGTTTAATTCTAAAAAAATAAATATGTATCATTTCTACCTTTTTTTCTCTTCCTTAAATTCAATCTGGGAAAGCCAGTTGATGAGTCTACGATAAGCAAGGGAGGACAATGGAGATGAAAGGTAGAAATGTGATTCTGTAGAAAGCCTAAGGCCATGGAGTGATATTGAGAGGCTAGCCTGGGTCACATTATTATGATGAGATAGCTTATACTGCTCACTCTTCCGAGTTTGATTTTGCTTTTGCACTTTGTTTTATAGTTGAAGAACTTGCTTTTTATTCCAAAAGGAGTGTTAGAGTCAATCATTTCCTATGAGGTCCTGAAATAAGAATAATAACAACTAACATTTAGATAACATCTTACATTTTACATGTTGTACATAATTCAGCTAATTAGAGGCTCATAACAAATCTATGAAGAAAGTGTTATTTTATATCTGTATTATGGAGCTGGAAAAATGGAAGCGAGGAAGGTTTAGACTTTTGTCCAAAGGCACACAAGCTGCTAAGTGTCTGGGACAAGATTTGAATTCACATCCTACTAACTCCAAGTTGATTCTGGACACCTTGTCATGTTGCCTTGTGATTTATGAATACTCATTGTCAAAGCATATGAACAGTAGTTGAACAGGATACTTGATTACTGGTCTGCAGATATTAAAGGACAAGTATCCCCGAAGTTCCCTAAGGCTGTTTTAACTTTATTACAATAATCTGCTTTGTCTCAGATTTCTTTTTACCTCATCTTTATCTCAGCCTCAATCTGATTTACTTTTAGTGATTTTTTAAAAAAAATAATTCTGCTATAAACACATCTCTCTCTCTGCTCTTCCACCTCCCTTCTCCCTTCATTTCTCCTCTTTATCCTCATTCTTCCCCTCCTTCTTCTTCCTCTTCTTCTTATTCTTCCTCTATTAATGAAAAGGACTGGGTGGCCCCAAGAGAAATAGTGAGGAGGCAACAAATGTGAGAGAAATTGCAAAGATAGAAATGAAAGAACTTAACTGCTAGTCATTTTTGTAGGGTATCAGCTAAAAGTAAAAACTGACTCAAAGGTCACTTTATGGGGTGATTGAGAGTATGATAGACTTGGAACTTGAAAGGACCTTAGGTGCTATCTAGTTTACTCCCTCATTTTCAGACAAGAAAAATGTGGTGCAAAGAGATAGTAAAAGGAAGAGTGGGATTTCATCCCAAGGTTTTTGATGCCAAAGATAGTAGTATCCATTTTATTATATCACACTGTCTTTGAAGCAGATGGCACCATTAACAAAACAGAAGAAAACTTGGAAAGATGATACATTCAGTTTTAGGAATCCTGATTTTGAGCTAGTAGAAAATTCAAGCTAAAATATTCAACAGAGAGATGGAAATACTATGGAGTAAGGACTCAAGTAGAAAAAATTATTTGTTAATCTTGTCATAGAGGTAGCACATATTAAATAATGGAAGTGGATGAAATCACTGAAGGATAGAATACATTTTTAGAAGAGTGCTTTGGAGAGAAGTTGGGGAAATGTCCATGTTTAAAGTGAGTGCAACATTGCTCTTTGGCAAAAAGGAAAGAAAAAATTTGGAAGCTTCATTACTAGTTGGTAGTTTCCCTAGAAACAAACAAAATTTGAGCCATTAGACAAGGGACTGAAAATTCTGTTATTTACAAAAAGGCCGTAAGTAAGTCATGAGAGGTACAGTATTATAGTGGATGGAGAGCTGTAGACAAGTCACACAGAATGAGAAAGCTCAAATAAGATAGATCTATATTGATGGAGAAAGTTCTCACACCAATGAGATCATAGGTGCAATATCAAGGTAAACATTAGTCCCAATCAAGGTATAAATAGGTCTCCAACAAGACAGTACCTGATTGCTGATGAAACTGAATAGTGACTAACTGCACTGTGAGTATTAAATACAATTCACCAACAGATAAAAAAGCATTTTCTAGGAATTTCAATTGGTTGAATGATTTAGATGGAAAACTAAATGGCAAGCTCAGAAATGTTGATTCAGGAGTTCAGTGAATCTTTTTGTGAAGTATGACAGGTAATGAAAAGCTCAAATATAGAACATCAACTGTGTATCTTATTGAAACTTCTATGATTTATCATGGATTTGGGAGTCACCTAGGTAGTCTCTAATTCATTCTTGTTACCTTTACTTTGAATAGTTCATATGCCATTGGTAACACACCTGAATCACTGCCTTTGTTCAAAAAAATGCAGCTGGATCTTTCAAAGATATTCAAAGAATTTCACATTTATACAACCACAGCCAAATGGAGTATAACTTACAGATGTGGTCATTTTAACTCATATCATCTTCTTAACCAAATAACAAGAATTTATAAGCAACTATGTGATCAACGATGTACAGGATACAAATCTTAAAAATATGAAATTTGGCGCTTTTCCTCAAATAATCTATAATCTAATTATAAATATATGATTAGCATATACAAAACAATTAAAGAAAGCAAATGCAACAATGTATTCCCCTCTCACTAGGTATGAGGTTAGTAATAACATAGGGAAAGCAGTGTTATTGTATGTGAAATTAAAGAGATCTGATATTAAATCTTGATTCCGAATGAGGAAAGTCACTTAACCACTGAGCCTAATGAATTTCTCTAAGACTTATCTGCTAAAATACAGATGAGCTGTGATTTGCTTTGGTGGTAAGAGTTCAAATACCCAGAAAATCAAGATGATGATAATGATGATGATGATGATGATGATGATGATGATGATAATAATCGTTTTTAAAAATTTATATAGTACTTTGAACTTTGCAAAGTGGTTCATATACATTATCACACTTAAGCCTCAAAACAACTTTGTGAGATAGTTACTACAGCAATTGCCATGCCCGTTTTACAAATGAGGAAATTTAGACTCAGAGCACTAAAGTGACTTGGCCATATTAGAAGGTATATTTGAACTAAGAACTTTCTGACCTCAAATCTGTCCTAGCCACTATACCACACTGTTAAAACATGTAAGCTATCTCAATATGTGTGCTAAGATTGATATGACGAATATGCCTTGGACTAAAGAGAAAGACATTTGTGAAGAAAGTGGGATTTGAACTTATCCTTCAAAGATGAATAAAGTTCTAACAGCATGGGTATTCTAAAGGAAGAAAAACTTTGAGAAACGTAGGGACAGATTATAGAGGTCCTAAATAGCCAGGTATATGGGTTTTTCCTAGGTTTGGGAGCCAAAAGAGAGCATGACACTAACATAAAGTAGTATTTTAGAAAGGTTGGCTTGATAATAATATAGAGGGTGGATCAGTATGGGCCAAACCTGGAATTAGGGACCAAGAAGGTAAAAGATAATTTAAAGCTGGGCTAGGGTGGTTTCAGTGGAGATGAAGAGGAAGTAGTGAACCTGAAAGATATTTTCAAGGAGGAAATGGTATTGCTGAATCTATTGTTGAAAGGGAGAGATTTAAAGATAAATTGGTTATCTCAGTTAAAACATGGTAGTAATGAAGCCACAAAATTCATAGTTTTAATACATCTGAGAGACAATTAGTTTATTTATTTTCCAAACGTAGACTCTTAACTCTGACCACCCAACATTTATTTTGTCATAAAAGGGAACAAGACAGATAGCATGGAATGACCACTACAAACACATACACACACAGACACACCCCTCTGCCAAAATGTACTCACTCCAGATTTGGTCAATATTGTCTTCTTTGTGTATAAAGAATAGTATATTATTATAGCATGTGAAAAAATGAAGTAGAAACTAAAAATAAAGGTTAACCTGAACAGTTTAGAACCCAAAGTTATTTTTTTGATCTCAGTTGTTCAGGCTTCCTTCTACAGATCTATAGATCAAATAACATAGATAATTTTAAAATATCTATATTGTATTGTTAGACAAAACCAAAATCAACTGTAATAAAATGAAATTATTTTGCATTTGGAGAGAATTATGGAACTAGAGACACAAGACCTGAGATCAGGGATCAAAACCTACCTCTGTTCTTTGAAAACTGGGTGACTTGGGGAAAGTCACAAAATTTCCAAGACTCAGTTTTATCATGTACCAAATGAGAGGATTAGACTAGGTTCCTCCTAATATCTTTCCCAGACTTTAAAATCTTTATATAACAATGAGGAAAGTTGAAAAAAATATTAAGAATTTACTAAAACAACAAAGAATATCCCACATCTGAAGATCAGATTAAACACAAACATGATCATTTTTAAGGTTGAAGTTATTGAATTTTCAATGACTTCTTTGGAGTAATTAACTGCATTGCATACAAGATTAAATGGGATTTAAAATATAGAAGTATACAAATGCAAACAACAAAGATTTTAGTATGCTATAGAAAAAATTTTAGTTTAAAATTTTACTCATGTCAATCAAATAACATAAAATATTAAGTCATCAGTGCCCTTTAAAATCCTTTCAACTAGAATTCCCTAATTGTTTCTTCACTTTATCTCACTGTACCAGTAAGTAAATAAATTAACAAAATAGCTTTTATCACACAGAATAACCTTTTAACTGAGGGATTATCTCTGGTTTATTTTTCATTTCTCTCACTGCAGATAGCAGTTCATGCCTCATTGATTAGTTTGCTAAGGTGGTGACCAGAAATGAAAACAAGGTCTCTCAGATGGTGCAAGGACGGGCATGAGTGTATGTATAATTACATATATAATTACTACACGCACATATACCTATATGCATCTTGACAAAGCTAATAATACATATTCTACTCCAATAATTCAGTTTTTGAGATTCTAAATGTTAAGATTTAGAAAAGCTTCATTTATTTTTTTAGTTTATACCTTTTCTAAGGATTCATCTATTAGTTCCAGGACTCAGTAACACTTTTACATTTCCCTTTCAATTATATTTGTTTCCCCATTAAGATTAAACAACACTTTGTAGATCTATTATAAGTGGCAGGGTCTCTCTGGAATGCCCTGAAGTATCCATAAAGATAAATAAAACACTGTCTATCCTCATGAGTCTTATTGTCCAATATTTAAGATTCAACATTCACAAGAATTACAAATGGAGTGGCCTTCAAGATCCAAATCCTAACCCAAGGTGTTTATTATTTTTATAAAACAAAATCTAAGACTGCTCATGTGATTTGCCTACACCCACAAGTTGTGGGGATGGAATAGAATAGAATATAAGACCTGCGGACTTGAAAATGTGTACAAAAATATGTATTGCAAGGAGGATAGTGCACTGAACTTTGAGCCTGGAAAGTCTCTGTTCTAATCTAACGTTGGGCTTTTACTAATTTACTAATTGTGTCACCATTGGCAAATCACTTAACCTCTGGGTGTCTCAGTTTCTTTAACTATAAAATTAAGATTTTGGACTTAAGGCTCTATAAGACATCTTCTAACTCTGAATCTATGATTTTTATGGCACAAATTATACTTTGGCAGAAGTGTGAACAAAACAAAACAGATCAAAGAATAAATAAATAACTTGCTAGCTGGGAAATGATACAAAAAGTGGTATATGCTGGGTCTTGCTATGAGGATCTAAGAAGAGAGAGATGTAGAGAAAGTAGACTTGGCATAATAATCACAGGATCAGAGATATTCAGTTGGAAAGACATTAGAAGTGAAGTGCAACCCCATCATTTTACAGGCATGAAGACAGACAAGTACTATATATGGCATTTTCAGTTCTAATATTTTCCCTCATCAAATCACACACTGTTCTATAGAAAATATAACTCAACTTTAGCTCCTTCATTCTATTTTACTAGACACCATACATACTATATGAAGACCTCATTTTAAGCCCTGTGAAGTTATTAGGGCAAGTGCATCTCCAGCAAACAGAGGCTCACAAAGATTTTAACTGAGATTTTTAAATTCATATTCCTAATAAAAGTAGGAGCAGGATTCATCTTCTAGTTTCCTGACTCCTTGTCCAATATTGTTTAAAACTATCCATAATGCTTGTGATTCCAAAGGTTCTTCCATTCTCTTTTGTAATTATACTATTCTTCATTTTCTTGTTGTTGTTCACAACTGGCTCTTCTTAATAGTAAGGTGTTAACTATTCACTAAGGTTTTAGATGTAGCTGCATGTATTCAAAGCTGGAGGTAAACTCCTCACCATCATTTCCCTCTTCCCACACATTTCATTTTTTCTGGAAAACACAACTACTCCTCCAAAGTATGCATTTGTGCACACACACACAATGCACTCACTATCATTATCACCATCATCATAGAGAGACTAAATAAATTAAAAGTTGTCACGAACTGCCTATGAAAAGTAGCCTGATAACTCCAAGATAGATAGGTAGAAAGAGAGAGAGAGAGAGAGAGAGAGAGAGAGAGAGAGAGAGAGAGAGAGAGAGAGAGAGAGAGTGAGTGAGAAAGAGAACCATCATTTTGTAGCAGGTGATTCACTTTTCACCTTGGACTCTAAGGCCCTTAACTTTGCCCCCTAATGTCTCATCAGCTTTACTCTTTAATATTCCACATCATGGACTTGCTTCTAGGATTATATGTTGTCTCCTATATAGTAATTTCTTATTCCCTTGCAGATTCTTGACCTCTACCATTACACTCATCCAGATTTCCCTTTGCTATCTTCTCTTTCTTTCCTTCAAAATTTGGCATAGTAATTCCTCCAGGAAGACTGCCAGTGCTAAATCCATTTTGACTGTTCCTTCAATCAATATCTTTCTTCTACTTCTGTTTTCCTGACATCACTTCCACTTATACAACTTTCCAAAGAGTCTCATGTCTTTGTCACTTTTATATTTTTTATCTATTCACAAATAGTTTATTTATTGGCTCTCTGAAATCCAAATAATGGGGTCATTTCCTGTGTCTCCATTACACTATGGTATCCATTACAAAGTTTATCTCATGATGGTTACTCAATGAATGTTTTTACCTCACTGAATTACGGTATAAGGTTCAAAAAAAAATGTTCCAAAACACGCCACAGCATTTTGCTTTTCACATTCTGCAGAGAATACTCCTTGTATTTGAGTGAAATATGAATCCTTTTCCTGTTAACTTGTCCTTGATCTAAGGATCACCCTCCTGCTAGAGGTACATTATACAAATGTCTATTTTCAGTCATCTTTTGTCAGTACTCTACTATCCATTTAAAAGATCAAGATCAACATAAAGGTAATAAAATGATACATAATAGCAGACAGTTATGTTCTCTGTACTTTACTTATCAGGTCTAACTAAGATGTCTTTATCAAAAGGTTCATTTTCATGCAGTAGTGAATTTATATCAATCAGTTATCCCTCACACCTGTCAGAATGTTCTTACACCCAGATAAATGGGACTGTTATCAGATCCTGAAAGGATAATGTAAATCTGCTTTATGAAAAGTATTCTTTATTACAGTTCCACAGCTGTTTCCTGTTATAAATATTTTACTTTGTAACAAACAATACTAATGACATTAGGTAAAATAAATGAGAAAGCAAGAGTCACCTACAGATATCCTGGCAACAAATCCAGCCCTGGTACTCCATGCTGTAACAGGTGAAAAGCCATTTCCAGACAGGGAAGTCATAAAGCATGATCCCAGCGTAGCATAAATGTTCTGATATTATGCCTGATGCCCTCATAATACATTTGCCTAATACCACAGTAAATTTTTTCATTGTTTTTCACCAACCAGTATGACATCCACCTAACCTACATCATATTAAGCAGACATTTAGTTCCACGGATGTGAACAGCCAAGAGATTAATGCTGACAGAGCTAAATTATACAAGAGTCAAGAAATGTGATCCAACAATACAATTATAATTATCACTAGGGGAGGTAAAAGACGAACATATTTTCATCTACTGAGGGCTGTGGATCACAGGGCCAAATGTTTCACTGTGACTGATTCATTTGGTAACCAATGATATTCCAAATTCTATGAGCTTTTCCGAAATTAAAATAAGCTTGTTTTAGTGGCTTCACTTAACATCTTTATAGTTGAGGGGCAAAAAATGCTGTTTTGTTTGTTTATTGTCCATTCCCAGACATTATTAGAAGGGAGTTAAAGTATGACATACAGTATGACAGAAAATTAAAATTATGTGTTTGCCCTTGACTTTCTCCAAATTCTAGTTAGAGTTATTTGAAATTGTTTGAAGTTGAATATGCCACTAGCCTAATTAATGTTTTGTTTTATAAATATATATATATATATATTGAATTCTACTATATGCATATTAAATATAAGATCACACATATATTACATATATTTACATAGACTAGAAGGAAGTATAAAAGTCTGAATATCATTTTCAATAATATAAGCTCTTAATAGTGAAAATTTCCATTTATTTCATTTTGAGTAAAACACTGTAAATAGGTACTAGAATTATGTAGACCCAAGTACCTAAGTGTTTTTATTTTCTCTCTGAGCAATGTTCTCATCTTGAAAGAATTTGTTATGCAGTTGGAATTTGAAATAATGTTCACTGGGAAATGTTTTCATTATTGCTAAATCATTTTCACTTTAAATAATTTGTATTATGGTAAAATACTAATAGCAGGGAGTATCACATATGTTAGATACTCAATATATATTTATAAGACTTATTTTGTTGAATTCTAGTACTATTTCCCACCACAATTTTAGATGAATTGTTTGTCAGTAAATAAGCAGCTAAGTTCTAAAACTTACATTACCAGTATAGATATGAGGAGACCTTTTCCTTTTCCCTTCATTTTCTGATCACTTGGGAGTTATTCATCAAATGTTTCTCTACTATACTCTTCAGTCTAAGCCCATTCAACACACTAGTAATGATGAAAATTGATCATGATATTGAATCGAGATTTTCTCTGTACAGTTACAAACTTAAAGGTAGGCAACAATGCTCCTTTAAAAATAATTTATTGTTCTTAATTTATGACACTGTATTTAGCCTGATCCAAATGTATAGCATTCATTAAGCATCTAAAATTGACTAGGAACTATGCTAGACATGTGTCTCAAAATGTTATATGTATTATAAAAATACAGCCACTTTAAACAAATAATAAATTGATAAAATAGTAAAAATTAAAATCCTTCTTTTAACAGTCTTTATATTTTTCAAGAAATGACCATTTTAAAAAAAGGAATTAGCAATTAAGAATAGATATGTTACCATGAGATTGAACTTTTAAAGATTTATATTTGATTTTAAATGTACTTAAAGTTTTTATAAATCATTATTTTTAATTTCCTAGACATGGGGAATTTGTATATTTGATAATTATATTGAAAGTTCTATATTATTTGGTTCTACTCTATTTTCATGAATATTTATTAAAATATGCTTAAATTAAATTTCTGGATGAGTAGAGGCAAAACTTCTCCAAAAATCAGAACTTTCAGAAAGGTTTGGTAGCATGAGTTAACATGTGAATTAATCATTAAAACATTTTTTCTTCTTTCTCCATTCATTGCACTATGTTACCAAAAAAAAGATTTTCAGAATATCATCCAATCTGTAAAATGGAGACACTTAAGCATTGAATAGTTATTATGTTAATAACTTCACTTTTTTAATTTCAAAAAGAGGGAAAAAATAAATACATGGAACATAGCAAATGAAATATGTTATGCAATGCACTATAAGTTCACTGTGTGAGTTGGCTTACTATTTCGTTTTAAATCTATGAATCCTTATTATGAGAAAGTAGAATACATTTTTAGCAAATCTTTATATCCTCTTTTCTCTATGTCTCAGTAATTTATTAACAGTTTTGGTTATATTTAATAACTTCTATTTTTATATTAATTCATAGAAATTCTGAGTATATGGCAACCAGTTCTTTGAGTAGTAAGATGAGTTATACCCAATATTCAAAGAACCATTTAGAGCAGGCATTCCTAAGCTCAAGTTCATTAATTTTAAAATATGCATATTTTATAACTTCATTTCAACATGATTGACTTCCTTTGTATGTATTTTGTGCATATAAAAATATTATTGTGAGAAGCACTCCATAGGTCTACCAATGCATCCAAAAGTGCTCCTAACACCCCATAAAGTTAAGAATTTCAGACTCATAGCCATTTACATTGGCCTTGGGTTATACTAAGTAAAAAAAATATCTAATGAAATATGAACTAATTCTGCTGCTTTCCCTTGACATAGTTAGGCTTATTCTGGTGCACTCAGGAAATAGATAATTTTGTATTTTATAAAGTTCCCTTTCAAAATGTAAAATGCATTCTTGTTGATCAAGGATTCTATACTTGGTGTGGACTAGTAATGAATTGTTCAATGCAAGTCCAATGTACAAATCCTAAGTGATTACAACCAGACACAGATGAGCAAAATCACCTACTCTATGATCTGTAATTCAGTTCTCAAATTATCTATGAAATTCCCACTGGAATGTTGCACAGATATTTACCACTAAACTGAATTTCTTATTAACTTTTCTTCCAATTTTCTTTAAAATCAAACAGCTACCTACAGGATTTTATCATTTCAAGAATTCTGTTAGCTCCTAACATTTGTGAAATGTCTCTTAACAATTCCCAAGGCTGATCTGTCTTCATAAGGCAGTGAAGAAGTTGTTGCATGCTTAAAATTTCTAAGTAGAAAAAAATTATGAATTTTCATTAAAACATCCTCCACTGACTATTTCTTTTATTAGAATAAAATAAAGGCTATGTTAATTATATCAGAGACAACCACAGAGAAAAATGAATTGAATTGTCTTCTTCCTATATTTGACCATGTTAAATAACTATGAAAAATTGAGTTTATTTTTTTTAAATCCTTCATTGATATCAGGCTGTGGAAATATTTCTTCATCTAAGTACCTTCCAAAGAATTCTCTCAATCAAATAACTATCTGCACTACTAACTCTAACTTCTGGACATATATAAGAGCAAGCAATTCTTCAGGACAATCCCCAACTGCAATCGCAAAACCACTGAACAAGTATATTACTGCAGAACCACTGAACAAGGGATATTACAAACAGCAAAGCATGTCATTAGTTATCAAATTATACATTCAGTACCTTTGGGGATTGCAAAAAAAGTGTTTTAAACAGCAATTATTTTTAAAACATTGTGAAAATGAAATAGGTCGAGCAGAAAATACCCCTCCAAATACTAATAAGTAAATCAGTAAGCAAGGGCAAACACTAATAATAAGATGATACCATTAAAAATCATATTTTTTCAAGATACCTTCACTGTCATATTTTGAATACTCATAGTTTAGGATAAGTTAGATACCCTTAAAGTGAAATGTGAAATGAAAGGGTATTAAATCCTGAAAGAAAATGAAAATAGATACTAAGTTTATCATGAATACGAGTCACTTTCCAAAGCAAACTAAAGATTACTCTCTTTTATCTTGGGATCTCACAGCCTTATAGAAGCATCTCAAATGATGCAAAAGGTACCTGTCCAGCCTTGCCTATGAAAAGGGAATGTGTTCATTTGGGAGAGCCCTTTTTATTAAGTATATGACAGTTAAGTTTTAATATGACTTTATCTTTCATGTTAATTTTCTAGAATGGAATTATTTCAGAGTCTGTTGGTTTGTGTAGTTTACCTTATTACAGTCTGCAATGCCATATTTATATCTATCTAAAACATAGCTGTAACATTAAACATAAAGGAAGCTATAAGAGATAAAATCAAAGTTCCATTCTTTCCCAATAAAACACTTAAAAACTCTCCAGAACTCTACTGCCTTCTTGTCCATAAATTGTGTTATGACAAATTGAGTCAAAAATGAAGTCCACAGGAACAAACTTTTAAAGTCATGAGCAGAAAGTTCATCATGTTAAATCCTAATTCGAATACCTAGAATTTTTGTGACATTTAAAAATAAAATTTCTTTATCCAATTATAGTTTGATGAAATAACTAACAAAAATCTTCCTCATACTGAAAATCAAGCATTAAGATTTAGCAATGTCCATTCTTACAGATAAAAACTTTAGAGATTGGGTTGAACACTCACTAATTAAATCTAAAGTGTTACTTTTCTGACTTCTGAACAACACTATATTTAAAACAAATGTTTAGGGGGCAGCTGGGTAGCTCAGTGGAGTGAGAGTCAGGCCTGGAGACAGGAGGTCCTAGGTTTAAACCTGGCCTCCGCCACTTCCCAGCTGTGTGAACCTGGGCAAGTCACTTGACCCCCATTGCCCACCCTTACCAATCTTCCACCTATGAGACAATACACCGAAGTACAAGGGTTTAAAAAAAATGTTTACAAAGAATTTAGGGAAAAAGATATCTATAGCCATACCCTCTTCTTTAGCTCTTTTAGTTAAGGAAACTATACATTTTATCTATGAAACTCACTAGAAAAGACTGTTTATGTGTGCCTGTATCATTGAGTAAGTACACAATATAGAATACCAGAATAAGAGTTCTGTGCTATGAAAAATGAGAGGACATCTCAGCACAACTACAAAATCCTATCTAAAAAGATCCATGTGGGTATAGATCAAAATACTTGAAGACAGAAAGGTTGCACAGCATATCCACTAATATTAAAAGTTTCTACTTATTTTCACATACTTGTAGCTTTATTAATATACAAGATGGAAGAGTATATTCATACCATACATGGAAAATCTGAGATGAATTTGTTAGCCTATCAACAAGGACTTTTGGGAAATTACTTCTATGAACTGAGTGAATAACCTGAAGAGACAGATTCCTGACAAAGAGCCAAGGCATATGCATATATGTACCATCCATCCGTAAATACATGTGTGAATACATATGTATGCATATATTTAAATATAAATTTATATATATTTATGTGTATGTATGTCTATGTATATATTTGCACACAGGCAAAGAGGCTGTATAGGGATACACACCTATATAGAGTCAAATGAATGAGCAGTTACAGGGTGTCTGTATTTAATTTATCTTACTGAGATATTAAAGTTAATTAAGATGAACTATTCCACAGGAGCATACATTATTTCAGACCAATTTTAGCATGATATTGTTGTTATTAAATATTATATTTGAAATTGTTTTATTTATCATCAGATCTCATTAAGTATTGTCTAGAGAGGCAATTTTGAAAAAAAAAGAGTAGGAAGAACTTATTTTATTCAAATTAGATGTAATCCTTAAAATGTTTATCTTTCCAATCAAATCTTTTAATAAACAGTTCTTCAGCTGCAGAGCATTTTTGAGAAAGTTTAATAACTTTTCTTATAATTAAAAAATAGCACATGATATTAGGAACTGGCATCAATTAAAGGTAATCAAATTGAGTGAAATATGTACAAAGTTAAAAAAAATTAACATCTGTAGGTATTTTGTTGGATACTTATTATCAGTTGAACTTCTGTTTTCTCTACAAAACAGACCAATGCTTATCATTAAAAGATAAGAACATTTCCACTAAGTTCTTTGCCTGATTTTCCACTTTCATAAAAAGCAGTGCATGTGAAACAAGTCTTCAAAAAAACAAGGCCTAAAAAAACCTACTACTCAGGGTGCCTTTGAGGATATTTAATTAAAATCTAATCCTGCATTCATTAAGGCTCACATAAATTAAGCTGTCATTCATAAGATTTATGGATTCTCATTTGCATATTGCATACAATTCATCAATTACTCAAGTATGAAAGGAGCACATTTCCCTTGGAGCTGCCTGCTACCCTGCCAACATTTGAAATGAGGGAAAGAGCAAGACTGTCAGGCATTCACACAAACTTTCTTCCGAATGTCTGCTCCTTGATTAATCTAATTTTCTAGCTATTCCTTACAAGATAGAACAACAGCCCTTCTGCAAATTTCTATTATTTCTGCTGTCTTCATCCCCAAATCTTCTTGTCTTTTAATACTTCTTCATGTCTGAGTGGTTATTATTTGTTTGCTAATGATATGGTGTGACTGTCCTCTTTATGTTAAAAAGCATACCATACATAAGAACAATTCACAAGCAATGTAGTTTATGCAGCCACAGAAACATTAATGTTTTGTTCTTATTAGTCAATATATTTCTATTTTTTTAATGTTGAAAAAGGAGGAAGAAGAAGGAAAGAAAATATAACTTTGATGTTTAATCAGGACCAAAAAGAAAAGAAAAATAAACTGAGTTCCGTGGACAAAACTACAACAATACAGTCCACATGAAAAAAAAAGTAAATTTCTGAATTCACTTTGGAAAGATCAAAATATTGCTTGGTGAAGTTGTTGATTCTATATGTAGTTTCACTTTTTAAAGTTCTAAGCAAGGTTGTAATCCAGATTAGTTAGTTTGTTTTCACTGTGCATAAAGCATGCTGTGCTAATTCAATTGTCTTCTCTAGGGAGTTGATCTTAATTTCAGTGGCACAACTAGGAAGTAACAGTCCTTGCAAAACCAGAATCTGGATATTTTCCAAGATGTATGCAATCAGGTGCTGAATGTAATGTAGAAAACTCCTTTTTGTCAAGAACTTTCTTTATTAAAATATATGAATGCATCAGAACTGTTTGCCATTTGGCTAGGACACCTCTCTGAAAGGGACTTTCTTATTGTATAATATGAATTCAGTAATGGGAGGGGAGAGAAACTAGAAAGAAGTACATTCTCAATGTATTTATTTTCCACTATGAATGCTGCAAAGGGATTATTATATAATTAATGTTAAACTTTTAAAATTTTTGTTTTAT
This sequence comes from Gracilinanus agilis, assembly GCF_016433145.1. Classification (NCBI taxonomy): domain Eukaryota; kingdom Metazoa; phylum Chordata; class Mammalia; order Didelphimorphia; family Didelphidae; genus Gracilinanus; species Gracilinanus agilis. The sequence continues at coordinate 563,405,643 of NC_058132.1, read as the reverse complement.
ATTTGCAATGGAAAAATCAACATATCGGTTTATAAACAGGTCATTATGAATTAGAATCCCTACTAAAATTAAAATTATAGCCTAAAATGACTGAGCAGGTCTTTTTTATACAAGAAATATAGATTTGAACATATTTTCTTAAAAGAATCCTAAGCAGATATTCAAATGATTCCTATAGCCATAGAAACATTATCTTATGTCTTCTTCCTTCACAAAAATTTATTTTTTTAAAGGGGAAAAGTTACTCCCTTTGGAAAAAAGAATGAAAAACATGCCCTTTGTGAGTAGATTTAAGACTAGAAAACGAGATGACTGAGTTTAATTAGAAAGATGAAGTCATTTGCATACTCAGTTTTTAAGATAATTTTCAAAACTGAAAGCAAATTGATCAGTTTTTCTTTTTACTATCCCAAGTTAATAGTTCATTGTAATTTGCTGAAGTTGATTCCTGAATCACTACTGAATTCATTGTCTGCCTTTTAACTGTTGCATTCTCTGAGTTTCAGGTTTCTCAGCATGAGCTGTCTACTTTATTCTGTCCAAGTAATGTGTAATAGGAAAAGAATTTTCCTTGTCTAAAATAATAAAGCTTATTTTATTTCCTCAATCCAAACCACCTGTTCAGTTTTTACTATATAAAGTTAAGTAGGATGATTAGCTAACTTACTCTAGTTAGTTAAAACCAAAAAAAAGGGAAGATTGGTTGTTATTCTTAATTTAGTTTGATCAATAAAAGAAATCATCTCAAAGCTTACTATTTAGGAAGCTCGGGATAAGAACATAACAGACAAAAGTAAAAGATCCTTGAGTCCATAGGCAAATGAAGTTCCCACTTCATGAATGTCTTGTCATATGATAAAGTATTTGCATAGATTTTATGCAAAACATTGGCAAAGATATCAAGCAATTCTTCTAATCATAAAATTAAAAATGTTTTGGGAGAAACTGTTTTCTAAACTCCTACACATGTTTGTGTTCTCAGAGTCCTTATTAGAATTAATAATCTGATATGGAATGACATTTGGTGACTCCAGCCTACATATTCTACACCAGATAAATGATGATATATAATGCTGGGATAGAATATAAAGAGAATGGTTTTTAAAAACCTCTTACTTTCTAAGGATTCTAATAATGCTTATTAGTTTAAAGAAACTGCGTTTGGAAAAGAAACATATATCAATGAGTAAATAAGAGGCCATTATTATTACCCTATTCAAAATTTTAAAATATTTGTAGAAAGGGGTAAAACAGAATTGCTATGGGCTTTAGCCAGAATTTCCATAACTTCATGTGTGATTGCCTATTACACCTGCTCTGAATTGGTACCACTTTTAGAAAACAGGACAAAGTAATAAATCTCTGTCTTTTCATATCATTTAAATCAACCTAAGAGCTTACCAAGGATTTTTATTTTGCTTTGTGTTTTTTTTTTGCTTTTTTTTTCTCTTTCAAAGCAAAACAACAAGAAGACAGTACAATCAAAATTAAGCTTCTTCAGTTATAAAGTAGATTGGTACCTTAAATTTGGTTAGTTGACGGAATTTTGCAAGATTATGAAATTTTTTGTTACATTTGGTCACCAGTATTATTCAAACTACAACAAAGAAGGGGAAAAAGATTCTACAGTTAACTAAGAGCTTCTTTTAAAGATAGAGAAATATATCTGTCCTTTTTGTTCGATTCTTCACGACTTCATTTGAAGTTTTCTTGGTAAAAGTACTAGAGTGACTTGCCATTTACTTCTCCAGTTCATTTTATAGATGAGGAAACTTATGCAGGCAAAGTTAAGTGACTTGCCCAGGGTCACACAGCTAATATATATCTGAAGCCAAATTTGACCTCAGACTTGACATTCTATACATTGTACCACCTAGTTGCCCTTTTCTGTATCCTGGATCAAAAAAAAATTCAGCTGTACTTTTTAAATGCCAAGCGTTCCTTTATTAAATTCCTAGCTCTGTGGATTAATATAAATATTTTCACTACGTTTTAAATGGCTCGAGGTTCTTGTTGTTTATTTCAAATTATCTTACCAAATCAGCTAATCTTTAGTTACTTGACATACAGAAGAACAAGTGATAATGAAACTTTTCTTTAGATATCAGTATCTAGCTAAGTATTTATAGAACTAACAAACCAAAAACTGTTTTTAAGTAGATATGTCCATAAAAGTAAGAAAGATTAAGGGTGCAGAAAATTCTCAAAGGAGGTCAGGAGTCATTCATTACCCCAAACTATTTACTTTGTTTCATATGTACCTGTTCTACAAGTGAGATGAATTATGCAAACTATCTATATATTCTTATAGTAAACTATCAAAAGTTAGGTTAACATATATGCTCTTAATCCTTTGAATAACCAATCATTCATTGCTTGAATATACACATAAAGATCATAATTTGAACATATATGAAAAGAATAAAATTTCTATAAAATGCTTCCAATATTAGAATATGGTTTAAAGAAATCTATATGTTACTTTGGATAAATCTTAATGATCTATTTGGCAATAATGCTTTTGAGACAGCCAAGATTAGAACTCAGATCTCTTGTATTTCTGGTATAACTCCTTCCAATATAGGACAGCTGCCTTCAAAATAATTGCTTTTTGCTATTTGCAATGCTTTTTCCCTAAAGGAGCTTAAGATAATTTCCCCATTTTGTTACCACAAAAGTATGAAACTCCACCACATCCACAGGATGTAGGTAAGTAGACAATTAATCATAAATGAACTTCCTTCTCTTCTCTCCTTTGCCCAGCAAATCTGCTCTTAATCATTGTTTAGCCATAATGAATTCTCTAAACATAAACTCTTAGATATGTCATGGGTTTTGAATAGTTCTAATTTTCTTAAATTAATGTGTGATTTAAGGCAAATAATTAAACCATCCCTTTTGCCTCAATTTCCTCAAAAAAAGACTGTGAAAGAGTGACTGGGTTTTCTCTCTTTATTGGAGAGAATCAAATGAGATAGTGTAGACAGTATACATTATAAAAGTTTAAACTGCTGTACATTAGCATGAGTAATTTTGGTTTTATTAAAATTCTGTCCAGGGCATAGATAAGAAAAGCATTGTCTAGCACTATTGCCATATGTTCGCTACTTTGCTTTCAACTTTTTATAAAATTCTTCTCTTAGATCCTTTGTTTTTCCAAGCCACCAGGGTTACATTACTGCATAGGTCCTCCACTAGTGGGTTGAATAAGTTACTGCACTTACCTTTGTACCAGGAAGTAACTTGAGAGGTCACAAAAGACAAGAAAACCCATTAAGTTTTAAAATAAGGCTTAATATGCATTGTCAGCCAGATTGTCCCAAACTGCAAGTTACACTCCATGGAAGTAAGTCGGACACTTTAGGGGGTTTATTAACACATTCTGATCATTAGGGTGGCATTTTGTGGAGTGCAGAAGTCATTTGCTAAATTGTACATTAATAGTCTCAAAGAGCTCATATGCTTCCCTAAACACCTAATTTATTCCAAAGGAGTGCCTTATGTATTAAATACCTCCAAATTAATGCCAGTTTTTCTCATATAAGTTCAAACTAAACCAAATCACATGTATTCAAACAATTTTTAACATTTATAAAGTAATTTCCCCAGCAAGAAGGACTGAAAAGTTAATGTGACCTGAAAGAGTTAATGTGACTCACTGAGACACTATCTTATTATTTAGAGAGATTTAGGCACAGGGGAGAGGAGAGTTCAATTATTCTCACTTTCCATGTAGTAATCCAAATCAAATATTTTACTTATTTTTCATAACACTACTGATGAAAACACAACCAAAGAGAAATTTGTTTTAGATAATGACAGAAATGTGTGACCTGTTGTGGCTGTCAGTGAAATGAATGGCATACAGCATGCCAGTTTTGGTGGCAGCCTGTGATTGCTGGTTATTTCACATCTTTCTTTATATTGACAGACCATACAGAGTGCTTTAGAACATTTTCCACTCAGTCCCATGAGTACTAGCTACCCACCACAAGACGTCCGGTTGAGAAAAGTCTGCATAGAAAATATTGGAATAAGGGTAAAGGGATGCATTTCTTTTCTTTTCTATTTCATTGACAGTTTTTATTTACACCACAGTAATTTCCTAATAGCTGCTTCTATCTGCCCAAATTGGACCCTTCATCATTAAAAAAGAAAGTCGGTTAAGCAAAACCAATAGGTATGATGACTATGTGAGACATGATGTGTCACAATTTGCACCTGTATTAAGGAATGCTTTTTCTGACCATTGAGTCAAACATCACAGAACTTTGCAGTTTTGGAGTTGGGATTCAAAAGCTACATTTCCCCTGCCCACCTTCCTTATGCCTGTAGCAACCATGTGCTCCAGAAAATAAACATAATTGCTGTCTGCATTTGTGGCTTGCCCTCCCAAAAATACAAGTGGACACAAACGATAAAACACCAGAATCTAGTCAGCATCCCTAGGGTCTAGGCAATTGCACTGGGCAGTATGGGATAGAGAACATAAATATCAGATGCCAATCCAGACTTCAAGAAATTTAGAATTGATTTGGGGAGATAAGACACGGACACATAAAATCGGTTATCATGCTATATTATTATACAATAAAGTGGGTAATGTATACATCAGATGTAACAGAATTTCAGAGGAAGGAGCAATCTCTGTGTTTTGGAACTACTACAAAGTTTCATGAAGTGGTCATTGGTACTTGTGATAGACAATAGAACTGCTAGATTTTACTGCTTGGAAGGGAGAACCAGGGGAAGGTGGGAATACTCAAAAGTTTTGCTGTGGGAAGATAAAAATCAAGTGATAGCTATTCTTACTGCTTTCATAATTGATATTGTTAAAGAAATACAGTACAGATATAATAAAGTCCTAATGGAGATCCTATTTCATACGTATATACATAATAAATGTATGCACTTAACATAGTTCTAGCCTAACAAAGCCCTCACCTCCATTTCAATATTTATCTCTTTATCCAGGTTGCATTCACATGTGTAAATCTACATAAATAATGATCTACAAAGAGAATTGTACAGAACAGGGATGGTGGCATTTAGATCTTTGTCTCCCCTCAGTGACTAGTCCAATGCTTTGGACATTTAAAAAGAGATCATTAATGTTTGATAAATGTGAAGATAAAGGAAGATGTTTGGCACATCAAGTAACTATTTCACCACCAAGACTGGTTAACTGCTGAGATTGGACTGACCCTAGAAGAGATCAATTTGAGTCGAGAATTGCAGAACATAAAGTTTATCAAAATTAATTATTGTTTATTTGTTGACCAGTGGGGGAATTATTTGTACTCTAGATAAATAAAATAATCCACAGAATGGTCACCAAAGGAGTGATTAGATTTTCTGCAGAGGATTCACTAAGGACTGGGGCAAGAATCACACATACAATATCTAAAAGAAATAACCACTACACCAGTAAGATGTCAGCCTTTGTTTTTTTCTGTCTATTTATCAGTGAAAAACAAACATATTGTTGTAGCAAATCACATATTCTTAAAAATTAATATGATAAAAATCATTTCTAAAATATCTGAATGAAAAGAAACATTAATTCCAGAAAAAATGAAAATCAAAAATAATTATGCTAATTTATAAAAATAAAAGGTCAAAAAATTTCCATATAATTGCATGCAGACATTATTTCATTAAGGCAAAACCATATAAAAGGCCTTTCTGCATACAATGTATTTTCCTTTTGCACTCTATATTATCTCCATATTGGCGATATGAAGGGAGCTGAATCACACATCTGACATTTTTTCTCCATGACATTTTTGCTACCTAGATCGATCAAGCTGAAATCCCCCCAACTTACCATCTCCACCCCTAATCTAAGAAAGTTAGAGTGGAAAAGAAGAAAAATGCAGACTTTAAAACTTTATCTTTCAAGATTTATATCTTTTTGAGATATCTCATAATTATTACATTAAATTTTTACAAATTAAATATTTGGTAAGTTAAAGTCACTTTAAAATTTAAAAAGTAATAGGAGTTCATCTTTGGAATATACTAAAAAGAGGAACATACTTGTATCTTATGAGTCACATACTTTTATTGAGCAAGATGGTTTTGTTGCTAGGTGAATATTAACATGTATTTATAAGGACAATCCAGTGTCTTTGGTGGAAATGAGAATAAAGTTACCATCCAGGAGTTACATGATATAAATATAAATGATAGAAAATTAGAGTATTAATTCTTGTTTTTACTGCTCAGAGTTCCAAAGGTAAAAATTATGCCTTAAGTTAAACTAGAATTACATATAGTTTTAGATACTATTTATAGCATATATTTTAACACTTCATAGAAATTACTTCTTGTATAAAAAACAATGATAGCAAAGTAATAAATCACTTGAATCTCTGTTCTGTATTGATCATCTTTCAAATGGCAATAGTAGGTCTAATGTAATACTATTTCTTACACTGAAAAAATAAATCATAACACCAGTCATAATCATATTGTGAAAAGTATTATTTAATATATTTATTAAACTCAACATTTTTCGGAATTATTATCTAGCATAGGGACTTATACATAGGGAAAGTGGGACCTTTATTATCTAGCATTTTATCTAGCACAGGGACTTATACATAGGGAAAGTGGGACCTTTCTAACTACTATGCATCAAGATGGCGGTGCTTAAAAAAAATGTCCATTTAGGCAACAAATTCTCTTTATTCGCTTAACACAGTACCTGAGATCCCCTATCATTCATTATTAGTTAACTTTTTTCATCAACTTTAAACATTATGTTATCTACAAGTAATACATTCCCTAGCTAACACATTGGCAGGAATTATACATATTGTTTTGGTTTGGTTTTGTCCTATGATTTCATCATAGTATAGAAAATGCCAGAATATGGAAGATAGTTTTCCAGTATTCCTGGATTAGAGATTGTGTGAAGGAGAGGGACATGAAATAAATCAGGAAAATTGAAGATTGGTTGTGGATTGCCTTAAAAAGAAGGCTGAGATAGTTCTGTCTGATTCTCTAGGTAGTAGGGAGCTTTTGAAGATTTGGGAGAAGAAATGTGACATAACCAGACAGTGCATTAGAAACACTATATTGGCATCTATGTGAAGATCAGATTAAAGAAAAGAGAAACCACCAGAAGGGATGCCACTTACGGGGGCTATTATAAAAACCAAGTATGATGAAAACTTGAAACAAGTAGTGCAGATACAGAAGGGTGTAATTTCCTGGATGGCACTGGGAAGATGCTAAGTTATTTAGGAAATACTGAACTTGAACTGCTGGTGGGAGATATCCAGTAAGTATCTGAAGACAGAGAACTGGACTTTTGGGAGGTATTAGGGGAGCAAAAGCATTTTTATAGTACCTATGACATGCAAGGTACCATACTTTGCCCTTGACATAAATGACCTCACCTGATGCTCACAACAAGCCTGGGAGATAGGTACCAAGTAGAGTTCTCATTTCAAATTTGAGGAAACTGAGGCAAACAGCCAAAGGTCATACAGCTGGTAAGTATCTAAAATCTGGGTTTGAACTCAGGCCTTCCTAACTCCAGGCCAGTCACTCTACCTACTCCAAGATTATGGGCTGATTTAGGAGTCATTTAAATAAAGTGATAATGGAAGTTAAGAAATAGATAAAATTGATGAGATAAAGTAAATATATAGAGAGAAGAGAAGACAGAAAATTTAGGGGACATCTCCACTAAGAAAGAGAAAGATGCTGAACTACTTAAAGAAAATTAATGAAGAAAAGTCAAAGGAGAAGACTCTTCAGAAGAAAGTGATAACCAATAGCATCAAATGTTTCAGAAAGGTTTTTAAGTACTTAATTGTCTTTGATATAAGGAAAAATAATAGCAAATAGCTTTTATTTATATAACACTAAAAGTGAGTGCTATTATTATTAAACCTATTTGCCTTTGAGGCAAACAGGGCTTCAAGAGGTTAAATGGCTCTCATAGGATCAAACTAGGTAATATGTGTGACAGGATTTTGCTTTAAGTTTTTCTGACCACAAATCTGGCACACTATTGCCTAGGCCATTGGCAAAATTAAGGGTCCTGAGTAATCACAGTAGGAGGGCACTGTAAAGAGAAGGCTAAAAAAACAACAGAAAAACACTCTCCATTGTAATTTTTCCTAGATATGGTCCTATCAGAGTAATACATTGTAATAAAAATAAAAACAAATCTTAAAAATGAAAAACAGCCTAATTTACCCTCAAATGTATGTCATATTTTTAAACTTAAGGAAATTCTTCAAAGTAAGCTTTTGCTTTTCTGTTAAAGAGGACACCAAGGTTATATCCAGTATAGACAACTAGCATTCTTTTAACTTGTTTAAGAATTTTTTTTAAAGTTGAGGTTTAAAAAGTCTTGATAAATGTTATAAAGGAAATTTCATACACTATGAGCAAAAAGAATATTCATTGCTATGTTACAAATTCATGAAAATATTTATTCACCTTAAAAGTAGTAGTAAAGAAATCACAAATCTAAAAATATCCAATATGGTTACTATAACTCTAATGTATTAATCATATAAAATATTTTACTCTAAGCTAAAGTTGAAAATTAATAACATGATGGGGATTTCATGAATAAAACAATAAGTAAAGTGATGAATTGATAAAATGAGCAATGATGCAAATTATTACTTTTTATAATATAATCCTTTGATCAAATAACTAAGAAAAGACAAAGTTAGATAGTATAAAATAAAAAAATATGGGAACATAAATACTGAAGTCTAGTATTTTAACCCAGTTTATTGAAGCACTGTCAACTGCTATCACTTAATCTCTATCACCAAAACCATAACAATTTTAAATTTATAGCTATTGTACTTTTTTGGTGAGCAGCAAATTTTTTTTTATTTTGCTTGACAGAGGGTAAGTCAAATTGTGTTTTGCATTGTTCACTGTTTTAAACAGAAATCATTTGTGTATATAACAGAATGATCCATTCTTCGGAAACACAAAAGAAAAAAAATAAGACCCTAGTAGATTCCAGATGCAGATCTCTTAACAATTGTGTGACTTTTGTTTAAGTCAGTAAATTTGCCTAGTCTCTTTATTTGTAAAATAATGTGGTTGAATGCAATAATCTCTGAAAAGACTACTACTTCTGGCATCTCTACAATACCTTTTAATATTTGGGATATATTATATATAATATTGGAATATATCCTTTTACAATATCACTTTACTTTGGACATCTTTTCATGACAATATTTTATCTAGTAATTTTCTAAGAACCTTGAAATGCTTTACTCATTTAACTCAGTATACTCTCCCATGTACATCTTTTAAATTTTTTATCTTCCTTGGCCTATACGATCACACAAACCAGAAAAAAATTATCAGAAATAATTAATTATATTAAGATTCAAGGTATCATCTATCTAATCTAATTAGTTATTTTATTTTTGTGCATGCAATAGTTGGAGAGATTTATTTCATAGAACCACCTAATCAACACCTTTATTTTATAAAGTAGAAAACTGAGGCCCAGTGACTTGCTTAAGGTCACAGTAATTAGTAGGGGGCAGCCATGAATCCAGGTTCCTTAATTTTAAATCTATTATATCATATCAACTTGTTTCCCTTTCCATTACTCTACTGCTTACTCCTAGGAAGCATGATAATAATTTGCCATTCATAGTGCTTTTAAGTTTTGCAAAGTTCTTTTTAATTTTATTTTATTTTTAACCTTTACTTTCCTTCTTAGAAACAATATTTTGTATTGATTCTAAGGCAGAAGAGCAGCAAGGGCTAGGCAATGGAAGTTAAGTGACTTGCCCAGGGTCACACAGCTAGGAAGTGTCTGAGGACAGATTGGAACCCAGGACCTCCCTTCTCTAATCCTGGTTCTTAATTCATTGAGCCACCCAACTGCCCCCAAACCTACAAAGTTCTTTATACTAATTGTCTCATTTTATCCTCAAAACAGTCCTAGAAGTTAGATGTTATTACTAATCCCATTTAATAGACTAGGAACCTGAGACAGAGTCTGAACCACTAAGTGCTGAAGCTTGGATATGAACTCATGGCTTCCTTACTCCGTTTCTCTGCCCATTGCCCCATCTAATGCTTATTTTAATTGGCACTTCTAGAAACTAATGTTCCTACCTTATTGTCTGATTCTTTTACGACTTTATTGGTAGTAATTTCGATGTGATCTAAACGGTATGTTTCATTAATTGGCTGCCAACCTTGCTAGAATATGGAGCACATATTATTTAATTATTCCACAAAAATGAATTGCAACTGTGTGACTTAAATCTCACCCACCTCAGTCATATAAAGCAATGTATTGGTTTGCCTATCAATCAATCAGTTGATCAATCGATCACTCAATAGGCATTTTGAGTGTTTATTATATTTCAAAGGCAGTGTTGACATGTGATGGAGAGACAAAAAATAAACACTATCTTCCCTGAAAGGTCTTTTAATGTAGTAGGTAGAATATCTGTATATTTGCTTAATATTCTCCAGGTCATGGGGACAATTCAAGTTAGTATGGCAGTGGCTCTTAACTCAAAGACCTCAATATTTCATCGGAGGAAACAATATTAGCACACATCAAATATTTAAGGAGAAACATTGAACAGTGTATAGTAAGTTTTGAAATGACTGAGATAAACAATAAATGTTATCTGAGTTTATCGTTGCATGATACCTTAAGGAGGTATCATAAAGGAGGTTACACTTGAAGAGTGCCCAGAATGATAGGGAGGAGTTGATTAGATTTCAACAATGATGGCCAGTTTTCTAAGTATAAAAGCAAAAAGCTTGAAATAATCATCACATATTTAAGGTCCAGTGTAGAGATACTCAGCTCTATGGCTCAGTGGAGAGAGCCCTGGGCTTGGAGTCAGGAAGATCCAAAGTCAAACATGGTCTCACACACTTAACCCTGGGCAACTTCTATAAATTCTTTCTCCTTCACTTTCCAAAAATGTGAAAAAGAAGGTATTAATAGCACTTCCCAAGATTGTTTGGAGGATCAAATGTAACAATATGTTTAAATCACTTAGCAACAGTTTCTAACAAATAGTAGGTGCTTAATAAATGTTTCTTTCCTTCCTGTGAGGAATTTAAGTAAGGAATATAAATATAAACTGGAGAGTAAAGAGAAATCTGAATTTGAATTCAGAAAACCCAAGTTTGAATACTAGCACCGTCATTTATTACCTGTGTGATCTTGGGTAAAGACACTTAAATTCTCTAGGTCTCAGTTTCTTTATCTGTAAAATGAGCAGGTTAACCAACATGGTCTTTACAATCCCATACGGTTACAAATATTTGATTCTGTGATCACTAAGGTCCATTTGACCAACTCTAACTTTTGCAGACCCAGGGACTGAGACCTAATAAGGTTAATTGACTTTACTCAATAAGTAATAGAGATGAGATTTAATTCTCAGATTTCAGATCCAAAACATTGTTTCCATTTTACTGCCCTGAAAAAATTCGAAGATAATGTTGGAAAGAGAAGTTGAAGTCCAAAGATAAATAATCTTGAATGCCAGTAAAGTAAAATTGGAGTTATTTTTGTATAAAATTGGGAACCATTTTTAAAAGCAAGGAAGTGATGTAATGAAAACTGTGCTGTGAAAGTAATTTAGGTGGTAATTTCCTTTATCATGTAACATAATTCACAAATTAAGGAAAAGGGCAAATTATAATCACATGAATGTTTTTACAGGTTTTCAGGGAAGCATAGTTCCATTCTTATTCTAATTATGTGTATATGCAACTAATTTCCTTATGATCTCCATCTAATGATGGAAGGGATCAAACAAATTAGAGAATGAGTTTCTAGGACACCCAAGCATCTTTACTGTACAGGAGCTAAAAATCTCAGACTATACTATGCCTACATTTTAACATATGGAAAGATTATAAAGAGGAGAGAGCTAGGAACAAAGACTTAGATACAATAAGTAAAACATATTCATTTAATAATATTTTGAGCATCTGATTCCTATGAGCAAATAGCAAAAATTCCATAACATGACAAGAGATCTGTGACATCATATTAACTACAAAGCACAATACTAATCAAATGCTGAAATAAGTGACTCAACTTTTATTCTTTAATGAAAATAATAATTATTTGATAAAGTTTCTGATCGATTTCAAAATATGTTCAATATATTCAACATGTCAGATCATATTATATAATAAAGCACTAGAGATTCAAGACCCCTTTCTTTATCTTAATCAAGGCTACTTCGTTTTTTAAAGACCACCATTTGAATGTTTGAATTTGCAATTCTAAAACTAACCCTTTCAGTAGAATCCTAAAATATCACAGTGTGTTTATATAAAACCAAAGGTAACAGCCAATGGAGCACCTACCTTATTCAAAACAAGTACAAAACCTACTTGTTATTAAAGCCCTTCAAACTTGGGCCTCCTTGCCTTGGCATTCTTTTTTACACTTTTTTCTTCTTTATTTTACAATAGAGTGACACTCATCTCCTTCATGTGCCTCACACCTGACACCCTATATTACAACTCATCCTATGCCTTTTCACTGGCTGTGATATTGCCATATCTAGAATACCTTCTATCCTCATGTCTACCCTCCCAGTTTTCCTTCATTCCTTCATATCTCAGTTTAAATCTCATCATCTGCAAGTATTTTCCAAGTTTCCTTCATTGATACTACCTTCATCCTTTAGATTTCCACTATTATCAATTAATTGAAAATGGTATCTATTACAGCAAATCAACAGGAAGCTTTCTAGAAAAGTCAATTACAAATAAATTTGAGGTAACATCAAAGTCATATTCAAATTATTTCATTAGAAGCAAATCACAAACTCATTTCAAGAAAAAGATATAAATTACTAATGTCTTATAGACTCCATAAGAAAAAATAAGGATTCCTTCCAGATAACACTGGAGCCCCAGAACAAAGTCATTTCTGCTAATAATAATGGATAGTATAAAATTTAGAAGTCACATAGATAAATAGATAGATAGATAGATAGATAGATAGATAGATAGATAGATAGATAGTCTGCACTTGTGATTTTATCAGTGTCAAGGAACTCTGTTGAGGAAACTCCATATGCCAATATAGATCAGCAAGTTTCCTTTAATTTAAAGTGTTAGAGAATTTGCTGGGAGCACTGAGAGATTAAATAACTATCTCAGCCAGGGGTCATAGAGTCATTATGTATTAACAGCAAAACTTGAACCCAGGTCATCCCAACTCTGGGATCAGTTCTCTATTCACTATGGTTCTCTCATCAGTTATCTTACCATGGTTTCAATGAAAAAAATTTCTAAGGTCATAAGTATTAGGTAATAAGTAGTGCTCTACTTCTAAAATTAGATAGTGCCTGAAAACATTCCATTTAATTATTCTCAGCGTCTATGCTAAAGTAGGGAGTAAAAGTTGCCTTCCATTTTGAAAGAAATTCAAATTAACAAAAAAGAAAAAGAAAGTAGGTTTTAAAAGTTAAAGATGAACTCTAGATACAATCTAGAAAATTGTCTATATATAATGCCTGACAAGATTGGGATTAAAAATTATCTAGACACCTGGATACCATTGGCCTATGATCATGATTCCTTTGAGAACCTTAATGGCACCTAAGCCTAAATCAGCAAAATGGATATAAAACTTCTTAATCACTTAAAATATAAGAAAAGAAAAGAGATCCATGCCAATACCTAAACATTTGCTCCATTTATGAACAAGCTCTACCAACACTAAATAGGCTTCTATGTTCAATTAATATTACATAATTGTCTAGACTATTCCATGAAATTACAGTATAGATGGCTCTTGTTCTGGTTCCTAAAGTCAGTAAGTGAAATGTAGCAAATTCAGTTATAATCATTACAAAAAGTTCACACACACAATATTGAAGATAGGTGCACAGGAATACTATTACTCATTTAGGGAAATGAAATAACAGAGAAACATATTTTCGAGAAGTCTAATTGGTATCTAATTAATAAGACAGAAAAAATTCAATTGACAGTTATACAACATTAATGTCAACATACCTCAGTTTGATATATATACTAATATATTAATTATGTGACAGTCTGTTTCATCAGAGATATTTCTAAATTCAGTATTTCAAAAAATAAGTATAAAATATTTGTGTGTGTAGATATGGAAGGCAAAGGGTTATGATCAAAATCTACTAGTACAAAGTAAATGAAATAAAGTGTGGAAATAGGATACTTTTGCAAATTCAGTGTGGTCAGCAAAAAGATACCACATATAAGGAAGAAGAGCAGAGAGAAGAAACATGACAAGTACACAATGAAACAAGACAACTGCCATTATTTAGAAGAAAATGACTATAGACAAACCATTGTCCAATATTATGTGACAATGTAGACAGTACACAGAGAAGTCAAAATATTTGTTATATTGGTCATCAGCCAAAGCTGCCTACCAAAAAACAAATTGTAAAACTATGAGTTGAACTCCATCTTCCTTCTGTGTCTATTTCAGCCACTCCTTAAAACACAAATAATCATGGTAGGTTTATTTTTTCATTTTTAAAACTAAGCATTCATATATGAATATCATCTTATGAATTGTAGGAATGCAAAATATTAAGAAGGATTATGAGATGAAGGATTGGAAAAGACTTCAATTATACATCTAATCAGATCCTTTCATATTATGGATGAGGAAACTGAGATCAAGAAGAATGTAGTTTACCCAAGGTAATATTCTATTCTATTAGGAAAGTTGGTATAGTGTGTTATAAACAGCACGGGTCACAGACTCTGAACACTGTGTACTATGATATGCTGTCTTTCCCCATGGAAAAAATAACTTCAGAGAAAAGCAATGATTCTGCTTAGTAAGGGCATATCATTTTTGTTCTAATGATTTGGGAGTTTATTCTGAGCAAAGAAAACCCTGACCCATTTTCCCTGCTGAAGATCAATTGTTAAATGCAATGTATCTTGCTCTGTGAAATATGGCATAAGGATTTTTGTTTCAGTTTGTTGCTTTCCATATGTAGTTCACCAAGTAACACAATATTTTGTCACAAGCTATTTTCTTGAAGGACAGGAATGGTCTGAGAAGATCTCACCAGCTCTGAAGTTCCCAAGCAACTAGAGTCATTTCATAACTCCCACTACTTGTTAATATTTCTTTTCCAAATTATATTTTATTTATTTACTGTATTTCAATCTTGAATATTGTAGGGGTGTGTATGTCCTGTTGCCTTTAACAGAATATAAATTCCTTGAAGGAAGAAAGTATTTCTCTCTTCTTCCATCCCTCCTTCTCTTTCTTCTTTCCTTCCCTCCCTCCCTCCTTCCTTCCTTCTTTCCTTCCCTCCCTCTATCCACCCTTCTTCCTTATTTCCTTCCATCCCTTCATCCCTCCATCCTTCCTTCTTTCCTTCCATCCTTTCATCCTTCCATCCTTCCTTCCTTCCCTCTTTCCTTCTTTCCTTCCTTCCTTCCTATACATTAAGTAACTTGTATTGACTAAGAAGTATCACTCACTTAAAGATCTCATTGTATGGTACTGAAACTTTTTTTTTTAAATTTTAAATTGGGAGGATTTGAGTAGAATAATTTGTGAGGCAATTGTGTGACAAGAAGAACCTTGATCTCAGTTGACATCTTAATTTGGAAGTAATATAGCAATAAATAAACTGTCTAGAATGGTGATCCCTTGTGGTCATCTAGCCTCACCTTTTCTAAACATCTCCAAAGCCAAGGAACTGTCAGGTTTAGCCTGGGAATTACGAAAGAAATTGTTGAGTAGACTTCTTTCCTTACTTCCTCCTGCTCCATCAAACAATTGTTTCTCCCCTTTTAGCATGACATCTTTGTAGACTAAAGCTCAAAGAATGAATATGTAATGAAGCACATTTATCTAGTAAAAGTTAAATTCATGGCATACTTTTTTCCCTCCCTGAGCATCTTCAAAATCCTAAGATTAGAGTTATTGTCCATGAAATGGTAAAATGACACTATACCAAAGGAAGTAAAGCTTCTTAGAAGGCCATCTATATTATTAATTTCAGTCACTGGTGAAGATTTAAAGTAAATTAAGGTCTATAGTCTGTTTATTCCTCTGGAAGGACATCACTAATTCAATTTATTCCTACCATAATTAATTACTGATTATAGTTACTATGTCAGACACTGGAGATACAAAGACAAAACCTAAATAGCCCCTGCCTTCAAAGGTCTTACATTTTACCATAGCAGCACAACAGATAAAAATAATACAAGGTGATTGGTAGCCAGAGAGAGTACTATCAAGATCGAGTATCCAAAACTTCACAAAGGGCGTAGCACCCTATGTTAAGATTTGAAAAGTGTGCAATAAGAGGTGCCAAGGGTGAAGTAAAAAAAAAAGTTGGTGCTTGCTAGCTATGTTATTCTATCTGAGAAATTTAACTATGATATGTCTCAGGCAACTCCCTAAGATTTATCTACTAAATCTTAAAGAATTGGAGAGAATTCTCTACACTAAGGAAATCACAGACAATTGACCCATTCAATATGAAGTATACCATAACAGTGCTGGCCCAACAAGTTCAACATATTAGTTTTAATAAAGGAACATTTATATGTACCATATTTCCCTATTGTCCCAAACACATCATCAATTTGAGAAGTTGCATTAATCCTTTACAACATAATGGTATTCTAAAGATATATATTAGATCTTCTAAGAAAAGGTAAGGATTTTCAGTAATAGAGCCTTATCCCTAAGTATAAAAAGCAATCACTTTGTGGTATGATTTTAGCTAATGCCAAGAAAAGTCCTTTGAAACAAGGAAACTTTCCCACTCATCTTGCTGAATCCCAGAATTCCATTATTAGGAAAATATTCTTTGTGTTTAAAACTTTAATGCCATTGGAAAGAGAGACAGAGACACAAAGGGAGACTGAGAAAGACAGAGAGATAGAACCAGAAAAAGACAGGGAGAGAGAAAACAATAAACATTTTAAACCATCTTAGTGATAATTACTGAAGGATTTTGATAATGGAGAAAGAATGATCACCCTGGGTTCCTGTGATGAGGAAGAGGGAGGAATGCCAAAAAAGATATAGGTTAAAGAAATGTAACAGGGAAAGTAAAAAAAGGAAAGGATAGGGACTTCCAAGCAAATTTTTTCCTTTTTAATAATTTTGTCATTTGCTAATTGTGAACATTATCACGTATAATTATGGTATATCATATATAGACTGGTATACCATACTGGTATGTATACTCGTATGTATATGCTCATTTTTTATGCAGAAATTAAATATTCATCCAGTTTTTGTTGTGAGTGGGATTCAAAAGGGGAAATTATTGCAATCCAGGTTCCCATTACCATAGTGTTGCTCATAAGTCTTTTGACAAGTCAATCACCAACTACAGTTAAAGCAATGTAGGATGGGTAGGTCTCAGATGGTGGCGTGTCTTGGAAATGAGCCAAGTTCCAGTTCTGGAAAAATATATTTAATGTTAAATGTTTAATGTATATGTTGCATAATAATATAGGATCATTTCATTGCTATGTAAATACATGCAACTGGATTAATAAGGTTAATAGCTGAATACGTTGACTTAGCTTTTCCTATGCATATAGATACTTTTATAAACCCTCATTAATCCTCAGGTAGATGACTTCTTTGGAAGACTTACATGAGTTCTGGCTCAAGGACCTAGGATCTCCTCACAGGTGTTAACACCTTTTAATGAAGTTCTTTTGATAAATGAGTAACGAACCCCTCTTGAATGGGATCCAAGAAACGATCCGAACAAAATCGACTCCTGTGTCAATTAGTGAAATACCAGCATACTTCACCATATATGTCCATTTATGCTGATTTTTAAAAGAAAGTCTTATTTCATAAAGTTTGGGGTATATATTTAGGAACATTATCTACTCTAAGGGTTACTAGAACATTTCTTCTTATTGAGTAAAAGATGTACCATATGCATCTAATATATTTGCAGCATAAATCATATTATGAATTGACCACAAAATTAATAAGGCCCTGAAAAATATGCTCTAAAAAGGAGAGAAAATAACTTGTTCAAAAACAGCAACACAAACATAGAGGTATGTAGTGAAAGTACAAAGAGAAAAAAATGTATGCACCCTTGCCATAAGTACATGTTATTAATACTGACTAATTCATATCCCTTTACTATTTACGAAAATAGTGGGAAATGCTAGCATCCTGGAAGTGTGGAGGTACTATAAATTTTGTTTTTATTTTTCTCTCTCTCTCTTTTTGAGGAAGTGTTAAAAAGGTCATGATAAAATTTTGCTTTTAAAAACACAGAGTTTATTTTTAATTGAAACAATTAGCTACTGCAGTGTAGGAGAAGGGAAAATAATTCAATTATTTGCCTTGTTATTATTGAGCTTTTGTACATCTTTAGTAATTTGTAAACTGTAAATAACCTTAAAATCTGGACCAACAGAAATCTCAAATTACAATCTGCATGAATTAGTTCCATCTAGTATTTATCCACTGTTTATTTTTAGTAATCCAAATTATTACAATAAGAACAGCAATGTGTGGCCACATAATTAGCTCCCACAGTAATTAGAATGGGGGAAAAGGACTCACAGAGACAAACACACATTTCTGTACCAGTTAAACAGGAAGCTCTTGATGATTAACATTAATTTAGAAAAAGCCTTCTCTGGCTAAAAAAAAAATCCTGTGTGAAACATTAAACAAAGTTATCTGATGTTTATGTTTTTCCTTTTTAATAATTAATGAAATGTAAATAGTCAAGGGAGTCTCCACTTTTGCATTGTAACTAACTACCATTATAAATGGCAGTCAGATGTTTACATAATACCCAGAACCCTTCTGCATGGAAGAAGGTTACAAATCTGCCCCTTTTCCCTGTTCAAAGTCAAAAATAATGGTGGCTGATCCCCAGAGCATTCCCTGCAAGAACTGTTTGCATATTCAGTTATTGTTTCTGCTGCGTCAGTCATCTGTTGAAGTTCACTCTAATGTGGCCCTGATCAATTCTGCCAGCTGTGCTTAAGTACTGTTTACTATAATAACATCACACTGCATTCTTATTTGGCAACAACAGCCATGACAGCACCTAAATGCATTGAGAAGCCAAGATTTTTATCATGTACACAGATCAAATTGGAACTGTTTATAGAGGACAGTGATGTTCTATTCCTGTCCATTCTAGTGAATACCAATACCACAATAATGGCTTTGCCAAAAGCATTACTCCTCTGCTCTTTTTAATAAGTGAAGGTCTTGTTGATCTAAATACTCAGCAGGGTATAGAAATGATTTCATTATTGCTGCATATACATTTTTACTGAAGAGCAACTTGATTAGATTACTAGTCATAAACCTTTACTTCTTAGACATCCGGGTATGAATAATGTTGTCTTAATTAAATATTTAAGAATTACCAGGACTATCTACTCTGGCAAATATTCTTACACTGAGAATATTAAATCTTAAAATGAATAGGTAAAAAGTTACATTAATTTTGTATTAATAAATGAACTGTAGTGCAGAAAAAAGGAAATTCTGTGCTGTAGCAGTGTATTAGCCAACAATATGAAAATATGTTCCCATTTCCATACTCTCATTCACTATTATTTGTGCCCATCATTGCATTTGTGACCTCACATTAAGCAATATGTCTGTGCCAAAGTAGTATAAAACAAATATCTTTGTATATAAACATATAAGTGTGTATTGGTTATCCGAATTGTCAATTTGCCTCTCTATCTGAATGAACATATCAATTAGAATTATGCAGACATGAATGCATACAGTATCTATACAAGTTATTTAATGTGAAGTCAGTGAAACTCTGACCCACAAATAACAGTGGGCAAAAGCATAATGGACATTTTTAAATACATCACATTAGTACACATGTTCTTTAAAAGTTTAAAACTGGTCTAAATTTTCTTGCTTTTCAAACTCTGACTAATTTCTCACATCTTAAGGCTTTTTCTAGGTTTTGCTTTTTAGTAAATGTCCTTAAAACTGAAAAGGGGGCAAAGGGAAGTTATTGAAGCCTAAGTTTTCAGAAGTTTATTCAAAAGCAATGTCATGTTAATGGGTATTTTCAGAACAATACCAAAAAAAAGACATGGATAAATCTTAATACACATTCATGTCATACCTCATAAAGGTTCTGAAGGCTCCTTCTGTGTGATTATAGTGCATGCTGTGAATGTGTATTAACAATAGTGTGAAATCACATATTATAAATCCTTAATATGTATTTGCATATTTATAGCTAAGCAACTGCCAAAAAGATTTTTAAAAATCTTTCTCAAAAGTAGTATACATTCTCTAATTTTCTAGTGTCCTATACAATAATATCTCCATCAAGAATTTCCACTATCTATATTACTTAGCCCATCCAAATGCTTTCGTACTGCTCTAAGGGAAATTGGAAAAGAGACAAAAAGTTTTCAGGCTTTTCCTTTTTGGTAATTACTGAGCTATATCTGAAATTTCAATTACTAGGCATTTCAGGATCTCATCTTTATAAAGATGCTCAGATCTTTATATTAGTACAGTTTAATAAATACTAATTAAAGCCCCATATAAAATCCTCTTTCATCCTTCCTTTTTAGCAAACATGACATTCTTTCAAATTCATCAGGTTGCCAGGCAAGCTCCAAAACAAAAATAATTCATTCAAACTGTTTAATCTCGTCAGTGGAGATTGACAGTATCTTTTTATATTTTTGAAAGCTCTTTTAACATTAACTGATATTTTAGTGTGGGAAGAAACTAAAAGCTTTCTACATATAAAAGTTCATCGTTTTCCTTCTCACCACTATCAGATAAAAGCATAAGGGCAGTGAAGCCATAGCTCTCAGATATATTACTCCCATAGGAGTGAGCCCAAATGCATCAGCATCAGGAAAGGCAGCAGGTGTGAGCAATGAGTAGAGAACAATATTGTACAAGGAAGGCAAGGCAGAGAACAGTTAAAGCCAACCTATTAGCAGCACTATGCATGGAATAATAGAAAGGCTTGCTTGTTACTGGAGGTGAATTTCTCCTAGCTAAAGAAATGAGCCCTCCCTAAAATATTTTAGGGAACTTTGCTGTGAATGGATTGCAACACAAAATGACAGAACTCTCTCAATTCCACTTTCCAATAACTCCAAAGCACTAGGGATGTGACAGCATGATGAATACCACAACAGACAGCTCCAATATGGTACCATTTTACCAGATCAATATCTCACTGCAATATAAGAAAAAAGGAGCTGATATTAGTCTACACAGTGTATTACAGATGAGGTACATTTCTTCTTACTGCACTCATGCTGAACCAAAGCAATAATTCATGGATCCCTTAAAAAGGTCTGTGCACCACCACATGCAAAAAAAAAAAAGCTAATCTTTGTTTCAACATCTGTTTGAAGATATAATAGCTTAGAGCAGTAAGTTAGCAAGATTTCATGTATTTCTCACTTTGCTGGTATAAGAATGATAGACTATCCAAAGGCATAATAACACAAATATTCATACAATGTAAAGATGGTGAACGTCTCTTTACTATTCACTGTCATCTGTTAAAATCAGAGGTTTCTATTAGTGACATTTTGTAAGTAAAGAAGAGTTTCTACATTTCACATAAACTCAGGAGTTTATAACATAGTCAATTCCCAATTACCTGCAAGTGGAATATCCATAGTTTGAGTTTATTAATAAACTAGTTTCCCTTTGATACCTTTGATATTTTATCCAGCTTACTGCTCTCCATCTCAACAAAAAGTCCTCATCAGTTGGTGCATGCCTATGTAAAATAATCATATGCATCTAATAAGAATATAATTGAAAAGCTGTCTATTATAAAATAAGTAAAATAAACTAAATTTCAGATCATCTCATTTCTCCTTTTGTAAATAATCACACTTGACTACATAGAGAACTTTCCAAATAAAATGAAAAATAATATTAAAAATAATGTCAACCTAGGAAAATAGTTCACTTTTGCATTAACATTTTAACAGCACTTTTCAAATAAATTTACTTATTAAATTAACATCGGAACAACATTAGGGATGATGATAATTATAACAACTAATATTTTCTACCACTTTAAGATACATAAAATATCCACCTCCACACTACCCAAAGTGAGTTACATTATTATCATGTGTCATAAAGTTATATTTTGACTTGCCGGAAAAGAACTTTTTCTTTCATAATTATGCCAAAATATTTTGGGGGTATAGACTATATTCCTGTTTATCCCCCCAGAATAAAAAAGTATTATCTCTATTTTATAAAGGAAACTGAGGTTCAGAGAGAGATGAAAAATTGATCTTTACTATATCTTCCAGGGAAAATATTCAATTTATTGTTATCCTTTTAGTGCCAACTATGAATCTAAGATATATTCCCCTCTTGATTTTTGACAGGCAATTGAAATATGGGCACATTATATGTGAAATTACATATTGTAGAATTATTTTTCCCTATCCTGTGTTAGCTGCTACTTATCTGACCAGTGACAAAAGTCAATATTATTAGTTTTGTTGTCTAAATAAGAAAACTGGAGCATATTGGACTCAGACTTACCTAATTGAATAGCTACTCTTTTAATAAAGTATTTCAACAGACCAGGGCATCTCAGCCTACTTTTGCAATGTCCTACTGTAATAAACAAGTTCAAGGCATGTCATGAAATCCCCCCCTCCCCAATTAAATTAATTGGAAATAAACATATGCCATATAGTACTTTAGAGGTCAAGAAAGGTGTGTCACAAAACTAAACAAATGATATGAAATTATAACTCCAAAAAATGAGGTATTACTACTTTGGCTAAGGCTTAGAAGAGAGAAACAAGAGTTAAGACAACTATTTGGTTAATAGTGCCTAGCACGCTCTAATTTGTTCATATCACTTTCATTAACATTCTCTGTTTGAAGTATTTTTATGTTTTCATCTTAAATGCTACTAGATACTAGAAGAATTAAATGCCAGCCTTCAAAATACCCCCTTTTTTGCTTAATATATAAGATCTTCATTATCCTAAAGACTGGCAAATGTAACAATATAATTAGCAAAGATTTTTTAAAGTATAAAACATAAAAGTATAAAATCAACCCTCAAATTAGAAATACGATATTGTAGCTTCTCTAAATTGTCAAATCTTCTTGCAAAATACAAAAGAAAGCTAGAATTTGATTCCCGCTCAACTGAACATAAATAAGAAATATTATTAGTTTAGTACCTATATTGAATTTATCATTTTCAAACCATTTATCCTGATACAAATCATTAAAAAGAAGAGAGACAGAAAGAGAAACAGAAAGAAAGAGAGAAAGAAAAGAAGGAAAGAAGGAAGGAAGGAAGGAAGGAAGGAAGGAAGGAAGGAAGGAAGGAAGGAAGGAAGATATGGTTATTATTACTAAGTAAAGATTTTAATAGAATTGGTAAAATCTATTTATCTTTAAAATATGCAGATTTTCTCTAGAGCTTAGACCTTTGATGATGACATCAAACTCAAAAATTTTGTTCTTCATTTCATTGATATGTCAGAAAAAAAAAGAATACGGTCTTGATTTCACAACTGTCTTGAGGATAGATATTTAAACCAATAACCTAGACTACTAATGAGAGAAAAAAAAATTATAGTTAGGCATGTCACTGTTTTCCCTGGAAATTTTTCACAAGTTTAATTCTTATATATTAAAGGATTTGGCTAAAAGGTCTGATGTTTTTTTTTTCTTTGACAATGAAGAAGAATAGAATTGAACCTGTGATTTCATGATGAAGAGAACTCTTAGATAAGGAAACTTCTTATAATAATAATAATATAGTTGTCTAAAACAGTAAGAAGTTAAACTGATTGGCCCAAGGTAATACAGCTAGAATATGGATAGGAGTGATCTGAAACCAGCTCATCAACTTGTTGCTGAGGAATTTTAATAAGTGGCCACCTAAATAATGATATTTTCCTCCATTTTTTAAGGATTTCTGTATATAATATTTGATTGCCTCTTAACCAATATTAATTCAAATATGACCCTATATAAAAAGTAGAGAAAAAGAGAGAAAATTGTAATAAAAATACACACTCATGAATTACCTCTATGAGTGATGTAATAAAGGGTAATTTTTCAACAACTCTTTAATAATTAATATTGGAAAAGGCATTATCCTAGAGGATTCCAATAGACAGTCCACATGTAAATGGTATTTCTTATAGATGGTGAAGACCTTCAGAAGGTCCTATCTGCATATTATATTGCATTGAGCTAATTACTTTGAGCCTTAGAACACTGAAGGGCCTCTTAAAAGAAATCTATAATCACTCAAAAGAGTTTGGCTTACCTCTCTATACAGGGAAAAAATGAATAAATTGTGACTTTTGTCCAGACTAGAATTTGCATTTTGGATTGACAGTCAACAGAAGTAATTACCATACAAAAATGAAGTATCTGATAAACACTCATCTCACTTGACCCTCAAGATAAATAGGTACTTATCCCTACTTTAGAGAAGAGAAAACTGAGGTTCAGAGAGGTGAAATTTATTTTCATTTCAGATATCCGGGTGAATAAACTGAAATGAAGACAAATACAAGTGAATATGAACTTTTTCTCTAAGCAGACCATTAAAAATTTGCATTACATATTAGAGTTCTTAGCTAGCACATAGTAGAGGCTTAATAATTTTAAAATTTTTATATGATTCCTAAATTTAGGAACTTCATGTCCTTGACCTCTACGTAAGTAAGACAAATTTTACATACATTTGAAATTGATTATTTTAATTCAAATGTTGGCACATAAGAGGCTATATCATAATTGTTTTTCCTAACAAATGTTTTCAATTCAACAGAATTTATTAAGCACCTATTATGAATAATACCGTGCTACTACAAAAGCAAAATTTAAAAAGGATTATTGACCTCGCTGAGCTTTTTAGTGTGGAAATGCAAAATAATATTATTCTTAACTCCTCTTGATTTTGTAGCAATTTGCCTGGATGCAGGGAGGTGCTTTTCTGTAGAATCATGAAGTGATGAGTTCAAATCTAAACTCAGATACTTACTAGCTGTGAAATAACTGTTGATAAGTCACTTACCCTATCTGCTTCAGTTTCTTTCACTGTAAAATGGGCATAATAATAACTTCAATCTGAAAGTATTGTTTTGAGGATTAGATAAATGGTATTTGAAAAGAACCATATGGTAAATACCAGCACATACAAGGTACTCAATAAATGCTCATTCACTCCCTTCCTTAGGTCTCTACCTTCCCAGGCTTTTTGCAAAGCTATTGTAATCTAACTTTTGAGTTCTTGTTATTAAGGACATCAAGGTATTTTTTTCAATGGCTTAGAAAACTATTTGACAATTAAAGATTTTTTAAACTAATGAAAGGAACTGTCACTTATGTCTTCCACTGAAAAATGCTCAAGGATAGTATTCCTTTTAATATGAAGAGAAAAATAGAGAATTTGACTTCTGTTTTGGAATGTATTTTAGAATGCTTCTTTCTTTATTAAATATCAGTAAAGAAGATTTTGGTATGTTTGCTTTCTACTAAACCTATGTGCATGGACATTAATTTAACTGTATTAAATCTATATTTATACAGTATATATCAAGCTTTGGTTTTAGATATCTTATTATTCTGGGCCTTAGAACTTCGAGGTATTGATCTTCTTTATGCAATATAATTTAAAATTTTCTATGTTTGTGTTTTCTCTGATCTATAAAGAAAAACATATGGAACTAATGGGGAAAAGTACAATAGTATAAACCCAGGCATAGAGGAGGTTTGATATGGAATTGAGAAGAATCCTTGCAACTTATATATTCATGAAACAAAACTGAATGGAAAAAAGTCACATTTCATGTGTTAAGATAATTCTTATCTCTTCATTTTACATAGGGAAAAAATAATATCAAGTGATTCTGTTAAAAGGATAGTTTATACTAGAGTTTGTCTCTGTCTCTGTCTCCCTCTTTCCTCCATATATCTGGTGAACTTGTCTAGAAATAATCCTTACATTTAGATCTCTATTTTGGTATAATGTAATCACTAAAAATATTTCACCAATTTCTGATCAAGGCTTATTTTACTTTTTTATCCTAGTGGGAAGATAGTTTCCCAAACTTCACTCCAGGTAAGACATTTTAGATATTCATTTATATAATATTTAGCATCAATTCAATATTAATTGTAGCTATAATATAAACCCAAATACTATGGATATTATATTTATCATAATATTTTAAGTTGAACATCCATAGAATAACATTTGACTAAAATAGACAGTCTTAATATCCAAATGAGAATAAAATACAGTATATTTAAGTTTTGTGCTATATAATGGATTTCTTCTTCATCCCCACTTTACAAGAGGGTTCGAAATAATCAAGAAGTCCAGCTGTATGACCCTGGGCAAGTCACTTGACCCCCATTGCCCACCCTTACCACTCTTCCACCAAGGAGCCAATACATAGAATTTAAAGGCTTAAAAATAAATAAATAAATAGAAAAATTAAAAAAAAAGAAATAATCAAGAAGGAAGCAAAATGATCCTAACTTTTCAAATTAAGAAATACTCTTTTCTATACTTAATAAACGAGAGTTTAAAAAAATCATATATAAATTGAAAAGAAACTCAAAACATCTAATTTGAGTAAGTTATATTACAAATATTAAGTTCCTACTTACTTTGATGGGTGCTTTTAAAAGCTAAAGTTCATGTCCATGACAAGAAAAGAAAAGCTGTTTTTCAATTACAGTAAAATTAAAAGACTGTTGAAGATTTTTGAATGGGTTAAATATAATTATAAACAAAATGAGGTTATCATGCCTTTTATAATTATTTAATGCCATACATGCCATAATAAAAGTAATATAATTAAATTTCAAAGTAGCACAAATTATTTTTACAAGGTAGATCAGAACAAGCAAAAGGCAGGCCATTAAAATTCTATATGCTGGAGAGGAAGAACTTTGAAGGCCAATTAATCCAAATCTCTCAATTTAAATACAAAAAAAAAAACAAAACAGTATGCCCTGAGGTGGTGAAGTGACCTGCTCAAGATAACACTGATCTTGTGGGGTTTTGTGACAAGTGAGTACAATAATATAATTCTTTTTTTAAAAAAAATCAATAAATTAAATTTTGATCTACTGTATTTAGAAAAAATAATATAGAAGCAATTAGTAGTTTATGGTGGCTAAATTTCTAATTTAAAGAAAAATCCTAGCAATTGCCTAAATTCGCTACATGGCTACATAGGCTACAAAATAGCATTTTTCTCATAGATACAGTATTCATGATAATGTGTGTTAATCATGGACATCTTACAGAAGTGTGGCTCAAAAGGTTGGATATACTTTAGAGAAGTTAGTATGTAGGACTACTTAGACAAATTTCATCTCAGTGACCAATGACCCGAATCAATATTGTTATCTCTCCTGCTCACCAGGTTCACATATCTACATATGTAAGAAATTTTATGTCAATTTGAGCTTTAGAAAAGTCATTCATGGATTTATTTCAAGAAGCTGTACATGATTTTAGAATTTTATCGCTAAAATGCATGTCTTCTTCCCTGAGACTGATTAAGCTAAACTACAAATGAAAATCCTTATCTTGAAATCCATATAACAAATATCATATTTATATCCCTTTTAATAAAAGATTCAATCTCCATTTTTTTTTCTATTTTGTTGCATGAAGTCATTACTACAAATGCTAAAACTGCTCTGAATTGAACAAAATCCTATAACTCATTTTATTATAAAAAGCTAAACATGAACATGAGCTCTTGCCTATGTTGTGGCGTAAAGACATTCCATGAACACTAAATGCATGATATCACTGCCTCAGTGTCGAAGCAGGTCTGTAAAGGAATATGAAGCAATCGCCAGAGAGTTGTTTGAGAGACTCACAGCTGTCAATGGTAATAGCCACTTCATGGTGAATGCTCAAAGTTCGTTAAATACTACTAAAGGTATTAGGTATCATATGTGCAGTGAAATTGTCAGTTTGTCTTTAGAGATTGATAAACACCCAATGTCTAAATGTCAGCTATTGCCTGTGTATTTAAATGGATTGACAGGAGCTATAGTTGAGGATTATTTTGTTCAACAAATTCCCATATTTAAGATTGACACAGCTGATCATTTTAAGCTATTGACATCGTTAAAACAGACCAATGGAAAGCACCTGGGAGCACAACTGCTTTAAAAGGTGGGGCAAAAACAGAAAAACAAAACAATGTCCCCTTCAGCCTTCATAATGGTTAAGGACCAAATGTTCATGGCAGCAGATAAAAGATAATTATTTCCTCTCAATATTTGTTTTTTCTCAAGAAAGTGGAGCACAAAAATAATTAAAATAACTTAGAATACCTTCAGATATACTTGCCACTCTTCACACACAAAAAAAGAGCATCAGAAATTAAATCAAAACTGAATTTGATGAAAAATAATTTCTGTCTGTCTCTCTGTCTCTATTTCCTCTTACCTATCTGTCTCTCTCTGCACAATCCCAACTGAACACAAATGCCTTTTCATTAATTGAGATTTAACAAATAAGGAAGAAGTTCCTAAATGCTGAATCATTAATAGGCATACAATTTCTATAGTAAATTAATGCCAACATTGAAGTTTAAATTAGTACAATTTTAAAGCCTGCTTTAAGAAAGTTACGGTGTACCTTTCTGCATCAAATCCTAGTAGTAAACTCCTACTCACATTATGTTGTTGCTAAGTCTTTGTCTTTTTTTTTTTTCCTGTGGTCCTGTTTAAATTCTCACCTTGCTCTGCCCTTGTCATCAAGTCATTCAAGCACAAAGCAGGGAGCACGGGGAGTGTTTACTCATTTCCCAAGTCCATTATCTTACACATTAATCACTGGTCTGGAACTTTTGGACAATGCTGAATCTGTTACCTTTTTTTTTCCCCCCTCATTCTGGCTGCTTTACTCCTGGGTCTGATAATTCAACAGTTTCAAGCTGCACTTACACTTGATGACCTTTTCATCTGATTAACTATTTTTGTCTCTTTTTAAAATAACTCTGAGCATTTCTGTTCCAGTGAAAAACATGACAAGCTTGGATTTGTGAGATTAAACCCCTACATTTGAGGTAGAGGTCTGGAAAAGAGTGACTTTCCCCCCTCCCCTTTGGAGGACGGACATGAGGGTGGGAGTGAGTTCCTTTTTCTTTCTTTTAATTGTTTTGTTTTGGTTTTGGTTTTTTTTCCTCTCCCTGGCATTTAGTGTCATATTACAAACAAAGAAACAATATTTGAAATAGGCAAACTTTCACTGGTCAGTTTAGGGGAAAAAAAGATGTTCAAATAATGAAAACACCTTTTTCCTCCAAAATGTGTAAGATTTTTGCATAATTAGGAAGACCTACTCTGGGAATCCAAAGTTTAGCTTCAATAATGATTCCAAAACCAAAAGAAATAGATGTAAAGCTAGACAGCTGGAGGCTCTTGAACTATAGTTGTCAAAAGATTTGTTTGTGAAACATGCATTTTATTGCCTTGTATGCATGTTATAATGAGGCATGGACAACTGCAACATTACACTTAATGATTGCATTTCTTGTTTCAGCCAGTTTCCTTGTCCTCTTGCAATTAACGTTTTCCCAGATCACCCAAGGCTACTTTGTCAGAAAAAAAAATCTGAAATTCACATAAATGAGCAATGTCAATAGTTTAGAAAGAGTTTACTTAGAGAACAAAGGGCCCTTATGAGCCACTAGTGAGAAGAAATGGGGAAAAAATGAGTCCTCACAATGTAAGCCTTTTCTTCCATCGACTTGTTATCAAGCAGTTCGGGAGAGTCCCTCAAATCTGCATTAAAATACATTTCATTCCATTCACTCATTTGCATTAATTTCTCCTATTATATCTGAAAATGGCTGAATGTCTATCCCACACAATGCAGGAGCCTATCACAAGCCGCCATGGCTGCACCAGGTGCCAATTTACTCCTCTTAGTTCTTTTCATTCTGTTTGCTGATTCTGACAACTGGAGTTCTCCTCTCAGTCCAAGGGACTTTTCAATTGGATTTGCTCATGGTGACAAAATTGTTGCTTTGCAGAGAGGAGGGGGCTCTTTGACTGAGCGTCTATCACGCTGCCATGGGAAAGCAAGAGGCGAATGATTCTCAGTGGCTTCTGATTTCCAGTATTTGTTCAGCATTAGGCCCACTTATCTCCAGAAGAAAAAGCAACATGTAGAGGGAAAGTGACAGGCTGAAACACACTCGCTTGCTCCTTCATTCTCACTGAGCTCTGTATTCAAACAAGGGGGACCTATTACACTGAAAACTCCAGATCAACTTCACTCAATTATCACAGTTAATCCTTATAGCTCTATAAAGTAAATATTTCATTACAATTTCAAATAAACAGTCACCCAATCTAATGAAGCAAGAACTCAGAGTGGCAATGTCATAGAACTCGTTACCATCATCAAAGGAAAGGACACAGCCTTGTCTACTAATAATGAAAAAAAATGGATCCTGGCTTATTTAGGAACTCAAGGGTTTTGTTGTGATGTGTGTGTGTGTTTTTTTAAAACATTCATTGACCTATTTATCTTTCCAAACACAATTCAATTATCAGAACACTAATTGTGCTTTCCCGTCCCCCCTTCTTATTGATCACTCCTGTTTCCACTCCAAGACCATCATCAAAGTCTTTGATATCATCATCACAGCACTGTTAGGTCAATCCAGGTAGAACTTTTTTTCCTTATTAAATTAGAGGCTCCGTTGACAAGAGATCTGGAATGTGCGCAGTGTTTAAGGAATTTAAATTACAATTATTTTTATAATATGCGATAATATACGATTTTTATAATATACGATCATTTTAGAAACCATTTTCTCTCCTGTGATCTGCATATATGTTCTTTCATTTCTTAAGACTAAACTCTAGGGTAAACATACACTCACATTACCCTTCCCTGCACATTATATATAATTCCTTTCAATAAGAAAGTAGTTAAGAGCAAGTCCTGAACCAAATGTGGCATGAGATTATTTAATTCTAATCCTGAACTCTGGAAGAATTGTTAGTCTTCAGTTATTATTTACCATTGTTAATGAAATATCTTTGCTAAGAATTATTGTCCATTTAATATTTACACGATTATATCAACAAGTATAGATGAAGGCAAAATATTTGAAAATTGTGTGTAATCCAAGGCATGTGCTTTGAAGAGCCTATCCAAAGTATAGCCCAAGATTAAATGAAACTTGATCTAAGCACAGTTACATTCAATTGTTGACTTTTTGCTATCCTTTTTCTTTCGACTTAAGATAATGTAGTTTGATTTATATTATAAGAAACTACTCAGAAAGAGAAGTTACAACGCTTCAACATGTACTCTTCACTTAGTAGGTCTTCCACAAATCTTTCTTGAATGAATAACTCCTACTGAGATGCTTTTTTTTTCTTTTCTGTGGGACTTTATCCTCTACAAACAATCTCAATATTTGTCTTATGGATATTTATTTTTTTCTACAGAAATTCAAGACAAAGTGATCCTTAGAACATTAAAAAAAAACATTTAGAGACTGATTATTGCTACACTTAGCAGTATCTGAAATGTGTTGTTAATCACACAAAAAAGAGAACTACTAACCTTCCATTAGTAGGACATGTGTTTAGAGGTTTTTGTTTTGTTCTGTTTTTCCCAGGTGATAGTGATGGATTTGTTTCATAGAGTGAATGAAATAGAAATCCATACTCTTTAATCTATATTTCCCTCCAAAAACAGCTGTCCAGGGTGAGAGAGGTTCAGGCTATAATGAAGGAATGAAGTGAAACTTCTTAACAAAAAAGCTAACTAAAAGCATTTGGGTTTAATTTTGACAAGCTTCCTGACATCATCCAAGGAAATCACTTACCTGTTTATTATGCTAAAACATAACTGAAGAATCAACAGTAAACAGGAACTCTGCTTACCTGCACTTATGCATATATTCTTTCATCTCAGACACAGGGAGAAAAAGTACTGATTTTAGAGTTAGGGACATATGGGTTTGTTCCAGCTTTGCCAATTATTATCTGTGTGACCTTGGCCAAGTCACTGAACCTTTTTGGAGTTCTATTTTCCTATTTGTAAATTGAAGTGGTTGTACTAAATAGCTTCCAAGATCCCCTATTCCTCTAAATCTATGATCTTAAGAATTCACAATATTTTGAGGAGCTCAGAAACATTCTATACCTAATTTTCATGAGTGCCTGCATCTGATTGCTAAAGGTAATATATACCAAAGAGAATTATTTTTTATTCCATTCCATTTAATATTTTACACATAAATGATGTAAATCAGATTCAAATAGTCCATTTTTACACTCTGAATTATAAATGCTTTGATTTTAGAGATAAGATATATGAAATGTGTTTTCATTTGTTAACACCATATTCTCATCTTTTCATCACATTCCTTTGTAAGGCGTGGGAAAAATTAATGAACCTACTGGGTTATCAGTAATGTGTGAAACTGATCAGTAAAGCAAGTAAAAAGTACAAAGAGACAAGTTTAAAAGATATCTCTAATATTCAAAACTTTGTTTTTTAATATGATATACTTCCTTTAATTTTGTAGTAATGTACCTTTTCAAAAATCTCTTTATTTTCCATTCCCAGGGTACAAACTGGCTCTTTCCATCCCCTAGTCCATTATCATCAAGGTTCACACATTTGTCTTCCTTCTCCAGTTAAATCTCTGTATACTTTTCTTTAATTTAATTTGCTAAAGTGTTTTCCTCATCTGACTATTTTATACACCTATAGTCAACCTAAAAAAATAGGATAAAAAATTTTGTGCTCTGCAACTTTTCTTAGAAATCACACATTATCCATTTCCTCTGATTATTCTTCAACTAGACTGATGATTTTATATAATATACTCTCTCTGTCCCTATTTCTCTTTTCTCTCTGTCTGATTTTTTGGGGCTTGTCAGTTTCCATTTCCTTGTTGCGTGTCTTTTCCTACCCCGAAACTTTATACCTTCGCCTTTCCTATATAAATATACCTCAAACAGACCTTTCAATCCCTGGAAAGTAGAGATTTTCTCATTCTTTGTGTTTGTATCCTCAGCACCTAGCAAAATTTCTAGCACACAGTAGGCACTTAAGAAATGATTGATTAATGCATATGCTAAACTTTCAGCAATTTTTGAGATGAGTTTTTGGAGCTGTGGCTTAAATTTTCTTCCCCATGCTGTTCAAAATCATCTTGAATCTCTACCAGGAGTAATACCATGGAACATTCAGGGATGAGCATGTGAACTAACCAATGTATGTGTCCATTTCAGTGGAACTGGGCTACATGGAATCATACCTGCTATACATCTATTTTATATATACCTATATATGTGATTATTTCCCTCCAACCCCCATAAAATGTATGCAGCTTTACTTTAGTCTTTTTTTTTTCTTCTAGTGCTTAGTATACTACAAAACCCATTGTAGGCATTACATAAATGCTTGTTGATTAATTCACTGATTGAAAAGTTTGAAACAAATGTAGGAACAAAAAGCTGCAAGGCTGTGTTAGACCTATGTGATACTATTGTAAATTATAAGACAGAGGGCAGAGACCAATTTATGTTTATATTTTGCTTAGTAGAGCTTTGAGTAATTAAGTGATCATAAGCAGGTTTATAAATATAATTTTAAGAGCCTATTTAGTAGAGTTATGTCTACCATCTTCAAATGGCAAATGAAGAATACTAATGTAAAATAATAAAAAAAAGGGCTTATGGTTGGCCACCAGATGCTTTTGGCAAAAGAAACTGATTAGGAACCAATTAACTACTAATTAACTACCTATGAAGCTAGGGGACACAGTGGACTGAGAATTTGTCTTGAAATCAGGAAGACTTGAATTCAAGTCCATCTTCAGACACTTATTAGTTGTGCAATATTGAGAAAGTAACTTATCCTCCCACAGCCTCAATTCCTTACTGGTAAAATAGGAATAATAATAGCACCTAATTCCCAAGGTTGTTGTGAGGATCAAATTAGGTACTTTGTAAACTTTAAAGCAGTATATAAATGTTACTTATTCTTCCTCCTATGATTACTATTTGTACTACTAATATCTACCATGGCTTATAGAGTCTGAAATGGATGTGAATAAAGAGTATAGTCACACCAGGGAAACTTTAGATCTTTTGATGTATTAAGATAAAGAGGATTAAGTGTGAGAGAAGTAACAAAAGAACAACAGAATATATTTGTCAAAAAAGATAACACACATAAAAGGTTTTACCCAATTAACTTGAAATTAAAATGTTTACCAATGAAAAATAATCTGTCTTTCTTTAACTATCCTTCATTCAATTGAATCTAAAGGCTATAACTCCAAAATAATTTCTAAAGTAAAAAAAGATGGTTGCCAGTAACATGTCATTCATTAAAATTCCATTTAGCATTTTATATACTTACAATATCGCCACCTTGTAATTTGCTTTTTTGCATATTTCACTTACCATCTTTCTCCATTAGAATATTAACTCCATTAGGGCAGGGATTCTGTTTTACCTTTTTATGCTCAGTACAGAGTAAACATGTATATATGTGTATATATGTGTGTGTATATATATATATATATATATATATATATATATATATAATTGCTGGGTAATTGGATTTAAAATTATCCAAGTTTGCAAAAGCTACCAGGTTATTTCTACATAGTTATTAACTGGAGGTTATATGAATATCATATTTGGAGAAACTATTATGTACATGAGCTCGTAGCCTCGGAAAGTTCTCACTGCCTAGAGAAGATGTATAATCGAATAGCATGTCTCTGGCAGATAAATTGACTTAAAAACTTTTATTCACTCTTCCCTAAACATGTATTCATTTCTTAAACATAATAAGAGGGAGAAAAAAGTTCATGAGTTTCATGTGGGACTTAATATTTCAATTAAGTCAGTTCAATTCTACTAAGCAAACATTTATTTAAACATCTATAATGAAAACCACTCAGCCTCTGACCTCAAGGAGATTACAATCTATAATTTTGAAATCAATTCAGTTTATAATCTGTTGACTGAGGGAGAAAACATAGTAGTATAATGTCAGCAAATGAAGTTTTCATTTTGGCAATATCCATGCAACCAATTCAACGATGATTGATCATATTGATAGTATCTAATTGAATCAGTCTTAATTTTGTCAAATTATTCATTCTATGAGTTTCATTCCTTTCCTTGTTAAAGAAGACTAAATTTTTACTATGCAGAAATAATTACAATGAAGATATTTGGAAATAACAGTGCCAACTATTTTATTTTTCATAATACTTAAAGACGATATGCTTTCTGATTCCTAAATTATTTGCTTAAACTATAACTTTCAGGTGTGAGAAATTAAGAACTTTAGTACCCTGCCATTTTTTTTACAAACACAAAATAGCATTGTGGTTTTGCTGTCATGTTTGCAATCTAAGTCATGACATTATTTGGGGGTAATATGGGGGGAGAAAGCACAAGAGAATGTAAAGAGTATCTGAATGCCTACATAATAAAAATTAATCATGGTGAATTGCTTTGGGGAGAATCATACACTTGACCCAAGTTGAAGACTGAAATATTAATCCATTTCCATGACAGAGATCAAGCTTCATAGTCGCTTTTTATCCTCCTCATAATAGAAGCAACAGTTGTAAACCATAATGTTATAGTTCAAACAATGCCCCCCCTAAGACTTCAAATTTATTATAGCATTCATCTCCAAGACAAAAGACCTGGTGTAGGAAAAAAGCTCTTTTTAGCAAAAAGCAAGGTTGTTATTTATGGCTCAGATGCGAAGAATGAGTTTAGGGAATTTATCAGAGATGAAGGTATGAAATGTTTTAGCTTGTTCTTCTCTCTCTAATCCATAAACCATTTTCTCAGCCACCCAAGTGAATTCTAATGGAACAGGAGTGATGAAATAATATTTTCCTAGCCTTTTAACACTTTGCCTACTGTGTGATTTTGGGGTGGATAGGAAGAGCATGGTATTCTAAGATTATAGATCTAAATACAAAAAGAAAACAAATGTGTTATTGTACTGTGCAAACTGGCCTCCAGGGAAGCTGACAGTAGGCACTTAATAAATGTTCCAAAATGAATTTAATTTTATTATGAACTCTTTCAAGCAAAAATAGTTTTGTTTAAGACTAAAAGATAAAATTGCTATTTCAAAAAGCTTTGTGGCTTTCATGGATATTAAAATAAAAATTTTAGACCTTTCTTTCCATGACTCCAAATCTTTAATTTTCACCTAGTCATCAGATGACAAATTTTGAGCTGAAATAACCTCTAAAAGATTATTTTACATGAAAAGAAAAATGAAGCCCAGAAAGGTGGCATGATCTGCCCAATGACACACAGCTGCAGTTCTGTGTTCTACCTCACAGCTGTATGGCAATATGCTAAGTACTTTTTCTAGAAAGAAGTTTTCTCTTAGAGAAGAAAGGGTAAGGTTTTCTCTTTGCCCTTACATTGCATAATGAGTCACAAATCACCAGTTAGCCCTCTACCTCCTTTACCCAATGATCACTGCCTATTTATGGAGAAACTGTGTATAACACTAAGAAAGGTGCTCTGAGATCAATTGGATTTAAAAAATGCTTTTGTTTATGACAAAAACCCAGGTTTTACATTTAATTATGCATGCCAAGATGTATCACAGGTGTTTGTTTTATTTTCAAACTAGAAAAAATTTAAAAGGCTAGGAAAAAATAGCACAATTTTATAGAATTTGTTTTCTAATGCTATTTAACTAAAAAAAGTAATTTTAGAAATATTTCTGCGGTCTCTACTAGAATGAAAAAGCTCACATTTCGGATGATTTTTAAGAGACAAGTAATTTCAGAACAAAGAAGCCATCTGGAATAAAATTTATCTGATATGGAAAAATCTTTAAGCTAAAAACCTTTCCTGGCATTGTGTAATGGTTGCTATACTACTTCTTTTGTTTGCCAAATACATTTAAATTGCTAAAACAGCTCAAGGAAAATGTTTTTTTTAATCTGAAAAGATTCTTCAGGCATCATTTTTTGTGGATTATAAAAAAAAACACAACTGTGATAGATGTTTAACATCCTAAGTTGTTATTACTAAATTTTTGAAGTTCTGATGCTTTCTTTTCTTCAGTTTCCATACTGTAGTTCCTGAACTACAATTTACATCTGTATTATACTACTTTTCCCTGACATAGAAATGAAAGTTAATTAGTTTCTATGACGACCTGCTTCATGAAAGGACCATAGGTTCTTTCACATTTGTAAATACATACCAACTTAGTATTCAGAGTGCAGAGTGTCAAAGCATTAAGTACAAATAGTACGCATTTGTTTGTAGTAAGACAGGAAAGAGATTTAAACCAAGCGATTCATTGGAGTGTACATTGTCAATAAAAATGTTCTAACTTTGACACCTATGTCATGTAAACATCATATTTTAAAGTCAAGAATTTGTTTCTAAAAGTTTTCCCGTAGGTAAAGCTACCTGTAAAACAATTTTCACCAATTCATTATGTGAAATACTGCCTCAGAGCTACATTATTATTCTAATAGTTGCAAAAATCTCAACATGGCTTCTGTTAAACTCTCAACTTCAACAGAGAACTACAATTACTTGGTGATTTTTCTACTTTTCAAGAAAGTAGATCTTTCTACTATATTCCATATAAATCAGTACTGAGATTCCTAAATATCAGAGAGACTTCTAAATCAGAACACTATCATTTAAAATCTTTATCTTTTATTTCACTGGTAAAAGTGACACTTCTTACATTGCTATTCAAATATGTTCTACCTCCCACCCCCACTTTGGGAATATATAATTAAGAATTTCTGAGAAATAAAGAAGTCACTGAGGGTGGGAGGAGGACAACAAACATTTCAGTTACTGGTTAAAATTAACATCAGGAAGTATGGTCAAATGCATAAAAGCCTTCACCAAAAAGCAGGTGATTTATATGCAAAAGAGCATTTTACCATGAAATTCCAGTAAAGTTTTATTATTCACTATTTTCTCCAGACCAAATTCTTTCTATATGATGGGGAAAAGCAAGCTGTAATACATTATGCTTTGAGATTCCAATCAGAAACCTATAAACAATGTATAACTTACAGATGCCCTTCA
Source organism: Gracilinanus agilis (assembly GCF_016433145.1). Lineage (NCBI taxonomy): Eukaryota > Metazoa > Chordata > Mammalia > Didelphimorphia > Didelphidae > Gracilinanus > Gracilinanus agilis. Next base: position 563,367,500 of record NC_058132.1, on the reverse strand, counting down.
GTGCATTAGAATACTTTTAGTACAGCTTTAAAATTTTAAATCAATTCTGCCATTCACACCATATTATTTATCTTCAATTTCTCCATATTTTAAATGTCACTGTGTCATATTAAGTAATAAAAAGTTTAAAAGATTATAACCTGAACTTGGCTGATATTCACTTCCATTTCTATACCAGACATCTTAACTGCTTCCATTTACATGGTCACTAACAAAGAATTTATCACTATTCTTTTGTTTATACGTTCTTTACTCTTAAATTCTATCATTTCATCTGATGCTTTTGTGAGACTTATCTAAGCAATGCAAAGAGGAATATGGGGTGTGTGGAATAGAGAGTTGGCCTCATCATCAGATGATCTAAATAACAAGTGTTGCTTCAGACAAATACAAGCTGTGTGACCAAAGGCAAGTTCCCTAACCTCTCAAAGTCCCAAACAACTCTATAACACTCATAAGTTATATATCTGGTGTTCCCGTTCACTGAAAGAACAATGGATGCTCTCAATACTAAAATAATGGTTCAAATAAAAATGTTTTAAATACGTAAAGATATACATTTTAATTGGTTACAGATTAAGAGATGGAATGTCTCTTCAGTGTCTTCTAGGTTAACTCCTTATTTTACAATTGAGGAACTTGTGATGCAATTGGATTTAATATCTGAAGATTTGATTCCAGATTTCTTTTTTTGCCACTAATTGGTAGTACATGACCAAGAGCAACTCACAGAAATTTCTCTGACCTCACATTTCCTCATTGGTGAAGAGGTTGGACTAAGATTGGTCCTGTGAGGTCTCTTCTAGCCTTGGCCCTATGAATATATGACCATATTACTACTAGCTGTGTGTCTTTGGGCAAGTAGTTTCTCTAGGTCTTAATTTCATCCAAAGAAAAATGAGTTGATTGGACTTAGTTGATAAGTTGTTTAATCATGTCCTATTTTTCATGACCCCATTTTTATTGGTTTTCTTGGAGGAGATTTTAGAGTGCTTTGCCATTTCCTTCTCCATGGTCATCATTTTACAGCTGAGGGAACTGAGGCAAACAGAGGTTGAGTTACTTGTCCAAGGTCGCACAAAGTCTTGATTTGAACTGAGGTTCTTCTGACTCCAGAACTAGCATTCTATCCACTCTGTCACTTAGCTAATTAGATTAGATAACCCCTAAAATCCTTTTGAACTCTAAAACAATGATTCTTTGAAACTAAGGCCCAGATGAGACACAAATCATAGGCTTAAAACAAAATTGCTACTAATAACTATATATGAGAACTGATTTAAGAGGCATAATTTGAAAGATAGTTGGATGGGGGCAGCAGCTGGGTGGCTTAGTGTATTGAGAACCAGAACTAGAGATGGGACATCCTGGATTCAAATGTGACCTCAGACAGTTGGTAGCTCTGTGACTCTGGGCAAATCATTTATTCCCATTGCCTAGCCCTAACTACTGCTTTTCTGCCTTGGAAACAACAAGAAAGAAAGAAAGAAAGAAAAGAGAAAGAGAGAGAAAGAAAGAAAGGAGGGAGGGAGGAAGGAAGGAAGGAAGGAAGGAAGGAAGGAAGGAAGGAAGGGAGAAAGTTGGCCATATTAAACAGTCTAAATCTTCACAAGGACCCAAGAAATATTAAAATACCCTGGAAAAAATCACCCAGGACCCTAGATGGATCCTCTATGGCAGATCTATGTGGAGAAGAGTAATAAAAATTACACAAGACATGTAAATTGTGCTATGCACAGAAATTGCATATCTTATATTTTAAGAAAATCTAATTCCTTTTTATGTGAAGCATAAGGATAGACTAAAATAGTATGTAAAGACTGATTAAACTTGATATCCCATAGAAACAAATCTTAAATCCTACAAGTAAATAAAGCAAGCAAATATCCATTTAAAAAAATTATTTGGCTAACGAGTTTGGTATATTATCTCAAGATGACCCTCAAAATAACTATTATATCTTCCTTTTACCTCATGGTGGCAATATGAATTTTCAGCCTCTCAATAGGCTAGTAAAAGCCATATAAACACTAGCAATTCATGACTAACATCTGTATAGAAACAACAATAACCTACTGTCAGCAAAATGCCCAAATGCTTCTGTTGCTCCAGTCTAACACAAACCTTTCCTTAGCTACAAGGATTTTCTCTTACACCATTCTCATTAGAATGGAATTTGTGTTAACTTCCATGTACCACGACTTACTAATAGGATTGCTAGCAATTATTATACTGAAATGAAATCAGCACAAACTATTAGATCTGTTTAAACAAGTTAAAAATAAACCTTGATTAAATGTTCTTTTATAAGAAACTGCTCATTAGAGCTTCATGGCCTTCAGAAAAATTGGTGTTTCATTAACATCAAAGCATGATTTGAGTTTAAACTCCTTTGCTTAAAAAGTTATGTATAAAATAAGTTTTTTTTAATGTGCTGGAAAACAAAAGTCATAAGAGATGATCATTGTGGCTCTTTGTTTATTCAACAGAAAAACATCTAATCTGAAAATGTGGAGTATTAATGAATTTTGTCCAACCAAGTTTGCTCTCAGCTGAGACATCAGCATAGCTGGGAGATATCTGAGTTAGAAAAGCATACTGGATATTTATTTGCAAATGATCACATCCAGCTCAGAATCTGTGTCTTTGTGTCCTGCCAGAAACAAGTAACTTTTGAACCAATCTAGTATTTTTCAAGCCAGGTATGCAGCTAGATACACCTTTTCATTCACCTTATTATAACTTATCACACAGGTCTCTAGAGACCTGGCCTCATAGAAATTATGTTCTTTGTGTCAGATAACCTAACATAGTAAAGATACATGTAGTGGTTAGCTATGGATTGCACACACTATACACAGAGCTTAAACAGATTTCAGTGCCTGATCAAAATACTTGTGATATTTTTCTTAATTCAAAGTCTTTTTTCCTGCCCTTCTCCATCCCCACTCACATACAAACTTAATAAAATAGGGATCTCTCCCTCTTCCTCTCTCACCACCTATGAAGAAACTTAGCAAAATACTGATCATAGTAATCTAAATAATGAAGTGATTCAGATCAGTTGTGAATACCAACCAATAGGTTCAAGAAATTTAAGGTCAGCACTAGGGCAACCTGTTTCAAAGGTAATACTAGAACTGGAAGACCAAGCCTAAGATCCAGTGTCCTGAGAACAGAAATAACATACAGGCCCAAAGAAAAATTAAAAAGCAAATAAACAATAATTTGAACAATATAACCAATCCGACCACATGTATTTTGAAAAGTTTTCCAAAGAGTTTCTTCTGAACAGTGCTCGCATTATTCTGAACAGATCATGCAGTAATTACTACTGTAACTTAATCTGTGCATATCTGCTGATATCCTCTACAGTACACTTGCCACTTTGCCGACATCAGTAATATGAAAATGTTCTGGTTTTTAAAAGGAACAAACCTTCTAGTTTAAGTAATTAATATTCCTTAATTAAATGCACCAAGGCACAGACAATGAATTCTTTATAAAACCGTGAGCATGCCTAAAAGCAACAAAGTCACACTTTTGTGAAAGCATTTTTAGTGTGTATTTTGCACAATTTTTTAAAGTTTAACCTCTGTAGATCAATGTGCTTCCTTAAAAGACTTTAATAAATTAAAGTGCAGAGAGCTTTTTTTCACCAGGCAGAAAAAGCTGATGAGACAGGTTTAGTTTAATCTCAGGCAATAGAAGTCATTAACCATTCTCTCAGGGATTAAAATATAGCTTGCCCTTTTCTTCTCTCACTTATCATTAGCATCACTTTAATCTCCCAGCGTTTCACACTGCTATTTTAATCATTACTTACTGCCTTTTGACAAGTGCAGAACATGCTTTTTCTCATTGAGGCAATATCCTGGTTTTAGCTGACAAATGTAGGACATAATGTAAAAATATCAAAGTGACATCTCTTAAACACACCTTCATCATAAAAATCTCAAAAGTTACAATATTCCTTTGTCTAATGTTTCCCCTGAAATTATCATTTGAAAGGTTTATATCTTCAACAAAGGGAAAAGTTTCTTCTAAATAACACATGTGCGCTCGCACACACACACACACACACACACACACACACACACACAAACTACTTTCAAGGAAATATGCTGAGCAAATGAGATCCAAAAATATGTACATTAATGCTTGTACATTAATGTTCTATGCAAGATATATAGTCATGAACTTCCAAGTATTTATAATGGGCAGGAATACTATTTCAACAGAACTTGTAAAAACTAAATATATTATCTTGAAATGTTGACCTTATTATCATTTTTATGTTCCATAATTGTATTCGATAGTACTAGCATCCTAGAAAGGACCAAAAAGAAGTGCTGCAAAGACTCTTACCCAATTTAGTGCACCCTCCCCATTGCTGGTGCTAAGTGAGTGTTACATAATCATAATGTTTAGATTGGAGTGCATATAGGGGGCAATTAAGTGATATTAGTCAGCTTCAATGAAACCCTTGAAAAGGTTTTTCAAGGGCTATATATTTAAATTAAACCCTTTCGTAAATTATAACTTTAGAAAACCATATGCTATATATTAACATATATGTAGCTATATTTAAATATAGATGTAGATACGGACTTGAGTTTGTGGAATCTCTTTAATCCAAGTGCCATAAATATGAAGAAGATAGCAAATTTTAGGATGAGTCTCATGGGATTGCAGAGTTGCAGTTTGTTACCATTTTTAGACACAAGTGAATAAGTGTGAGAGTTTACAGCAGCATCTTTTCAATACCTTATCTTAACTCAAAAGGAAACTAGTAAAAGATTTCATAATTATAAAAACGGAATCGCTAAACTGACACACCAACTCTTTTTTCATAACAGTTTCTAACATTTGGCCCCAAGCCCTTTAATCTAGTCCATCTGTAATGATCTCATAGGACTTTCAACCATTATTTAACTGCTAGAAGAAAAAAATATGTTGCACTATATGTTTCGACAATAAAATCCCTTCTTAAGCTTCACAAAGCAGAACAATTCATTATTTGATCTCTTTCCAGGTTCAAAGTCTGTCTTATTGCAGAACTTCAAAGAAATATGTAATCAAAGACAAACAGCTGTGAAAACAATCTTTTATTACTTTATTATCATCGAGAATATATCTTTGGAATAAACCAATGGAAATGGCATACAAATAATCTCCATAAAGGTTATTTTGTGTTTGTTCTTAAAATATGCAAGTTTATCTTTATTTAACACTACAATTGTATTTCCTATGAACTGTGTGATAATACAAACTCATTCTCTCTGTGTTGTCTCTCACGAAGTGAAATGCTCATGAAGTTAAACCAATATTTGAAATAACTGAGCTTTCTTTTATTTTAAACTGCCATCATTGCAGATAGCTTGTACTATGATGGTGGTAGTTACTCTAAAAAAACCTTGTCATATCTCACAATTTCAAAGCTGTTTGTTGAGATTGACTGTAATCTTCATTCTACTGATAACGAGTTGAAATCATCTCCTATTTCTGACAGTAGACATAAAATATTCCACTACTCTTTTCTTAAGAGCAAAGAGAAAAAGAAATCAACTATATTAAAAGATCCCCCAAGGTGGTAACTTCCACTACAAAAATTATTTTAGGTAAATGATACCTACATGACCCTACTCCTTAAAATGGAAATTGGGTACATCCATACATAAATATTTTGACAGTTTTGAGTGTTTCCCTTTTATTGTAAGCAATCTATTTCGCTTACTGTCATAAAAGACAGTCTACACAATTTGCATCTGGATGCATTGCCCAAAAGTCAAGCATACTACAATTCCTCAAGTGGTTTACCACAAGACAAGAGCTCCACACTCTCCCTATGTCCACTTTTCTTATACAGCACTAGATCTTGGTTCCAAAAAATGTTTAGAAGCATGTCTCAATCATCATTTTCTACCAAATTAATCAGTACATTGCATATAAAAAGTGGGATTAGAGAAACTGGCAACCCCAAGTCTTTGCTTACCATTGTAGTTGCAAAATGTAGATTCTGAACTATAAGTAAAACTTAAGTTTTTGTTGGAACAGCTCCAACAGAGCCTGAGGTATGATAACACAGCACGGATTTATAGCATTATTAAGTATTATATGAATGAGTGATATCTGGGCAGAGAAAGCAGACAATTCTACTGTTATCAAGGATGTTATATGGTATGAAAATGTCTTTTTATATTGCCAAAACTAAGGAAAGGACTATAGAAGTTTAGGTAGGAATGGAAAACGTCTCAGAAAACATTTGGTCCCACATCCTCATTTTACATATGAGCAAACTGTCATCCAGAGATCACGCATGCAGTAAAGTGTCAGAAGTATGATTAAAACCCACTCTAGCACTAGCCCTCCTTCCACTGTAACATACTGTCACTTAAAACTTAAAATTATGTATCTATTAAATATTGGAGGCAAGAACTGAAAACCTGGATCTTCTCTTGACTTCTAGGTCTAGTGTGGTATCATACTTCCAAGATGCATTTTGACAAAAGAAAAGGCTGTAGAAAAAATATATTTTTTTTTAAATTTGTTATTATTTAGGTCCCTTTAAAGATAATTAGAAGAACCAGTGTGACAAAGTGGTTAGAGAGCTGTCTTCAATTAAGGAAAATCAGGGTTCAAGTCCAACCTGGAACATATATGTAGTTTTGCATGTCACAGCTTATTAATAGTTCTAAATACCAATTTGAAATGAAGTTACAGCAAAGATGCCAACCTAACTTTTTAGAAGCAACTTCCTGATCCAATGTAGGAGATTTTCTTTTATTAACAAAATTACAGGTCCAATCTCTCTGTATGTGTGGGTGTGTATATATGTATATGTATATATACATATATATACATATATGTATGCATGTATGTATATAATGCATATGGGCCAGGGGGTATAGTAGATAAAGTGTTGGGACTAGAGTCAGGAAGTCTCATCTCCCTGAGTTCAAATCTGGCCTCAAACACTTAGCTGTATGACCCTGGGCAAGTCATTTAACCTTATATGGCTCAGTTTCCTCATCTGTAAAATGAACTGGAGGGGAAAATGGCAAATCACTCTAGAATCTTTGCCAAGAAAACCTCAAATGAGATCCCAAAGAATTGGACATGACTGAAAGAAGAGATAACAACAAATATGTGTATATACACTTATACATTTACACCTATATATGAATATATATTTAAATGTATATAAAAAGCTTATTTGAATCATATTTAGTATATGATTTAGAGTTAGAAAGAATTTCAGAGATCATCAAATCTAGCTTCCCTCGATTCGTAGATGAAGAAATTGAGGGAAGTAGGTGTAAAATGTTTAGAGAACAAGACCTGGAATCAAGACTCTCTCCATTTAAATCTGGACTCAGACAATTATGAGCTGTGAGATCTTGGGCAAGTCGCCTATCCTTCTTCAGCCTCACTTTCATCACCTATAAAATGGGGATAACCTGTCACAGTTGTTGAGAGAATAAAAAATAAGATATTTTTAAAGTGCTTTGCAATTCTTAAAACATTATAAAAACACTAATGATGATGATGATGATATTGATATGAATATGAGGCTTGTAAGATGTCACAGAAGTAGTTAACTGGCAATCGAAATGCAAGCTGAGGACTTCTAATTTTACATCAAGTATGCTTTCCATGACTGTTCTTACTTGTCTTTCCTTAGTTGTAAAATGTGATGTCTAAGTTGAAATGATCAGACTTCTATTTATACTACTATGAAGACTTGAAGCCCTCTAAGAAGGGAGTGAGGGAACTAAAGAAACTAAAAGGAAGAATTTCATTTAATTGAGTTAAATTTTCTCAACTCAAAATCAACTTAACAAGAAATTACAAGATAATATAGCATTGCAATTATTATGACATATTTAACTGTATATATGCACATTTTATGTGCATATATGTCTCTACATAGAAGGATGGATAGAATGATATCAACAGATAGATGGTTAGATAGACAGAGAGATAGATGGAGATAGATTGATAGAAAGATATATATATATATACATATACATATATATATATAGAGAGAGAGAGAGAAAGAGAGAGAGAAACAGATAGATAGATAGACAGACAGGTAGGTAGGGAGATCATGGAAGATCCTTGCCAGAAATATGTTGAGTTAATGAAGGAAATAGAATGGCTTATTTGAAATCATGCTCCTTCATCACAAAACAATTCTGTTTTACTGATTACTAAATAAAGAATAACAAAATTATAAATGAATTTAATAGATAATTCTATTTCTACAAAAGTGAATTTCTAGCTTTGAGTCATATTCCTTTAGTAGTTAATCTTCAGGAAAAGAGGAAACAATCTTCTCACTCCTACTTTGGGTTAATTAACTACCATTTTAACCAAACATTCCTTTCTTTCTTCATGCTTTCCTAAAAGTCATTTGTGAACTATAAGCTTTAGCAGATTTTTGTTTTAAGGCAGGGATGTGGGAAACACAACCTGCCAAGAAATAGTCCTTTGTCAATTGCTTTATACTTAATGTTAACAGGTTTTTTTTTTTTTACAGCTACTCTTAAGATATTTTCAGTTCTTATTTTTAAGGGTTTAGAACTTGGTGATATTATAGAATGGCAACTCCTGTGATCTATGAGTTTCTTTCAGATATCTGGGAAAGCAACCAAATGAGATTTAAGAGTTTGGATAATCCCACACAATAATTTGAAATATTTCATTTTAAAAATCATTTCTATATTATTTACATTCACTTTACCAAAGAAGAGTATTTGCATTCATTCATCCTCCACTATATTAGGAACAAAGGGAAAGAGGACGGGACCTATGTTGTCAGCTATCTCCTACTGTCTTCACAATATTTTTCCCAAAGTGAAACTTAGTAAGAATCAAGTTACCACTGAACACATTTTTATTTAAGATGTTTGGTATTTATAGATTTTGTTTTAATATCAACATTTTTATATATTTCATCATCACTTAATATAATAAAGAATAGATTAAATGTTGATTTTAATTGAATCACATTCATTTTCTTTTCTTAACTCTTTCCTCATACTGCTATATAAACCTGGAAAATTAGAATTACCATATAGTACTTTATTTCCCATAAATTATATAAATTCTTATCTCTATTCCTAATAATCTCTTGTGCATTTGAGACTTTTACTTGAACATCTCATCTTTCACTTGATTTAAATATCTTCTCATCTGAAATGCAACATTTTTCCTCTTTTGGGTATTTCCTTCCACAAATCCTGAGATGACCTAAGCTTTTCTCCAGCAGTTACTTTCTCTTATACTCAGAAAAAAAGTCTCCCTCTCACCATTATTAAACTATATCTTTCTAGCTTTTAGGAGAGTTTAGGGCCTACCTCCTTCAAAAAACTGTATTTGATTAAGAATGGATCACTGATGAACATACTACCAATAATCCCATTACTTCTTTACTGAGACTCCCATGTCTATAGTTTTACTATTTTCCCCTAAGTTAAACTATATTTATGTGGACACTATTATTTACTGTATCTATGATCCCAAAATTTGAATAAGAGCATTTGACAATGTCTGAATAGTTTAAAGCATTACTTTTTCTATGTCTTAGTCTCACTTCCAGAGTTCAAGGAATTTAAATAAACATTCTAGAGCTAAAAAGGACCTTGGAAATTATCTAGTGCAATTTTCCTTTTTTAATATGATGAAAAAGGCCTAGGGATGTAAAAGTAACTCACCCAAGGTCATCAAGAGCCAGAATTAGAAATTAGGTCTTAAGATGCTAGTGGGTTTATTTTCAGTCCATCATATGATTTTGTTTTTTATTTTTCTGATAAATTGAGTAAAAATTTTAAGGGATCACATACTTTTTAGTGTTTTATACTATTAAATAGATCATAAGAGAAATAAATGTGATTTATATGCTTTCAAATTTCTCTTTATCAAATGGGAAAATTATAGTCCTTTAACATTTTATTGAGTATTACTTCATAATGTTGAGTAGCAATTATGAACTTTAAAAAATCTTTACCTGACAAAATTATTGCATAGTTTAAGATTTCTGTTTTTGTTTTTGTTTCCTTTGCTCAAAGTCATTTGGTTTGTACTAAATATCCCTATTCCTTGCATTCATGCAGAAACCTTTGCCTTTCTGAACATCAATAGTTCTATATTCTAAAAGCATCAGTTAATGTCATGTAAAAGTTGTTATGTGATTTATGTATTTGAACCGTGGTCTACGTGTTGTGGAACTCATACAGGGAGATAACATGAAATGTCTACAAAGAAGTGGGGAGCCAAATTGTGAGGGGTTTTACATTCCAGGTCATCCTAGAGGCACTAAGGATCCACCGAATCCTCTTAAGCAGGATACTAATGTGGTTAGATCTGTATCTCATTTTTACAGCAAATTCTTCCCAATATGTACAACTTTTGCAATCTTTTTGATTAGGGCATTAGAGTAGATTTAAATTGGGGCTCCTCCCTAAAATGGATTTTCAGACCACCCACATAGGGTGTTCTTTCTCTCATAGCATATAACTCACCTGACTACTGGATTTACAGAGTTAGTGTTTACATTAGAGCCTTTTTCCTTGATCCTTCTGATAAACTGTATGACAACCATATGAATTGAGAAGCTCACTAGAACTGTCTGAATTTAATATCCACTCAACTCTATAGCTTGGCAAGATTTGATTTAAGAAACATGATGTGCTTTCTATCTACTCTCAGCAGCAGACACTAAAATAGTCATTTCTTGCATTTTAGTCCTAAGCTTAATTTGTACCTACTGAGGAAGACATTGAGAAAAAAAAGTTCAATGCAACGTTTGTTATCTCTAAATTCAACAAAATGTTTTCTTGCACAGAACAGGCATATCCTATGGAAAAAAAGTGGCCACTGCTCCAAATACCACCCAACTCCTGACCTTCTGTGTTGGCATACCTCATATAGCAGATGCAGACACAAGTTTGGTTAACTTAAACAAAAGACCAAAAGGAGCCATTTTCTTTGCTTTTCTTTTTCCCTCCCCTTCCATTTATCAGTTTTTGTGTGACACTGTAATGCTGCATTAGGAAGATAGGGGCCAGCTGTTATTTAAAGGAGGGCTTTCCAATTAACTTGGCAAGAACCTTATTAATAATGATAATGATGAAACTCATTCTATTCTATCAAGATAATATATGTAAAGCATTTTACAAACATTAATGTGCCATATGAATTTTAGCTGTTAGCTATTCCTATCTGTGTTACTAAATATCAAAGTATCAGAATTTCAGAAATAGATACTTGAATATATAAAATTAAGGGACAACACTGAGATTGGTATCAAAACCTCTCTGGTTTTCAGCTTCCTCATGTATAAAATGAGTGTCCATGATCCTATGAGTTCAAAATAATGAAACCCCTAAAAGAAGAATATATTTTATTCCTTAAAAACTGCACAGCTTCTTGAATAAAAGGAGAAATATTATTCCTAACTTCTTGTTGAGGACATAAAAATTTTATTTATAAAATAAAAAAAATCTCTTAAAAATATACTGGCTGGAGCAGCTACATGGCTCAGTGGATCCAGATCTAGGTCTATAAACAGGAGGTCCTGGATTCAAATATTGCCTAGCTGTGTTTCCCTAGACAAGTCATTTAACTCCAATTAACTAGTCCATATTGATCTTCTGCATTGGAACCTATATTTAGTAATTATTCTAAGACAGAAAGAAAGTTTAAAAACTACACTGGCCACCCTAAGTGTAAAATGACAAAAAATTTCTGTTTTACTTGAAAAACTAATAAAATTGACTTACTCATATCCGTTTAAGACAAAAATCTACCTGAATAAAACTTTTAAGAGGAAACCAAATAAGTGAGTAAGGCTCTATTTGTCAACCACATCTGTACTTTTAGGTATTTGACAGTTTCAACATAAATTCACAAACTTAATTTAAGGCAGTATTAAGACTCAAAAGTAATGCTCCTGATATAGTATATATTTCAATTTCAATACTATTTATATTACAGATTATATGACAAATTGAAAGATGTAATAATGGTGGCAATTAATATGATTTTGTATTTACAATACCATTTTACCTTTCAATGAATTCTAAAACACTTAATAAATTATAGTTCTAATCATTTATGTTCACCACTGTGGTGAAAGCTTATCTGGATAAAATATAGGGGATGCTAGCACTTTAGGAAAGGACATGGTAAAGTACTACACATTTTATGTACAGACAGCATCAAAATTCAAGTTGAAATTTGTCCTAATCATCAAAATAAATGCCATTCATTCTCTTCTGAAAAGATTCATCTCTCTCTTCTTATTCTCATTTTTTCCCTTCTTGTTCATGTGACAGTGGGTTCTTTATGTTGAAGGAGAATTTGGGTTCTTTGGGTTTTTGCTTCTCTTTCTTGTTTCACCAATTAATTATATACCGAAATTTTTTCATCATGAAGTTGAAATTGAACATCAGTTCTATTGCATTATTATTATTAAAATAAAATACAGAAGTAGCATACATGAAATAATGACAAAAATGAAATTATGTCGGCTTGTGATCTAATGTGGGACAATCAAAAGCTCTCTTTGATAGACAGATGTGTAACTTTGATCTTGAACTCTACTGTAACTTCAACGTGTCTACATGATGATGCAGACAAGAGTGATATGTACTTTTGAACCTCTGACAAACATTTGTTGAATGAATCAGTGCTGTTTGGACTGGATGGTATTTTTGGAGTAACAATGTCTTCAAGTGCTGGTAAAAATCAATCCCAGTTACTAATTTGTGTATTCAGGTTGTGTTATTTAAAATCACTTGGTATACTTGGAACTACATTTCTCGTGATCCCCAATGGGTTTCCTGTTTTGGATTACGTATTCAAGGTGAGGGACTATTTTAAATAGGGGGAAGTGACTTTGAACTTCCTTTTTAGCTACCAGGTGCGCAAAGGTACGAAAAAGTAAAATGGCTGAGGCGGCAGTTTGAATACTTACAGGAGCATGGTCTTATGATTTGTCTCTATCAGCATGGCTTTTATTAAAATACTATTCTCCCTTTTAATATCTGCCTTCATCATTTTTAATAACAACAAGGTGCATTTAATCTAAAATAAAACTCATGATTTGAGTTTCTCTGCTTCAGAGAATTACTTTATGATTCTAGAAATATGGATGAGATAGGACAGCATACTCTTTCTATAAGTCTCTCTGTTTCACTTAGTTTATTCCTGTAGGAGTAAAGATGGAGACACTAGTGTAGAATTTTATATTCATGCTATAAAATACAATCGGCAGATTTGGAAGTCATGTTCATGTTTCTGGCCTGAATGTTTTATCTAAATAGCAGTTATGATTAAACTCTTCACTAAGACCAATTATTTAAATGCTATTTCTCTCTAGATATCAACTGGGGCAAATCCTTTTTTTGTCTTTTATTTTTGTTTTTATATGCCTAGCATTTTATATAGCCCATGGTACATAGTAAAGAAGAGCTTACATATAGATGCTTACTAACTGATTGATTCAGTCACTCTACTTTCTCATTCCAGCCTCCCTTTCCAGGTTTATTATACAGCACTTCCTTATACATACTGCACCCTCCATCCAAACTGATTTACTAATTCTTTGAAACACAACATTCCATCTTGTAGCCTTAGCACAGACTGTACACCATGATTAGAATGCACTCGCTTCTCATCACTTCTTAGAATTCCTAGTTTCCTTCAAGACTCAGTTCAAGTATTATTTACTACATAAGCCCTTCCATCCTCAAACAAATTTCTTCCCTAACTCCCTATCACCACTCTATTGCTAGAGCACCAACTTTCAAAATGGACCTCTAGAGAAGATGCCCCACAGAAGTCAAGTCACTCAGCTCCAATTTCCACCCTGAATTAATTCTTCTTTCAGGTCTTTGGGGTTCATTCCTTGTCACTCTGACATGAGTTCTTGGAATATCCAGTCTTCTCCCATCATTAAAATATTGATGGGATAAAATTCATCAATTGGGGAATTTTATTGCTGGAAAAAACCAGTGGAAACAATGTTCCTTTAAACATTTTCCAGTCTGTTTTTGCTTGGATCATTAAAGTAAATTAAATGTCAAAAACAGTTTTTTAATGCTTTGGGAAATTTTAATAATAGTGACTTGTGTTCTGATTACTATATCTGTCTATATGTGTGTGTGTGTGTGTGTGTGTGTGTGTGTGTGTACATATCTATGGAGAGAGATATGAGGCTCTGTTTATATGTGTTTAATCTAAAGGGAAAATCATGTGGCACAGTGGACAAAGAACCCATAAAATGTTGCTTTTGCCTTTGCCACATTCTGGTTATGTGAGGCCAGGTACATGATTTGATGTTGCCATACTCCCAATCATTTTTCCACTACTATAAAGTGAAGAGAAGATGGTCATCTATATTGGTCAACACTGATGAAATTAAAGTATTGTCCTCTTCTCCTACCATCCCTGCCAAAATTCTAATAATATAAAATATCCTATTTGTTTTTAAACAGTCTTTTGATGGAGACACAGGATGGGAGATGCTAAATAATAAAGTTTTCCAATCTTTTAGCAAGTGTAAGAAATGTGATGATGGACAAGAAAATAAGAAAGGAAAATGGATTTTCATCAAAATACATAAAAAGATTTGGGGAGGGGAGAAGGTAAGAAATACTATTAGAGCCTACCAGGCTTTAAAAAATAAATTCTGAGTCTTCATTTTAAATTTGTCAATTTCTAATATTTATAGGTCTCCCAAGCCAGAATTCCAAGAGTTCAATTGGATCTTTACATACAAATTAAAATGTATAAATTCCTCAAATTTATCATGTGCCATCAGAGCAAATCTTGAACAGTTCTATTTTTTTTAGAATTGAATTTGTATTTCACTCAGTAGAAAAAATAAAATCACAATAAGGTATACTTTAGAACATTTTAAAAGTGACCATACTGGAAAAGGATCAAGTCATGATTGAATTGTAAAGAGTGTAAGATAGAAATGGTCTGCTATGTTCAAGCCTATTTAATAGAAAACAAAACAAAAATGCAGTGTTAAAATTGAATGTTGATCCTTATTATTTCTAATGTAACAAGGCTTTAGAAGGCTTACTCTACAGTAGAAGCAATACTTTTGGAGAGCATAAAGCCATGCCCAGAATTCCAGGTGGCATATTTAATTTAACACTAAATTCTACCTGATAAAAATTTGGTTTTGAATAAACTAGAGAAGCAGTGGAAGCCCTTGAGTTCTGTTACACTGAGGAAATATTTTAGATTTTTATGGTAGATTAGCACTCACAAATATACCTGAACTGATCTTTTGACCTGGGCTCAGCCCCTAACCTGAAGGTGGTCCCTAAGGTCTTTAGGGTCTATTTAGCTAATGGAAAGCCATGTTCAAGCCTGAAATCTCCATTCCCCATCTCTATCAAGGAACAAAAGCCTTTGCTGAATAGAATGTCCATTTCTCCAACCACAAGTCTTACCTAACTGACTTCCCTCCTTTACTTCTGCTACATCCCCATCAGTCTCTTTTGTGCAGTTTCCAGCTGCTATATCATGCCAGTCCACTTACTCACCAATCAATTCACAATCTTATTCTATATCTCTGCTCTCCAAACTCACTGGCCTTTTGGCATACCCTTTATCTATTCACATGACAATCAATTAGCGCTTTTCTGATCATTTTAGAATCAAATGAAGCACAGCATTTTGAACCAAAAAATATACTAGATGAAGTAAACTGGAGATGTCAAAGTGAAAAGAAAGGATGAGATTTTTCAGGCACAGGATAAGTGTAAGATTCATGATGCAGGAACATACCTGAAGGCATTAGAGAGAAGGGGAAGGTAGAACTGATAAAAATGTCCATGTAGTGAGTAAAATAAAGTTGACATCACTCTGAGAAATAATACAGATAAGATAGGTAATTCCTGGTTGAGGAAATATTTTAACTGGAGAAAAAAGCCTGTCTATATAACCCAATTTTACTTGTTTTAACTATAATATAAAGGACTTACACTTTTATTAGTGTGGGAGCACCTTCTACCAAAGAAGACCACAATGTTCTATGATTTCTAGTCTTAGAGAGTTGCCTGTATATCAGAGAGGTTAAGTGACTTATCCACGATCATATGGCTATTATCAAAGGTAGAATTTGAACCCAGAGCTTCCTGAACCCATCTAATATTCACTAATAAATTAATCAATATACATTTACTATTATTATTGTTCAGTTGTGATGCCATTAGGGGTTTCTTGACAAAGATAGTAGAATAGTTTGTCATATCCTTCTCCAGTCCATTGTTTAGATGAGGGAATTGAGATAAACAAGATAAAGTGACTTACTTGCCTAGAGTCCCATGGTTAGTAAGAGCCTGAGGCTGACTTTGAACTCATGTCTTCCTGACTCTAAGTCTCTCATTTTATCCCTATTCCATTAAGTATCTATAATATACTAGAAACTATGCTAGGTCTTGGGCAATCCAAAGATGCGAACCAAACAAGATCTGGGAGTTTACATTCATTCTATATACTATATTTCAATGTCCTGCTCAACTTTTAGAAATAAGGATTGGACCTGTGATATTTTTGCAATCAGGAACTTCCTGGTAAAGTTGAATCTTTGCCATCACTGGTTGGCACTTCATCTACAACTTTTTGAGAGAAATCACCCAAGAGCACTTAGAGGGCAAGTCATTTGCTCAGGGAAAATAGCTAATATATGTAAAAGGAAGGACTTCAACTGAGGTCTTCCTGACTTTGAGATTGGCTCTATCCACTAATAACATGCTGCCTTTCACTAGTAGCTTCATATTAAAAAAAAATCTATTTGGGCCCTTTCTCTCCATCAATCCCCTGCAAAAGTATCAGCTGTTAACTCTTCTATCAAAACAGTAAATCTTCCATATTTAGAATCTTTGAAGTAGAATAATGCAAAACAAGAGCTAAGTATATCGTTAAGCTTTGTCCTATCAGGATTAAAAAAAAAAAAAAAGAAAGAAAAAGAAAAGTCCAAGCGGATGCAGAGCTATGATTTCAAAGTCTGACTATGTTTTGTTGATGTGAAGAAAAAATTATGTACCTTTTTCATATATAATGATTCAGATATTCTCATATGTAGTATTAGGAAGCCATGATCAAAACAAAAATATTAAATAAAGAAGCTATTTCACCAGAATCACCAAAAATTGGCATATGTCAACAATTTCAATTCACTCCAGGAATAGTTTCTAGAATATATGTCTGAAATGGGTCATAATGGACAGAAAGGACACAACATTAATATTTTTCTGTTTACTGGTTATTATTAAAAGCTTAATTTGTTTGCCCTGAGGTCTGATCCTCTCCATGAAATTTAGCATGTGATATTTTACAAACTGGGTCACATAAAACTTCTGCTATAGCCTGAGAGGAAGAAAAAAAAAGTTAAGCCCTTCTATTGTTTCTTTTTGTTTACCATGCATGGTAAATTGACAATACTTATTTAAACACTTTTTTTTTAATCTGAAGCTTTTCTTCCTGGACCAAGGAATTTTCTCCGTCACAGAGTAATAGAGCTTGAAGACTCCAGCATCAGCAGGGAAGGCAGGCACTCCTTAGCCAGCCACTGTGAGAGAGAGAAAATGCAATTAAGGCTCCCACCAGGGACAGAGAACTAAACAAAACCTGCGTCTTCACACAAGAGCCTTTTTCTTCAATGTGAAGTACAAGGCCTCAAATCTTGTTGGTGAGATGCTAGCATTTAGGACAACACACTTTCAGATTTTCTCACAGCAGATCAAAGTAAATAATGCAAGGGCAGCAAACAAAAGGGAAAACTCCAGTGTGCTTACATTAAAAAGAGATTACAGAGGACTTACAAGTGATTGAAGGAATAGATGACATTTTCAGAAACATAAAACCAAAATCTTTAAGTACAGCTGGCAAATAAAGAAAATCTAGCTCAGAGTTACTTAAGATGAAGTGACAAACAGCAAGGAACTTATTATCAATGTGATGAAAAAGTAAGTAATTCCATTTCATTTTCTTATTTTCTGTTTCTACAGTTGCCTGCATCCCTGTGCTGCCTTTTCCTGGGGTCTTAGAATTTCAGAGTCCAAGGAAATGTCTACTGGTAAAAGGAATCATTAAGATATGAGCTTTCTCCAATCAAAGCTACAGAATATGCACGTCAGTCTAAGGATCTGAAAGCTGCTGTATCGCTCCACTTGCCTCTTCCTCCTGAGGACAGTAATCAGTCACAAAAGTAGCTCTCTTCCTTCATATCATGCCAACAGCTGGAAACTCTTCTGTAATTTTAAATATAGCACAATCACCTTACCATGCACTGAATTTAGCCTTGTGCGTCTGTTCAAAAGCCTTAAACTTGAGAGCTATGCACTGTCCTCTACTTCTGCAAAAGAAAAAAAATCCCCTTGGCTTCAGCAGAGTTCTAGACAGAAAGCAGAGGCTCAATATAGTCCTTTAATGTCAACTGCACTAGGATTAAAGAATGAAGGATGAAGAAATCTGGAATACATATGCCAATAAGTAACTGATAAAATGAAAGTCTGAAAGATATACTAATACAACTGAGGTTCAAATAAAGCATTTTTTGAGCAACATTGATGCTACTCTATTACATTTGGTATCCAAGGAATAAAATCATGGAAATGCAATGATATTATTATTTGGCTACTACTAGATAGAATATTATGTAAGTGGTAGAAATTTCTACTTTGGTTTTTCAGTTTTTAAATCATATCTGACTCTTTGTGATCTCCTTTGGAGTTGTTTGTTTGTTTGTTTGTTTGTTTGTTTGTTTGTTTGTTTGGCAAAGATACTGCAGTGGTCTGCCATTTCCTTCTCCAGCTCATTTTAGAGGTAAGGAAACCAAAGGAAACAGGGTTAAAGTGTCTTGCTCAAGATCACACAACTAGTAAGTGACTTATCTGAACTAAAAAAGATGAGTCTTCCTGACTCCAGACCTAGAGCTCTATCCACTGTGCAACCTAGACTCCCTCATATATTTCTACTAGATGTACCCAAAGTTCAATTTCTACATCTATACAACAGAGATAGATGCAATAAGAATTTATTAAGCAATTACTATGTACCAGGCACATTGCGGTAAAAATTACAGATATTTAATCATTTGATATTCACAATAACCCTGTAAGGTAAGTGTTATTATTTTCCTCATTTTACAACTGAGGAAAATGAGGCAGTTAGAAGAGTAGTGACTTACTGAGAATCACTCAGCTAGTAAGTATCTGAGGCTCAATTTTAATTCCAGTCTTCCTGAATTGTCCAGTGTTCTTGCCACTGAACCATCTAGCTCTATTATAATAGTAGAACATCTCAGATAGGGTTGTTGTGAGGATCAAATGAGATTATATATGTATATATACATATAAAATTCACGTATCAAACATTAAATCACTCTATAAATGTCAGCTATTATAATTTTCAGTATCATACTCATCAACTTCTACAAATGATGTTGCAATTCTCAATATACTGTATCTCTTTTGCTAAAGTGATTAAGTAATACAGTTCGGGGTTGTGACATTTCCAGAAGAAATTTCAATATTCCAATGAAGAACTGAAAGGTTCCCACAGGTGTCATCTAGTCCATACCCCCCATTTTACAGAGGAGAACACTGAGATCTAGCAAGGTTAAATAATTTGGTTTAGTCAAACAGGAAGGAAGTAAATGGCAGAGCCTGGACTTGAAACAATTCAATAACACTGAATGGAATTTCATTTTCATGATACCACTCTGACCCTACGATGGCTACTTATTAAAAAATTTATGAATAAATTAAAACCATTTAGAAAAAATGAAAAAATTCTGACTACATGTCATGATAGAAATGGTGCCTGAAAATACTTTTCCAATTTTATTCACATGTCAACAGTTTGCCTTAGTTGACAGTACCAATAGTGATAATGTCCAAAATATTATGCTAATTCACTAGCTTACATCAAAAAACAATCTATGACACCAAACTGTGACAGACTAAAATTCCAGAACTATTTTTAATATTGATTTTAAATGTTCATGTCTCATATATTTCACCTGATTCAACTAAAACTCACTCAGCAAAACCAATTGTCTAAAATCAAATCAATATTGCCCAACATATTTACATGAAACTCCTTTTTTAATTGCAGAAGTGAAAGAAAATAAATATTATCACTATTAAGACACTTTCTCCAGAAAACCTAGTACAAAATCATGCTTATGTTGCCAGTTCATGTCTTTTTCCCCCCTGGTTAGAGTCAATGAAGTTTAGTCTCCTTACTTTTTATCTTTTAAGATTGTTTTTATCTAGTTTATTTTTAAATGTATGGTTTGATTCCCTCTTAAAGTACAGTATGTGTAATTTAGGAAAAATCTAAAAGGTGTAATATAAAATATAAAAACTGGCAAGTGTAAAAGAATTAAACTGTCCATCATAGTTAATTTAGTTAATATTTCATAGATTACATTTCAATTCAAAAGTTAAAAAAATTAAGTTTAAGTTGGAAAAAATGTATTAAGATTACCCTGAATTCACGTAATTTAATTTATAGGATGTAGAGTTCTAGAAATTTCTAAAGCTATTACATGTGGGTGCATAAGTCTCAACTATAAAATGAGGGATTTGGACTAATGATCTCTAAAGGTCTCTTTCTAGTTGAAAATCTGAAATTCTATGGATGTATAACCAAAGAAAGAAGTAGTATCATACACAAAATTTAAAAAGACAGAAAAGTATGAAATATTGTTTTCTATTATTATTTTCAATTAATTTTAGCAAAGGTATTGTTTTTAAAATCACTACTGTATCCATGCAATGGCAAAAAGTCTTATGGTGGGTACTAAATGACATTTTAACCCATTAGTAGAGTCGTCTTTGACATATACACTTCCATGTATATGTGAGTGATTGCTTATGCTATAATCCTGGGAAACATGTAAATTGCATTTCCTCATGGCAAATTGCAACTGAATTAGACTACTGGGCAGACATAAACAATGCAATCAAATTCTCTGGTTTTTTATTGAGCCTCTATTTGACTTAGTATTCATTTGAAAACAAAAAAATTGTGTTTCTCAGGGTCTGTGACATTGCAGGCCATGAGAGATTCAATGTCAGTGCCGGCATACAAATTTATTAGTCTATAAAATTTGACATTCTCTTATTTATTCACAGAAAGGACAAATAAGATATTTTTTCATACTTACCAGAAATATCTGGGAGTGTTTATATGCCGCTCCATCTGGAGGATGCAAATAGTCAAAGCTGCTTTACAATTCAGCAGGCAAAGGCCTGCTGAAGGATAACAAATGACTTCATGGTGAAACAGCTATTGAAATTCTTTCAGTACGTGATATTAAAAACAACTGAACAAACAGAGATAAGGGGCAAATAGGATTTGAAACAGACTTTTTTTTTACAGTGCAAAAGAAAAACAAATGAATGTTCTAGTTGAAGCTATATATACCTTTCAGAGGTTTTAGTGCATGGTTTTGCATTAATAGATTAAATTCTTCAAATGAAGAATCATCAGAAGGCCAGCTGAAGCCATTGGGCTCAATTCTAAAATTGGCTTATAACTCATCCTCTGAACTGATTTTCAGTTTCAGAGGTTGAGGTGCTACAGTCATCCTGACAACTACTTAGAACATAAAGGAAAGACTAATACTTTGGTGTATCCAGTTCTTGGAGTTCATTATATAAAAAGCAATGCTTTGGATACTATACATACAAAGACAAAAATGAAACAGTTTTAAACTTCAAGGAGGTTGCATTATATCAAGGAGAGCAAAATGTACAGAAAAGTAAGTAGAAATTAAGTATAAAAACAAGAATAACTCTGAAGGAAGCACTAATATCCAAGATCAGAGAAAGCCTTGTCAGGTTGACTTTGAAGACACTTTCTTTTTATCACTCAGTGGGTGCTGAAGCCCAGAATGATGAACGGGGAGTGAGAAGGAAGGAAGTACAGTGGAGACCACCTAAAAGTATAATTGAAAGCCATGTATTTCATTCAATTAAGAATCACTGTTGACTAAAAAAAACCCTTGAAATACTTGCTTTAGAGATCAAACTTATGAGGGCAGAATCTTCCAAGTTATCAGGAAAATCAAAATTTAAAACCACAAGGATACAATTACTTTGCAATGATTATTTGTATTTCTTGCTTTGAAGGAGAGATGAAAGCCTATTTATTTAGTTGCTCTCATTTTATTCTATTGCAGATCAAAGCAAATGTCTCCAAATTTACAAAATAGTTTATAGACCCCTATAAAAAATCCTGTAGTCATAGAAGTACAGAAAAATATATTATCCAAATCAGAGTTATACGAACATATAATTTACTAAATTTCATTACTGATTTATTCTTCAAATGAGATCTGCTATGCCTAGAAATAACCAATAGTCTGAAGTTATAGAAAAGTTTTAAATAAAAACAAATCTAGTCTTTATAATAAAGGTTATGTAAAAAATTGACATGTATATATGCATATATACAGAGATACATAGAAAGACAGATGGATAGACTTATTCTATAGCTATATTCTATAGCATTTTGAGCTCTGCTATACCTTATTCTTCATAATTTGACATACATATGAACATGCTAGAATGCCAATAATTGCTGTATATAAGTTGAAGCCTGTCAAGATATTTTATTCTTTCCAAATGATCAAACTTTCAAAACAAGCAGAACTCATAGTCTAGAAATATTCCACAAATACATAGCAAAACCTTCACATTCATATGAAACTAACAAGAGAATACTGATTTATATCCTAATTTTGTGAAAACTATGCATCATTCAGTTACATTTCTTGAGCTCTGTAAAAGACATGTTTAAAAATTTAGGTCAGAATCTTCCACAGGTTCATTCCTAAGAAATAAGGCTCAAGTCCCACTTCTTCCCATTAGACTTTCCTGACCACTCAAGCCCACAGGAATACTCTTTACTTTGAACTCAAATATGCCCTCTGACTGCCTCTCCCATTTGACACTTGTCATTTAAACTCAGGAACTGCTATCTAATTTTTGAAGTACATTTTTTTGTTTCTTTGATTGTAGAGCAAGAATAATAAAATAAATCATTCTGTCTCATGTAGTAATTAGTAGAATGTTAGATATACAAAACAGATGTGTAGTAAGTAGTGGATGAGTAAATGAATGAATGGATGGATGAATGAATGAATGAAGTCTAATGGCCCACTTATTGCATCAGCAATTAGGCTGAATTGGAAGAAGTTAGTATTTAAAGGAGAACCAAATATATGTTTATAATTATAAAAAATATCAAGCACACTTTTAGTCAAGAAAAAAGTAAATTTGATTGATTGATTGAGAGATTTTATTTATACCATTCCATTCTTTATCTTATCTGGAAGGCAATGTGAAATAGTGGAAAGCATAACCTTGATTTGGGGTCTGAAAACCTTGGTTCAGATTCAGTCTCTAGTCAAATTAATAAATGCCTTTAGTCCCAAATCATCTTCATTTTTAAATGTGGTCTTTTCCATTTCTATAGTCCCAATTCTAGATGCTGGTAGGCATTCCAGTGGCTAGAGTATTGGTGATCATTTCAAGAAGAGCAAAATCCAAATTGAGACATTATAGCTATGTGACCCTGTACAAGTTATTTAATCTATTTGCCCCAGTTTACTCATCTGTAAAATAAGGATAATAATAGTTATACTCCAAGGTTATTGAAAGTATCAAATAGGCTAATAATTATAAAGCACTTAGCACAATACATAGTATACAAGAGGTACTATATAAAAATTGGTATTAGGATATGAATGCTCCTGTGTTGACATAACAAAAGATTACAAGGTCACAGATATCAAGATAGAAGGAACACAAAAATCATCTATTCCAGCCCTTACATTTCAAAGATGGAGAAACTAAGATCTAGAATGGTCAAATGACTTGGCCAAGGCCACACAGCAAGTAGTAAAAGCAAAGATTTGCACAAGGGCACACACACACACACACACACACACACACACACACACACACACACAAAACATCGTTATTTCCAGTGCAACTTCCTACTTTGGAAGAGTGTGCTTACTCTACATCAAGAGACATTTAGTTTCAATTTAAGAAAAAGTCTACTGAAAATAACACATGTCAAATATTGTCCGAGCGTGGGTTTTTAAGGTATTGAGAATCTTTCTATAAACCTTTGCAGTTAGAATGATTTTGTGAGCCTCTTATTGGGCAGTTTATGATTATCTTTTGACCAACATTCTTTTTTTGCAAAATGGGAAAGGCTTGATAGTCCTTGATGGCAACACACACTTCTTCAGGATGTCTGTGCCCATCTGTGTATTTGAGCCTAGTTGCAAGGTAGCACTTAAGTAATTCATTATAAATCTTTTCAGCATCAAGCCTATGCAAACTCCAAAATTACCAGAGAGTACACTACGAAAAACTAAAGTAAATCACAAGGTAGGTAGAATCAAAAGGAATGTGAAGAGGTAGAAGATAGAGAAGAGGAGTGTGGGACCACGTCCAAGCAGAAGCTGTTGTGATCCTAAAAGAGTCAGTAGCAGTTCTCTAACTCTCTAACTAGACAGAAATAATATATTAAAACTTACATTTTTTCACAAACCGTTGAAATTGATTTAATTATATTTCTTACCTACCCAACAGGTAGATATATGGCTGGAGGCAGGGAGAGAATTTGGAATTCAAATCTAAAATGCTTTACAAAGTTAAAAATATCAAAATTTGAAATATTATTTACTTCAATTTTGTGAGAGAAAAGCATTCACACAAAATTCAAGGTAATTAGAATTAGTTGAATTAAATATATGATTATAAATGAAAATGACCAAATGTTTGCTTAAAACTGCTAAAATATAGAGAACAGCCTATATATGTTATTTGGTGATGAAACATCTCTCTTTTCTCACTAGAGTGACAGAGACTACAGATGTGTAATGAATTGTCCAGAGTTAAAGTCACAGAGTCACTTGGCTTTACTTATCTTATCTTTTTAAATGTTTCCTTTTTATAAGAAAGGAGTTGAAAGTGAGAAATCAGAGGAAAATATATTGCTAATAATCAAAAGCAAAAATAAAAATGTTAAAACTTTTTTTAAAAAGAAAGTTATGGTCACTGAGATAAACTCCTGGGAATGGAGTCTGGTGAAGCAGTTAGATTCAAAGATAAATTTCATGTAAATAAACAAAAAGACCTAAGGATGACAATCTACACTGTTATCATGGGTTAGAAACAGAAAGCATAGTGAAGTATTTTGCTAACTGGAAACTTCAAGTAACTTAGTTTTTCCATGGGGATGAAGTTCAAAGCAAAACAAACTAAAATGAAAAGTGATGAAAAGATACAAAGCTTCAAATTTTTCTTTCCAAGGTTGCCTGTCAAACATCTTAGAAAAGCAGTTTAGAAGACTTTCAATTTTGTTAATCAGAGTAATAAAGGACCTAGATATTTTTAGTGAGAAAAGTTACAACTATTCAGTAACCTTGAAACTAACTTATATTTGAAGAAGAACGCTTACAAAATTAAATTACCTAAACCCTCTTCTGTTTCACTTTATTTGTTCAAGACATTTCATCCCCTGATCTTTCCAAACTGGAAAAAGTTATCACTGAACTTAATGCAAACTATACAACATAATCACTTATAAAACACCAGTTAATGTTCTACTTGCAAAAGTCCTGTGGGGCATAACATTTACTGATTCTTCTTGTCAGGATTTTTTTTTTAAAGAATTAATACAACCATAATTTATTTAATTACTTTCATTTTCAAAGAACAAAATCTTATCTTTCTTCACTAAGGAATTTGTAAACTGCCCCTGTTTATAGAAAACATTCCTATCTTTTGGTCTTTGTTACCAAGTACCATTTTTGTCTTATAGTGTTTATGAATATGCGTTTGTGTGTATGTGTATTTATAAATGGTTTATCTCATTTGAAAGAAAATTCCATTAACTGGAACACTGTGTTTCTCCCAAATTTCAGTTGATTGATGTTTTATATGATTAATGAACTGCAGTATAAGATAAAATAATGCTATTATTCT
This sequence comes from Gracilinanus agilis, assembly GCF_016433145.1. Taxonomy (NCBI): domain Eukaryota; kingdom Metazoa; phylum Chordata; class Mammalia; order Didelphimorphia; family Didelphidae; genus Gracilinanus; species Gracilinanus agilis. Next base: position 563,341,452 of record NC_058132.1, on the reverse strand, counting down.
TAGATTCTTAGTATAGTCTATTCCAGACTATATATAATACCTGTAGGGACAAGTACAAGGTATATAATGGTCTGAAACAATGTTGTTATTTGTGCCTCAACTTTATATTTTTTAAATGTAGCCATGTGAATTTTATTAAATTAATTTTATTAATTAATAATGTTATTCATGTCTTAACTTTACATTGTTTTCAATGTAACCATAAGGGAGAGAGATCTTGATCTTTGATTCACCAGTATACGAAATTCTTTGGTAAAGAAACTCTTTCTACTTTTTACTCATGCAATTTGGCACTTTTCTGCTACTTAGAATCTTAGAAAGTTACAAAGAGTAGGTAGGAACTAAATGATTTGCCTAAGTACATAGCTATTATGTGTCATAGAGGAGACTTGAACTCACATCTTGTTAACTTAAAGAATACTCTCTCCAACATGTGAAATAGAGTTGTTAAATTTACAAAGTGCTTAGATGAGTTTTAGTTTATTTGATGAATTTAAACAATGGCTTTTATGATTAAGTATGCCCTAAAATATTCCTCTAAGAAATAATCAGATTCCTTGTGTGCACATTATAACTATATATGCCTATATATGGATTATTCCCATGATGGGAGTTTTAGCTTCAGTTTTGCCCTTCAATTCATATAAGAATTTTGTTAGTACCAAAAATGAGTGAAGTATTACTAGGAAAAAGGTTTTTATAAGGAAACCACTAAAGAAAATTGGAATCGTTTCTCAATTCAGGGAAAGAAATTAGAATAAAGGAATAAAAAGCCATTGTATTATTTCTATCAAAACCTACATAAAGGGGAATGAGCTTTATTTACAGGACATTCAACGTTTTTCAGAAAATTATTGTGAGATATATCTTCCAAGGGAAGTTATACATGATTATTCAATGGAAGTTTTTGAGAGAGTAGAGAACTACTTTTTTTAAATAATGATTAATTTATTAAGTATTTGTTGAAATGAACATGTAGAATGGTTAATAACATGCTTGAACTACATGACATTGAAAGGATTTTCACCATTCTAGAATTAGTTTATTAGATCAGAGTTCTTCTTCATTCTGGAACTTACATGGGGGCATTATGAAAGGTAGTTCATTCCTATGTGAATGGTTTCTTTATGAAACTATATACCTATACTACTGGCCCGTTACTTTATAGGGAGATAGTGCTTTCTTTTGCTTACATAAAAGGTAATTATAGGTTGAAACCTGGCCTCAGCCACTTCCCAGCTGTGTGACCCTGGGCAAGTCACTTGACCCCCATTTCCCACCCTTACCAATCTTCCACCTATGAGACAATACACCGAAGTACAAGGGTTTAAAAAAAATTTTTTTAAAAAAAGGTAATTATAGATGGATAGCTACATATACACAAGCATACACATATGCAACATATATGTGTATGTGTGTATATTATATATATATATATATATATATATATATATATAAATTCCTTATACAAGTAAAATCAGAGCTTCAGTTCCTATCCCTATACTCCATCATATAAGATCTAATAAATATTTCTTGACTTGTCTTGACTTGCCTTACTGGGGAATGGTAATGACCCTGGATTCTACAAGGTTTTGCTAAGATTATGTGCATGTTCTGGCAGGTTCTGATAAGCTAAAAAGTCTTCTCCTTTAGGTCCAGTGAAGAATGTATGTCTGCCACCCAAGAAACAGAGAGGCTCATTAACAGATTTTTGGCAATCAGGTTACGACAGCAATAGCAACTCATGAAGATTCTCTTCTATGGTCTTCTATCTTCTATGCACTCTGCATAGTTGGAGGTAATATTTGTACACCAGTAGAATAATAATCATAATCATAATCATCATTACAATCATCATCATCATCATCAGCAGCAGCAGCAGCAGCACCATCATTCCACTCCAAAACTTACTAATTATGTGATAAGGAAAACCACAAATTCTCACAACCTCATCTTCTTCATCAGTAAAGTGGGATGCAGACATTTGCATGACCTATCACATAAAACTTTTGTTGGAAAAGCACCTGATAAAGGCAGAACAATAGAAATATGTTATTATTAATAAAATTATGGTTCCTTATTCAAGTTTCTGAGTACCTAATACATTATGCTGTTACATGCTAGCAGTATGCATAACTGTACGATTTAGAAAATTAGTGTTTTCTCCTGTTTCAAGGAGTGCAACATCTTACCCACCATCTTCTCTCCAACTTCAGTCTTTATGCTAAAGGACTTAATATTCACATGGATATTTCTTTGAATTCTCTATTCTCCAAATTCCTTAGCCTCCATAAATGCATGGCCTATATTTTTTGTATTCTCTCTAGCCACACATAGATCACTCATTAGGTCACTCATTACCATTCTCCTTCTCCTTTTCTGACTCTCTCTGTGTCTGTGTCTCTGTCTCTATTTGCCTTTGTATTTGTCTTGCTCCTCCCCAATTCAATCACTCACTATTTCATTGTCGTTTTCCTATTGCCTTCAAAATACACTGGCATCCCTATGGTCACACACACACAGATCTTCACTACACCTGGAAGCCATTGATTTATCTTTCTTTCTTGGCTATATCCACTGTTTCTTCTCCTCTCACTCCTCAGTCCTTTGCAATATGGCTTTTAACCTTACCACTCAACTGAAATAGCCCTTTTCAAAGTTACCACTTCATTGTTCAAAATAATGGCCTTGTCTTACTTTTCATCCTATTAGATATATGTAATGTGCTTGATACCATTGACCACATTCTGGGTTTTCATAAAACTAGTCTTTCCTTGTCTTCTTCCTCTATGGCTGAAAGCTCCTTCTTTCTCATTTAACTTTTTGCCTGTATCAACCCCCCTAATATTGGGCAGTCCCCCAAAATTCTATCCCAGTTCCTCTTCCTCCTCTACATATTCTTTCTTGGTAACGTTATCAAATTCCATGGTCCCATCACCTCTCTGAAGAAAATAGGTGATAACTAACAAGATAGAACTGTTTGTTTATCAGTAGACACCTATATTAGCCTATTTGTCTATCTTCCTATTTATCCATCTAACTCTAGCTCTGATCTTTCCTCTGTTCTTCCTTCCCACATCAACACTTTTTGGAGCCCTTCATAATCTGACATTTTCTTACCTTTTCAGACCTCTAAAAACCCTATTATCCAGGAACATTGGCCTCTTTGTTATTTTTTTTTTGCATAAAAATCCCTCTTCTGGTTCCAAGTGTTTTCACTGGCTGTTTCTCTTGCTTAGAACTTTTTCCTTCCTCATCTCCATCTCCTATCTTTTCTGGATTTCTTCAAGTGCTAGCTAAAGTCCACTTTTACAAGAAGCCTTAAAATGCCTTCCCTTTGAGACTAAATTAAATTATGTATATATATATATATATACACACATATACATATATACACACATATATGTACATATGCATGAACATATATATACATATACATATGCATGCCTTGTTAATATGTAGTTTGCTTGTTGTCTCTGCCACTAAATTTTGAACTTCTTTAGAGGAAAAAACAGTGTGTGTGTGTGTGTGTGTGTGTGTGTGTGTGTGTACATATGTATGCTATTTTTGTTTGGTGTCCTCAGCATTTCTTACAGGGGCTGGCACATAACAGGTACTTAAAAAATGTCAGTTGGCTGAATATTGGATGTTGCAAGTGGGATTTCTTAGAGATATCTCCACTATCTAAATGTCTAACATTGAACTCATTTCTCCATTAAACCTGCCCCTCATTCAGACTTCCTGGATGTTACTGCCACACTTCCATTCTCCTAGACTTGTAACCTTATTATTATTATTTTTTTCATTCCATGATTTTTTTATTTTATTTTTAAACATTTTTAATATTCATTTTTAACATGTTTACATGCTTCATGCTCCTACTTTCCCCTTCAACCCCCACTCTCCCCCCACCCATGGCCAACACGCATTTCCACTGGTTGTAACGTGTCATCAATCAAGACCTATTTCCAAATTGTTGATAGTTGGATTGGTGTGGTAGTTTCGAGTCCACATCCCCAATCATGTCCATCCCAACCCATGCGTTCAAGCAATTGTTTATCTTCTATGTTTCCTCTCCTGCAGTTCTTTTGTAACCTTATTATTATCCACAATTTCTTATTCTCCCTCTCTTTATATATCTTGTTATTTGATACTTCTTGCCTTTTCTATCTGCATAATATCTTTGGGATCTATACCTTTCTCTCTATTCACACAGCTACCATATTAGATTGGGCTCTCCTCACTACCCTAAATTATTACAACAGCCTCCCAATCAAACTCTCTGCTTCAGATCTCTTTCCACTTAATTTATCCTACACATAATTTTCAATTACTCTTAAATTCAGAACCAATCATTTGAATCCCCTCCTCAACAAATTGCTGCATTTTGACTCTAGGATAAACTACAAACTCTTCTTATTATTATTTTTAAGCCCTTCACAATTTGACTTCAGTCTATCTATTCATCCTCATTGATCATTACCTTGTTCTTTCATGAAGTGATTCCACCATACTCAACTCCTGTCTCTTCCTCACACTTAATGTTTCATTTTCTGTTTCCACATTTTTGCACTGTTCATTCTACAACCTGAATCAGAAATCCCCTTTATCTCAGCTCTCTCTTCTTTTACTAAACAACTTGGTCACCATCTTCTGCATAAAGATTTTTCTGATTCCTGTCAATATCTAGTGTTCTCCCTCCCAAACTACCTCATGTTTAAATACTGTTTCATATATATATATGTATATGTATATATATATATGTTTTAATTAACATTTCATTTGTGATGTACATAAATATGCGGACTTAGATGAATAGTGATAGATATAAAAATATAGATATAGATAAATGATATAGATATTCACTTGTTATCTCCCCCATTAAATACCTTGGGAATTATTTATTTGTACTTTTATCCTGAGTGACTAGGACATGGTAGATGACAAATAAATATTTAGTGAATTTTTTTATTTCCTCTGGAAAGGCCACTGTTCAACTTATTTAAATAAAGTTGCTAATATTCCCTTCAGAAATATTATCTTTAAAAAATAAGATAGTTATAAAGACTTTAGTTATAAAGTTTAGTTTAGTTTAGGTATAAAGTATATAACTAAGTTATATGCATAAAGTATATAACTAAGTTATAAAGTTTAGTTTAGTTCAGTTATAAACTCTATAACAATGCTAGACATAGTTATAAAGAGATTGCTTGTCATCTAGTTAAAACTCCTTATTTTGCATATTAAAAAACTTAATGTCTAGAAAGTGTTCAAGGGTTTCCCTAGAGTAAGAACCATAATTCAAACTCAGATACTGTAATTCCAAGTTCACTGAATAACTTTTCTAAAAAGATGACTTGCTCCTCAAGTAAATATAGGAAATATTACCCTTCCAAACTATTTGGAAGAAATGTGATTAAATACAATTTTTTTAAATCATGACTTTTTACAAACAGCAACTGACTTTGAAATTCAAAGCCAGAAATTAAAAACCACAGGTTTGGAATGCACACAGAGATAAACCCACATATATATTTACACATACATACAAACCTATAGACATGCAAATATAAATGCTTATAGAACATAATCTAGCTCCTAATCTGCTATTTTAGAATTCATAAAATAATGCAAAATTATATATATTTATTAGACTATATATACTAAATATATATATATACATATATATATAGCATATACATCTATATATATAGATACACAAACACACACACATACATACATATATAGTCCTCTGATACCTTTGGTGAGAAATTCCAATTCTCTCACAATGTAAATTAGCAATTGTTCTTCATTGTAGTCTTATAGAGTTCCATGTACTTAGAGGCTAAGTGATTTACCTAGGATCTTTTCCTTGGTATGTCAGGGGTAGGATTTGTGTCCATTGACTTTTTGGTCAGTTCTCTTACACTATACATGTGTATGTATATATGTGTACATTATATATGTATTCATATATCTACACATTTTGAAACTGTGATTTAGAATGAGAAAGGCAGCACAGCCTAGTGGATAGAGAGCCAGCAGTAAGATATGGATTTAAGCACTATCTCAGTGCATCCTCTGTGACCATGGGTAAGTCACTTCATGTCTCAGTGCTCACGGGAACTTTCTCAGACTATATAAATTACAGATGAGCAATGGAGGAAATTTCTACATTGAGAATTCCTTAAACAAATGGAAACACAGCAGGCCTGGGGGAGAAAAAATCTGAACATGTGTGATAATAAATTATTTTACTAAAATAGAAAATTAGGAAATAAACACATATATTTGCATGTCTATAGGTTTGTATGTGTATATAAATATGTCTGTTTCTCTGTATGTATTCTCTACCTACCTATAGGTTTAATTTCATTTGTGTAGGAAGTTCCAGTGAAAGAATTCCTTTTATTAAAAGAAAGCAACAACTTTTTGAAAGTTTCAGCCTTGAGTTTCCTGGGACACTCTGAGAAGTCCAGTGACTTGGCCCATGTCACAAAGTCAGTTTGCAGCAAGGGCAGTACTTGAACCAAAGTCTTTGTGACTCCTAAGTCAGCTCTTCATACAGAATATTGTGTTACTGCATGTGCTCTATATTAATTATATTGGATTTTTCAAAGGAGCTATTGCACATTAAGGAATTCTTGCTACTGATCTACTAGGATTTAAAGGTAGGTTTTAAAGGTATCTTGATGAATAATGGTTATATGTCTTGATCAGAAACACAAAACTAGCCAGTGTAAGAGGCAGGACCATAGATTGGGTTTTATATAACTTTTAAGATTATACATTAAATTGGGCAGCTAGGTGGTACCAGTAGATAGAGTGCCAGGACTGAAGTTAAGAAGATTCATCTTCCTAAGTCTAAATCCAGGCTCAGACATTTAGTAGTCAAATGACATTGGTTAAGTCACTTTACTCTGCCTCAGTTTCCTCCCCTTTAAATGAACTAGGGAAGGAAATGGCAAACAACTCCAGAATCTTTGACAAGAAAAAACCAAATGGTTTCACAAAGAGTCAGAAACAACTGAATAATAACAAACATAAAGTAGACCCTATATAAAATCTTAGTAGTAACTAACTAACTGACTTTGGACATTACCAGATTGCATAAGAAAACCCTTTCTCAGCTCTAAATTATAGAAGATCAAATAATCAAACAAAAACATTTATTAAGTGCTGCCGTGTTGCAGGCACTGAAGAATTAAGATCTCCCCCAAGAAGAATTCATAATAATTTTAAATTTCAATGCATATCACTGGCCGAAGAACACACAATGGCATGCCAAAGTTCAGGTTACCAATGCTACATCTTTCTTCATCCTCGCTTCACGTAATAAATAAAATGTACATCCTCTTTATTGTTTTTTTTTCAGAGTCAAACTAAACTAAATAATTCTTCCATTCCTCAAATCTTCCAATATCCGTCAATACCCTCCCTCCATAACCTCACTGTCATACGCATTTTTCAGTAGTTTTAACATACTGGATCTCACTGTTCCCTGCTCCCACCCCTGACTCCATCACTAGACAGATGTTCCACCATTCACATAAAAAAAAAGTTGCATGTACCATAAGGCATGATAGTTGAATGAGTTATCTGCTGCCAACCCAATATTTATGTCTAAAAATCTATGGGTTTTGCTTCTTTTCATCCGATAAACCAGAGAAAAGGGACGGGGATTTAAAATAATGGTGGCATTGTGGGGAATGAAACAAATTTCCTTGAAAAAGAGGAATTTAAAAGAAACTTGATGACAATTCTTTGCAAAACTAAAAAAATATACCATGATCCGATAGCAAGGTTATGATTCTCATTTAGGGGACTGGAGAATTTTACATACCTTAATCTAAATCCTAACTCACTCAGTTTCACTACCAAGTAAGTTCCCTATACTCGTGTAGTACTTAAAGGGTCAAAATTTATTATCATTTCAGTTCATCTAATAAGTAATGTTTTTGCCGAACAAAACCAATTCCCAATAAATTCTCACTGTATTTGTGTGCTCTGATTTGATTTAGAGGCCTATGGGGAGACACCATTTGGTAGCACAAGAACACGGAGGGGTAGGTGGTGCTGCAGAGAAGTAGGGCTCATGTGCCAGAAGTGTTATTGTGTCAGGTTGATTTATTGAGTAAGCTTCACTTCACCGAATGTTCCGAGATATTTATTTCCCTAAAGGCTCCGCAAAGATATGAACAGACCCGCATCCACAGATGTCATCATTGCTCATTTTACCGAGTCATGAAATTTTCTCAACTGCAATTTGTCCATCTAAAATTGCTGTAACAGAACAATGTCAACAGTGGCTTTCTTTTACAGTTTCTCCTTCTATATAAGATGCTGTCGCCAAATTCTTCTATGCAACTTTTTGGTAATTAGAGAGCTGCAGGATACTCATTTTGACTCCCAGGTTAACAAAGAAGTTATTCCCATTTCTTCTTCTTTAAAAGAGTTTGAGAAATGAAAAGCCATCAGGGACAGCAATGTCATTGCTTATCAGAATAAAATGATGCATCTAACTACTTAATACAATCAAGTTAAAACTAAGAAGAAGCAAAAGACTTCCAAAGAAGTGAAGAAAGAAAATGGTCCATATATACCTGTTCAAAATTAAAACTCTATTTTAATAACTTATTTTAATAATAATTTGAAAACCTGAAACTTTTTAGGAACCTTTTTTATCTGGATATTTTCTTTCTTATCTCTTATTTCATGTTTCCCTCAACTTATCTCCTAGTGACCAGCAAAAGGCCCCACATACAATAAGTATTTGATAATTGCTCGTGGAATTGATCTTTAAAGGCTGGATAAGATAGATCCTTAAAACTTTTCTGTCTTTTATTCACTTACTCAATTTTATTTTTACAAAAGGCATTCTTTCAAAAATAGGAAAAGTTACTAAATAAAGTTTGGTGAAGAATAGAACAATATGGCACAGCGGAAAGAGTGCCAGATGTGGCAATAGATGACTTTAATTGGAATCTGAGCTCTCCAATTTACTACCTTGTGACCTTGGTCAAGTCACTTACCCACTTTGGACCTTGGTTTCCTCATCTGTAAAATGAGTATGTTAGACAATGATCTCAAAGGTCTCTTCTAGCCCCAAACCTATGATTCAATGGAGAACGTTGTGACTGGAGCAGTTTTTATAATTTCATCTAAAATAATCTCAAGGATATAATAGTATTTCAATGTCAGTGTCAAATAAAAAAGTGCAGGCTTGTGTTGGATGTCAGAATTTTCAGGTTTATTTAAATATGTTAATATTTCTCATTATGCCATTAACAATAACCTTCATCCATTTGTGAAAAACATTTTGCCAAGCACGCACATAAAAAAATTAGCAAGTGAAGCAAAATCACCTTAATTTGCTTTGGACCAGCAAATAACCAACTAATTTGCAGAAATCCCTGCCAAGCACTCATATTAAATGCTTCATGCTTATTTTATGACCTCTGCTGCTCCTCTCCTTCCCAGGCCCTGAATCATATGATCATTAACATATTGCAAGGTCTGAAACTTTATTTTTTACATTCTTTAATTAATGCCTGTTTATAGAAGGCCATAGGACTTCAGATCCAGTTAATGAAACTTCGCTCCCCCAGGCCCCTGGAGCCCAATAGAGAGCTCTCTCCTCTGTTGTTTTAGTAGCTTTTTTCCAACTGTTTGTTTATACACACTTAATTGATCTCTTTAGTCCCAGAAGCATTCCAGAGACACAACCTGTTCTGAGGCAAGCTAAAGTTTTCCCCCTTCTTTTATAAAAGCCCTGATTGCCCAAGGTTATCAGTTTTAATTTGAAAGTTGAAGATTCAGCTTTATTTACACTGTCTAAAAGTAAAAATTGATATGGGCCCCGCAGTGTTTATTTTTACATTCGTATACAGCAGAGTGGATCACAAGTGCAGACTGTATATAATTATTTTGATGTAGACCTAAGTAATTACTAAACGCAGCTACGTCTTATTTTATTGCATTGAAGAAACTCAGTCTTTATAACAAGTTGAAAATAAAAACAAATCAGCCTGCCAATGCATGAAATTTTCATGGGTCTTCAATTTACATTTTACATATTCCCTATGACAAGAATTTCTATTATGCTATTCTCTTTTTTCTGCTATAATTAAATTAAAAAAAGTAATTGGCTGGTGCTGCACACTGCAGCAATGTCTTAATCACATAGACAAACAGTTTTACAATAGCTTACACCATTTGCCACATGGGGCAATGACATTATTGTACCAGGCTATAAACCAGAGACAGATATCACATACCAGCCATCAGCCACTGAGTTGAGCCTCCTGGTGCCTGCCCACTAAGACAGATACATTTAGTGTCCTGATTGGCAACTCTATGCCCGAAATCCTAATGAACCAAAAACAACCCAAATCTGGCAGTGTGGCTTTAAAAACTGCCAAAATCAGAAGCTTCTTAAGCTACACAGAAATCTGCCACGCATGTGTGCATTTACATGTGTGTGTATGAAATTGTATGTTGGCTATGAACTGAGTCATAGATGGCTAAAAAAGATCTCTCCTGCCCAATTCATTTATCTGCCTGGCTTGTTGATAAAGCCATACATATAAGATATACATATAAAATTCCACTGCTTTGGGAAATTCAGATATCAAATTAAATTTTAAGCAATAAACCTACAAATAGGATGTATAGAGATGAGTTAATCTACAAAAGTTCAAAAGATGCCATTTTAATTTCTATACATACAGATATGTACTAAGATACATTTAAATTAAATGAAAAGGTCATTAATAGTCATTCATCAGAAACACTGAAAATTGAACTCACACTTTCTTTTAATATTCTCTTGAACTGCAATTCAGAAGAACTGAATTCTAGACAGATTTACCACTAAATATCAGGGACCACAGATGGGCAAATCAGTTCACTCTTAAGGCCTTAGTTTTTAGAACTAGAAAGGGAGAAAGTTGAACTAGATCATCTCTCGGTTCTTTTCTGTTCCATGTTTCATGTTTCTATGAAAATGTAATTGAAAAATGTACTTTTTCAAAGTTTTCCTACCACTACAAATAGAAAGCAAAAATGACCAGCAGCTACTACTTCTAACAGTAGTAATAAAACAAAATGGATATTGAAATCAAAGAATTGTCATGAAACTTGATTAAAGTAAATGTTAAGTAAAAATGTTAAAGTAAATTATTATCCAGAGTTTTAAAATCACAGGGGAGGAAAAGTACATTTTATAGCCAACAGCTTCTTTTTTGGCTCTTGACACCACACTTGAAAGAAATCCAAGACCTGAAAATTTAAGAACTATGCCATATCTAGCATTTTAAGTTATATATTTAGCACTCATGAAATGTGACCCACATCAGCAGAACTCTTCATTAGACATTGCCTGTCCAAAATCTTGGTATAATATAATGGTTATAGGACTAGTTGATTTTGAGGTAGTAAGATTTTAGTTTTCTTTAAAACCTATATGCTTGATTATTCCGGTGGCGCTTAAGCCCATATTTTGGACAAGTCACTAAGCAATCATCATAAGTGAGCTAATTTCAAGCAGGTTGCTCTGATGTCAATTTAATGTGGGTCTCTCAGAAAGATATTGCCAGATTTTGCTTTATGCATGAAAGTATATAAAGTGCATAGTAGCTGCACTATCCTGACTCTTTTTAGAGGACCATTTGAAGAATTGAGAGTTTGCTTGTTTGGCCACTTTTATAATGAGAAAGAATTTAAAATGTCACTTTATAGTCACTTTACTCTGTACGTTCACATTGCATGAACACTTTGGACTGTAAATTCTGGAGGAGAACATAAAACAAATAGAGTGATATTTCACAGAAAATGGAATCCGCACCATGAAAATCATCATGGCCATGACTATCTTCTGAAAGACAAAGGGACTGACAAAATCAAGGTAGAATTAAGAACCCTAATTAGAGAAAAGGAAAATGTAAAATTGAAAGCTGATCAACTAGGGTGAAGAGTTTTGTAGTAGTCAATGCCTCTATAGCCTATGGAAGGCACAAACCAGTGGAGTTTTGTTTTTGTTTTAAGGCTTCTCATTATTCAGCTTTCACAGACTAAACTATTGGCTATAAGTGTAGCAAATTCACTGATTCCTCAGAGGTCCCTTCCAGAATTGTGCATCTCCCTGTTCAATAGCTTGGAGTCTTCAATCTTCTCCTAAATAGGGTACAAATCAAATCAGATGATGGTATATTCAAGCTTCCAGGATCTCTGTTTGCCACCAGAAATGTCATAGTTTAGTACCAACTAAGCCACAGATTTATGAGGAAAGGCTTGTAGATTGACAAGCAATTTTGCAACAAATGCATCTTCAATGCTAGATTCACAGGAATGTTTAGGACATGACTAAATGATTTAGTATTTTATACCTCTGCTCAAAAGAACAGTTCATATAAGCCAGTTCTATCTGAACACTGTCAATCAGGCAGAAACGGAAAGTAATTTTATAATATCATGATTCATTTAGTAAAAGTTTATCTCAAGAATTCAGAAGTGCACAGCTCAAGGTGATAGACTGATAACTGACAAAGTTTGGAACCCTATAATTGAAACAAGGCAAATTACTCTCTTATTTAGATAGGAAATCCACAACATTTCCTGATTGCATTTATTTATGAGCTGCCAATATTCAAACACATGAAAAGTTTGAATTGTGTTCCCTGGTTGCCCC